>NW_027186372.1:33440350-33569900 GCF_028583685.1 Petaurus breviceps papuanus | reverse complement strand
CTTCCTTTCTTTCTCTTTCTTTCTTTCTTTCTTTCTTTCTTTCTTTCTTTCTTTCTTTCTTTCTTCCTTCCTTCCTTCCTTCCTTCCTTTCTTCCTTCCTTCCTTCCTTCCTTCCTTCCTTCCTTCCTTCCTTTCTTTCTTTCCTTCTTTCTCCTTCCTCCCTTTCTTCCTTCCTTCTTTCTTTCTCTCTTTCATTCTTTTCTTTTTTCCTCTCTGTGTCTCTTTCTCTCACTAAATGACACATTAGTCTAAAGCAAAAGACATATAATCAAACAGCATAGTAAAATAAATGACAAGGAAGATTTCCTGTATAAACAGATACAGACTCTTATGCTAGCTATCACTCCACCATTGAGGAAAGGAACACATGCAGAAAACACATGTGAGCACAGAATATGTATAGAGGGATTTTCATATGGGAAAGACACAAAGGGGGCAAACACCTAGCGAACATGAGTGGTTGGGGAAATTTGTGCCTCTGACACTACAGAGACACTGGTATCCCTTGGCAATGTCATTATGCTACTTTCTACTGGGCATCACTAGGACAACTAGGTGATACAGCAGATAAAGCTCTGGGTCTGGAGTCAGGAAGACCTGAATTCAAATCTGGCCCCAGACACTTATGACCTAGGTGACCCTAGACAAGTAACTTAACTCTGTTTGCCTCCATTCCTTATCTGTAAAATGAGCTGGAGAAAGAAATGGTAAACTGCTCTAGTATCTTTGCCAAGGACACCCCAAATGGGGTCACAGAGAGTCAGACACGACTGAATGACTACTGCAGCTGGGCATCACTGAAAAGCTGCTGGTATTTCCTTTTGTCATCTAATGGTTTTCAACTGTGGTGTGGCTTAGTCCCCCTAGGAGTAAAGGTCTTCCAGATCTGTATCTATTTTGTGATGCAGATGCTACTTTTCAGTTCGTTTCTTGATCTTCACTCTTGCTGCTGCTTGAGCTCTTTCAGTCTAAAATCTTACTCGAATTATGTTGAAAAATTTTCTTTCCATCTTTTTCCTATCAAATGATGTCAGTTGTAATGCATGCAAATTGCAGGCGCTGGGTAGAGAATACTGAAGGGTCAGGTGACCTTTATCTCTTTGTAGCCTACATTCTTGCCAGCGACAAACTCTGTCCTCCCTAACCATACTCTAGCCAAACAGGAATGCTTTTTTTAAATTAAATTTCATTTTATTTTCATGAAAATCCACCTCCTTTTCCTCCCCCCCTCTCCTTAGTGAAAAAGCAAGAGAAACAAAAACCCTGTTAAAAACATGTAGTCAAGGAGCAGCTGGGTGGTGAAGTGAATAGAGTACCGACCCTGGAGTCAGGAGGACCTGAGTTCAAATCTGACCTCAGACACTTACACACACACACACACACACACACACACACACACACACACACAAAACTAGCCATGTGACCTTGGGCAAGTCACTTAACCCCAATTGCCCTACCTTCCTCTCTCCAAAAAAAAGCAAAACACAAAACAAAACCATGTAGTCAAGCAAAACAAATTTCCTCATTGATTCCTTTTTTTTTTAAAGTCTTTATCTGAGTCTATCATTTCTATCAAGAGCTGGGTAGCACATGTTGTTGTGAGTCTTTTGGAATTATGGTTGATCATTATGTTGATATAAGTTCCTAAGTCTTTAAAGGTTATTTGTCATTACAATATTGTGGTTGTATTAATGATTCCCTGGTTCTACTCACTTCACTCTGTATCATTTCATACAACTCTTCTCAGGTTTCTCTGAAACCTTCCCTCTCATCATTTCTTACAACACATTAGTATTCCATCACATCCATGTACCAACACTTGGTTAGCTCTTCCCTGTGATAAGAGAATTTTTGGTTCGATTTCCTTACAGCCATTTACTTAAGATGAACAAGTCATGGGACATCTAGGTGGTACAGCAAATAGAGCACTGACCCTGGAGTCAGGAGGACCTCAATTCAAATCCAGATTTAGACACTTAACAATGACTAGCTGTGTGACCTTGGGCCAGTCACTTAACCCCAAATGCCCTGCCTTCCCCCCTCCAAAAAAACACACACAAAAAAGATGAGCAAGTCATATAACTAGCTAGGGTCTGCAAAATCAAGCTGAAATATCAACTTTAGTTCCAGTATTAATGGTTAGTTTGCAAATTCTGGCTATCTACCTGGTACTTGCTGACTGTTTGCTAACTAGTTTCCTACTTCACCTGATATAGATCTTACCCCTCCTGCCATCTGTTGTTTTTTTATGTGTAAATCATTACCTTTCCCTTCTGCTTTCTGTAAAATTCCCCTGGGCCCATCCTTCCTATATAATTAAAATCTATATAATAGGGTTGCTGAAACTGCTGCTCAAGACTCCCTGGTTTTGGCATACAGTAAGTCTATGTTCTTAGCATAATAAAATGGTTTTTATCATATTTCTGCATAGGTTGATGATTATGATTGGCAGCAGTCCCTATCAAAGGATCCATCACATCCCCAATGGATGGATACCGCCTCAGTTTCTATTTCTTTGCCATCACAAAAAAAGAGTTTCCATAAGTATTTTTGTACATATGAACTACTGGTTGTTCCCAAGTCTTATTCTATATTTGCCCTTTCCCATCCATTCCCAAAAGCCATCCCTCATTTCTGAAATGCTTTCCCTTTCCATTATTTTTTTATTCTTGGTCTTTTTTGGAAGGGGGAAGAGAGGGCAGTTAGGGCTAAGCGACTTGCCCAAGGTCACGTGGCTAGTAAGTGTTAAGTATCTGCGGCCGAATTTGAACCAGGGCCAGTGCTCTATTCACTGAGCCACCCAGCTGCCCCTCCATTACCTCTTGAAATCCTTCTGTTCCTTCATCTCTCAATTCAGGTGTCACCTCATTCTTGAAGCCTTCCTTGATCCCACTCAGCTGAAATCAGCTGACAATGATCTCCCTCCTTGAATCTATCAGTCTACTCTGTTGGATTTCTCCTATGCACATAACATTCTTACTGGAATGATAATGATTTGTATCTACATCTTATTCCCCTGCTAGGTTGGAAGCTCTTTGAAAGCAGATAGTGCCATTTTTCGTTTTGATATGTGACAATGGTAGGAGCTAGATGTTCACATAAGTATCCCAGATGACATTGGAGGTCATGCAGTAGAATCAGCAACCTACAACAGCTTGTATCCTGCTTTATGCAAACCGACAGAAAGATAACTCTTAAGCTATCAGTTCATTCACCAATCAAGTAACAAGCATCTATTTAGCACCCACTGTTTTCTAGGCACTGGAGACATAAATACAAAGAATAAAACACTCCCTACTCCCACGTAGGAATTATTAGATGTAATTTGGCCACCAGGCAGTGGTATACTTAGGCCATAAGCCAGGTGCTTTTACCAAAAAGTAGCCAGGGCCTGTAGGGCCCTCCCCAAAGACTTCAGTATCCCAATTGCCTGCCAGAGAGCATTTATTCCAAAAAACTCTTCCTTCTACTTCTCTTGGCCCACTGGCACTGGCCTGAGTTTAACCATGGTATAAAGGTATGGGCATGAAATATTGCCCCAGTATAAAAATATTAGACAAACTGTACCTCTAGGGTTCTTATTACTCACATGTGGAAAATAGACTATTCTCTTTGGACCAAATTCTTTCATGTAACTCTGGCAATTGACTTCTCAGTGCCTGCATGGTTTATTAAAACACGATAAAACAAAACTGCAGAGAAATTACCAAATCTTCCTCTCTCATGGAAGTGCTTCATCACTCAGTCATCTCCCTACACCATTTCCTATATATGGAACTTGAAGGAAAATCTTTCAGGGGTTAGATCTGCAAACCAAAGAACAATCATGGAGAACGTGGGGTGGTGAGGTGTGGGATCCATTTCCCATCCAGATCCAACTAGCTGTAAAGGTTTCATGGCAGCTTCCAGGACAGTCTTGATCTATTCCTACCTCAGTTTCCTGGTCTATCTCCTTACCCAGACACCTTGGTGTCACCTCACATTTATCCAGGATCTGACCCTGTTCTTCCTTTGACAGACAGTCCTAGCTCGGGCTGCAGCAACCTAGAAGCAGAAGGTGGCTGCCCAAAAAATGAAGGCCATTGGTATTTTTATCTTCCGTGTGTTATCCTGCCCAAAATTTACACCTTAGTGAATCACCTTCTGCGTAGGAGGCTCTGATACTTGACAAGACTGGCCCTCGGGCACTAGACCCAGTCTGTTGCTTGAATGACTTTAGATCCTTTCCAACTTGGCAGAACCTACCAAAGCATGTGCCTTCAAGAACACTTGGTCACCTCCATGTTTTGAAATTTTTTCAGAAGGACTTTGGCACAATGATTTCTGTTCAATAGGAGAGGAAAATTTTAATAATTAGAACTCTCCTAAATTAGGATGGATTATCTCATAAAGTAGTGAGTAACCCATTACTTGAGGTATTCAAATGAAGACTAGATGAACTCTTGCTGGGGATGTTTAAATGAGGTTCCTGCTCCAGTAAGGATAGGATGAGATGCCCTATGAGACCCCTTCCAGATCTAAGGTTGAACAATTCTGTGACTACATAGCTTTGTCCTAGCTCTGTCCCTTCATTCTTGTTCCCCTGGAGTTTCAATTATAAGCTAACTGTGGGGTCCTAATGATAACATAAAGGTTCATCTTTATAAAGCAATTTGAGGTTTGCAGAGCACTTTATACACCTTCCCTGTGAAGTAGCTGCTATTTTTATCCCCATTTCAGAGGGGATGAAATTGTAGTTCACAAAGTCCATGACTTGCCCAGGGTTATAAAGGTAGTAAATCTCTGAGGTAAGGAGTCTTCTTGACTTCGGGTCCTAATATTGTAGCCTTTTTTGCTGTTGTTTCAATTGTGTTTGACCCTTCTGACCCGATTTGAGGTTTTCTTGGCAAAGATACCAGAGTGGTTTACTATTTCCTTCTCCAGCCTATTTTACAGATGAGGAAACTGAGGCAAGCAGGATGATGATGTGCCATGTCTAGGGTCATGCAGCTAGTAAGTTTCTGAGGCCAGATTTGACCTCAGGTCTTCCTGACTCTCAGCCTGTCATTCTATCCACTGTTGCACCTAGAGCTACCCATTTTAGCCTTTACTTGTGGTGGCGGTTTGGCTTACCTCCTGATTGTTGAAGAAAAATTAATGATCAGCCTCTGAGGCTTCCCAAAGGCCACAGAATACCTTCCATGGCTGGTCTCTGCGTTCCCTTCAGAATCACTGAAGAGCTCCCCAGGCGTTTCATAGTCCCAGTGAGCTTCACTCCAACACTTGGTAGCCATATGGCCATGGGCAACTAAATTTCTCTGAGTCTTAGAGAGACTGTAAAATTTTAGCAATGTAAAAAATATTTGCACTTACTAACCTCACAGAATTGTTGTGAGGAAAATTCTTTGTAAACATTCAAGAACTATAACAATCTGAGTTATTTTTTCCAGACTGATGGCGGGAGGTTCCTGCCTACACTGACAATTAGCGTGTCTAATAGATTGGCTCAGAAGTTCATCACATTCCTCCCTTTCCAAATATTTGAGTTTGCCGTGCCATTTGTTGCTGGGATTCCATTTCTGGAGGCTTATCTCCATTTAGCAAGCCAAGTTATTTCCTATTCATCCATTCATCCATCCATCCATTCATTTATTCATTCATTCAGCAAAGGCTGAATTCCTGCTTTTGAAGAGTCAACTACAATAATGAGAGTTGACATTTATGTGGCACCTACTGTATGCCAGACATCATGCTCCAAGTACAATGATTATCTCATTTGATATAAATATTATCTCATTTTATCCTCACAACAACCCTGGTAAGGTAGGTGTTATAGCAGTACTCCCATTTTACAGATGAGGAAACTGAGACAAACACGGGCTAAGTAACTTGCCCTGGATCATACAGCTAATAAGTGTCTGAGGCTGAATAGCTCAGATCTCCCTGACTCTAGGCCTGGCACTCTATCCACTGATACACCTAGCTGCCCCATTCATTCAGCAAAGGCTCAATTCTTCCTATGTAATAGGCTTACTTACTGAGGAATCCAATATAATATGTTACTCTTGAAGTTTCTGACTCTTTTTAGATTATTTCAAGATCTTGGCCATCTGTAGGTGTTCTGTTCGAATGTCCAAAGTACTAGATATTCAGCTCAGTTATTTGAGCTAATCATGCTAGTGACAGAGAAGATGCATGGCTGAAGCTCTTTGAGGAGGCAGCATATTATAGCAGGGAGAGTACTCGACTTGGTTTCTGGAAGATCTAGGTTCGAATTTCACTTCAAAAACTTTTTGATTGGCTGACCCTGAGCTTATCTGTATTTCAGCTCCATCATCTTTAAATTGCATTGGACCCGATGGCCTCCAAGGTCCCTGCCAGTTCTCAACGTATGATCTTGCAAAGTTATTTGGCTTCAGGAAAAAAAAATCATATGACCCTCCTTAGCAGTAAATTTATCCTTTTTTATCATCAAAAGAAATCATTGTTTAAAATGGTTGCACAGTGGTCCCTGCTCACCAGCTCAATCTGATAGAGTCTTCCCTTCCACGTCGCTACTTTCCCCATATCAGTTTTAATATATTGTGGGTCAGCATAATAAATTAAATGGGAATTATTTGGGAGTTTTGCGGAAGCTGTATATGATACATGAAGGCTAGCAGACAACACAGAAAAAGTTTAGAAACTCAGAAATACATAAAATATATGTATAGTATTATGTAATATCAACATATTTTATCTTTAAATACCATAATGATTCAAGACTTCTTCTCAGGTACAAAAGGAGATTTTCCAGGTAACAGGGACACAACACCCCTAGCCCCTCGAGATGTGAAAGGGATAACTGTATGAGCCACAATAGCTATTCACATTGATTTGGTTGCACATACTAGCTTATGGATGAAGAAAGGCCACATTTTGGAGGGGAAGAAGGAAGCTAGTCTGATAGTGGAGATGCCACATGAACCCTACGGGATCTACAGAAGGGATGATGCATTTTAGCTCATTTCAATCACAAACATTTATCACAAGCCAACTGCATAAAAGGCTTTATTACTTAGCAATAATGATGAACATGGCAGAGGTCTGCAATGTTTTTTCTCTAGGGAAGCCAGAGGGCTCCAAAGGACCAGGGAAGCTAAAGGGACCTTGACTCATTGTTACCAGAAACTGAGGAGGAGAAAAGGGCCAAAGGACAGGGTGTATCCACAAACAAGATCGTATATCCCCCGACTTCTTGGATGGCTCCATCTCTGCCCCAACAGTTCACTCAAGTGGAAGTTGCTGCAACTTACAGCATTTCAGTGATTAAAATATAATGTTTATATGGCCATCAGAAACTCTGCTCTCATGTTGATCAAAGGATCATAGATTTTAAAGCTCAAAGGGCCTTAAGAGCCATCTGGTCCAATTCCCTCATTTGACAGCTGAAGAAGCTGAGGTCCAGAGAAATTAAGTGGTTTGTTCAGGGTCACATAACTAATAAGTGTCTGTGGTTGGATCTGAACTCAGATCTTCTGGACTCCAAGTCTAATACAGAAATCACTACATCACTCCCCCTGGTAGTGAGAAGGTAGCAAAATGAAGGCAGAAGATGCTAAGAATCAGTTCTTAGATGATCTGTACATGCTAGTTTAACTACTAGAATTCAATGCAAGATCTTTTTCTGACAGCTAATGAGATGGTATCACTAGGGAAGGAACTGTGTTGCCATTCTCACTATGAATGAAGACAGAAAACAACTGGCTGCAATTTTTTGAAGACAAAAGATTGCAGCCAAATGGAAATCTCACAGGTTCTCCTCAGGGAGGCAAATAAGGATGTTGACAGGACCAGTTTTTTCTTTGTATCTGCTCTGTATGTATCTTGACTTCACCAATTTATGTACAGTGTTTTCTCCCCTGTTAGTAAGCTCCTTGAAGGCAGGTTTAGTTTTGGGGTTTGTTTTTTTGTTTTGTATTTTGTTTTTCCTCTGTTATCCAAAGCACTGAAGATTTTGCCTGCCAAGTAGAGAGACATGGTAGCCAAAGGCAATGCTGGTATACCATATGAGCTCATCTGTCAAACATTATAGAAAAAAAGTGATGGAATGTTATAAGCAGTATAAACACAAAAAAGAGGGAAATGGCGGCAATGGGGAAATGAGCCATCGAAATAGAGAAGTGTAGGGGCACATAACAAAATGTACACAGAAGAAATCCATGCTAGAGGTAATCATTTTAAAGGTACTTGGCAATCAAATCTCAGTCATTATTATAATTATTGTCATTATTAATAACTGACACATCTATAATACTTTGATGTTACAGAGCACTTCTAATATGTTATATCTTATTTGTGCCTTAGGATAACCTTGTGTGGAAGATTATATGTGTATTATCACCCCCTATTTACATATACAGCAACTGAGGCTCAGAAGGGCTAAGTCACTTATGAATGGTCCATATATATATTTGAGTCAGGATTCAAATCCAGGTCTTCCTAACCACAGGTCCAACATTCTATCCACAAAAGGGAAAATTTTAAAATACCATAAAATGTAGTTTTATTAATGGGGAAAAAAGACTATCAAGAAGATGTTAGCAACTTCTGACCCAAAGCTCCACTTCTTTATCAGTATAAAATCTTTATGAAGATATTTCTGTATGTAATCAATCAATATTCATTTATTAAGCACTTGCTGTGTTCCAGATATTTTAATAAGTGCTGGGTATACAAAAAAAGGCAAAAATACAATCCTTGCCCTCAAGGAGAATATCATTATGGAAAGCATGAAAAAGGAAAAGACAGGTTTCAGTAGGTGATTTTCTCTAGCTAACCCCATATTCACAGTCACATAAGGAACTAAAAGAGGGAGAGAATATAAGATTATGCTGCATCGGTTGTTTGTTGATGATAAGAAAGCATTTGACTTCTTAAAGGAAAATGAAGCCTCAGAGACTATGCTCTAACAATGTATTTCCAAAGCATCCATTAAAGTTTCCTTACTAGATGGTAGCATATGTATTCATAGTTAAGCACAGTTGTGTGTTCACATCATATGCAGCATAAAACAGACTCTTTGCCAGAGTTGTTTGCTAGAGTCGTGGAAGGTGGCCTGCCCAAAGTCCAAATAAAAGAGTGCACTGGGGCTTCTGTTTGGGCCATCGTGTTCTGATGCTATAGAGTTCTGGTACATGATAAGACCTCCTTAATAACATCTGCAAGTCACTCGAAAGAGATGGGCCTAGCAATCCACTCAGAAAAAAATCGAGTAAATGAAGAATGCATAATTCATAAATTAGGCCATGCAGTTGGATCATTGAGTTGGCCCACACGCACGTGGATTTTGAACAGGTCATTGTAGGTGGACCCACAGTAGGAGGATAATGGACTGAATATCATTTAGGATTTTATACAGCACTTTCAGCAATCCCTATTTGCTCCTAACCATAAAAGTTCATCTTTTAAATACCATCATCTTCCGAGGGATGATAGTACCATGGCTATAAATGAGGAAATACTGCAGCCTCAGAAAAATCAAAATTGTAGGTGACCTGAAGGCTAATATAAATACATGGTAGATGTCAGTAGGCTGCCATCTATTACCAGCCATCCCTTGTATGGGACAAATAATGTTAACAACATTGACATGGAGGGCTAGAAAAGGAGAAGGGTCACCCGAATAGAGTATCAGATGGGCAGCCTGGCATTGCACTGGTATCCACTGACATTAAAAGAAGCTGGAGAAGGCCTCCTGCCCACTGAATGGAGCTTCGTGGAGTATTTAGGGGAAGATTGTGGATAAGAAACACGTTTTTCACAGGCTCTGCTCAGACTTGCTTCATCATACCCCAGAAACCTCTTCATTCTAGAAGACCACATCATCCCTGGAATTTATACCTCAGAAGTACCCTTCATTCTTGCATTCCCTCCTTCTTATTGAATGGTTACTTCCAGAAACTCCATTTAAGGAAGGTGACCAAGTCATTTTACACCAGGCTGCACTTCTGGACTCTTCCATCATGCCCTCAACCCTGGCTATCCTCCCTTTTCAGCTTTCTTTTATTTATTGTTCTCCCCCATTAGAGTGTAAACTCCTTGATGGAATGAACTGTCTAGCTTTTTGCTTGTGTTCCCAGGGCTTAGTATAGTGTGATTTGTAAGTATTCAGTAAATGCTTGTTGACTGACATACTCAGATGAGATATCTTTTTTTTTCACTTTTTGGAGGGCAATTGGGTTAAATGACTTGCCCAAGGTCACACAGCTAGTTTGTGTGTGTGTGTGTGTGTGTGTGTGTGTCAAGTGTCTGAAGCCGAATTTGAACTCAGGTCCTCCTGACTCCAGGGCCAGTGCTCTATTCACTGCGCCACCTATCCACCCCTCCCCCTCAGATGAGATATCTTGCTAGATGTTATGCTATCTGCCCTGGTGGAGGGGGTACTCACATCTGTAAGATTCACAGATCCATTGAAGTATCCAAGTATAAAAGCTGCAACCTACTTCTTAGTGGTCCAAGTTCTACTCACTGGGTTAGACCAAAATAAGACTAATCACTTTTCCACATAACATCCCTTCAAATACTTGAAGCAATTTATCATGTCACCACTAATGTTTTCCTTTAGAAAAGACCAGGGAAACCAAATTCTTTGTACTCATAATGATCAGTCTCGGCCCCAAAAAGAAACAGAAAATTCATCTTCTTCTTGCCCCTAGGGACATAGACTATGGGTAAAGAATGTTGCAAATCCCCATCAGAAAACATCCCTGTGCCTACTGATTTTGCTTACCTGCTCTTTGTACATTTTGTTTTTTTGCTATGAAGGAAGGTTTTGGAGGCAGGCGTATGGGTGAAGGTATGTATCTGGAAACATGACATAAAAACAAAATAAATCAATAAACCTTCATTTAAAATACAAAAACAGCAAAAGACTGGGTCAGCCATTGTTCATCAAGGAGGCCAAGGAAGTGTTCTGACTGAAGCCAAGTGTCTGTCAGGGGAGAGGAAGGGCTAATATCTCCATGGGAAGCTTGCTTTTAAATAACTTTTGGGGATTTTTCCTCTTCAAATAGCTAAAATAAGAATAGAACCATAAAGCTTCTAGGGACACTAGATATCACTTAATCCCCTTATTTTATTGATGTTGCCCAGAAAGTTTAAGTGACTTTCCCAAAGAAGAGTTTCAACATAGTTCTTTTTTAATATATTATTTCATTATTCACAGACCCATGATTTTTTTTTTACTGAAGTGCCTTTATGCCTTTCTTAGTAGACAGTCTTCATTAGTTGCTGTGGTAGAAAACTACCAAACCCTGCTGGCCAATCAGCAAGGTAGTGAGCCTCTCAGGACTTGGCCAACAAACTCATGGTCCTCTACTGGGCCTGTACTGGGAGCTTGTCCAGCTTGCCCTCTGCTGGAATACCTTTCAAGAACCTAGAGTCATCTGCATGCTAGGACAAGGCCACAGAAGGAGAATTTCATATTATGATTTTAGTATATGTATTTTTATATTTAATATTTTATTTTATGTGTTACATTTCTCTCATATTTATAAATATATTTTATATGTTTATATATTTTATATTGTGGTTCTATTTTGTGGTTTTATATTTGTTATACTTTTAAAGTGGAAAATATATAAGGCTAGCTCATGTATAAAATGAGAAACTTGGATTTAATGGTCCCTTCCAGGTCTAGGTCTATGATCCTGTGATCTAAGGACCCATTAGGAGGGACTCTTGGATAGAGGAGCATTTAGTCATTGATATTGAAGCTCCTACAGGTTTTTTCCCTTGTTGTTCCATTGTTTCAGTAGTGTCCAACTCTTTGTGACCCCATTTCTGGTTTTCTTGGTGGAGTTACTGGAGTGATTGTCATTTCCCTCTCCAGCTCATTTTACAGAAAATTGTGTGAAAACTGAAAGCATAAGTGATTGTGAATTATAATGATGATATCTAATCATAAAACAGATTCTTTCTTCTTGAGTCCTTCCGGAGGACTATGGGTAAGGGATGTGGTGAGTGTTTCTATGTCTGTGGATTCGACTTAAATGTTTTCCTTTGTTACGAATTAGGAAATGGGGGATTAAATAAAAAATGATTCTTTTTATATTTATTTATTTTATTTTTATTTATGAAATGAAATAAGCATTTCCATAACATAATATAACATCATATAATAAAAAAGATAACTGCACATAAAACTGCAAATCTACCATGTACAACTTGCTATTCCTTTTAAATATATAATAAAGTTTTCATGTAAATTTCCTTTTTTTCCCTACTTCTCCTCCTGCTCTAGAGATGGCTATCATTAGACACAAATAGGTGTATGTGTGTGTATTATGTATATATACACATATATATGTAAATTATTCTATATATACTTCTATTTATTAGTTCTTTCTCTGGAGGCAGATAGCATCTTTCTTCATATGTCCTTCATAGTTAATCTGGATATTTATAATATATATATTAATTATAATATATAATATAATCTGGATATTTATAATAGTCAAAATGACTTATTCATTCAAAGTCATTCTTCAAACAATATTGGTTACTGTATACAATGTTTTCTTGGTTCTGCTCATTTTGCTCTTTGTTATTTCGTGCAAGTCTTTCCATGTTTTTCCAAGATCATGGATCTCATTTCTTATAGCACAGTAGTATTAAATCACAATCATATAGCACAACTTGTTCAGCCATTCCCCAATTGATGGGCATCCCGGCAATTTCCAGTTCTTTACCACCACAAAGAGAACTGCTATAAACATTTTAGAGCATATAGGTTCTTTTCCTTTTTCCCTAATCATCTTTGGGAATAGACCTACTATTGGTAATGATTTTGGTAGAAAAACAAAATGCTTAGATAAAGCATTTGTAAGAAAAGATAAAGAGTGAATTGGACCCCAGTTTGAAAGGGTCATTTTCTCTGTTATTTACATAACCCAGTTTAGTGTTTCCTATTTTTCCTGTTCTGGGAAGAGCATCACTCCTAGATGTGTGTTATACTGTCCTTTGTTCTTTTGTTCTGAGAAATATGTGGGAATCAGCCAGTCTTTGTGGAGAAAAACAGAGATAAAGATAGCAGGAGAACATAAAGCTGAGTGCCATAAATTTAAAATAAGCATGTGATTTGAGATTCTGAGATCTTCTACTGCAGCCCCCACAATGATTAAGTCAAAAGTTTTATGACAAGGACCCCTGTCTCAGTTTTTTTATGTTGTAGTGATTTGAGTCCTTGCCTTATTTTCCCACAGTAGTTACTGTGAGGTTCCTGAGGATAGGGAGTATCTTATTCATCTCTTTCTCCCTCTTGGTTCTGCATGGGACCCTCTTCTTAGTGAACTTTAATAATTCAAGGTTTTGTGATTTCATCAATTAGGGACTCCCTCCACGACATAGAACACAGTGGTTTACCATGTCTTACTAGAGAGGCTTCATGAGTTCCTGTGGCCCAAAGTTTAATCAGATGGAAGCAACCTTTCTGGTTATATATCTCCATTCTTATCTAGGCTGGACCTCTTGTGATGTGCTCCATCTTTGGATTTGTCCTTGAAGTCTTCCTAAGCTTCATAGAAACTGCTGGCAAGGCCCTCGAGAACCCAAGCTGGAATGATTGGAAAAGGACATTAGTCAAGATGCTCGTTGATCTTTTGTTGAATGATAGATACAGGTACACAGACAATACAACTGATAGGGCTGTTCCTCCTGATCCCATGCAAGAGTTGGGACAGGTCAAGTCAGAGGTGATAGTAACTGAGAACCTTTAATGGTCAGGGTCATGGTGCTAGTAGCACGGCTTCTTTGGGCTGGGGCTGCCTTCACTGTGCAGCTAGGTGGCTCAGTGGATGTAGCATTGGTGCTAGAGTCAGGAAGACTCATCTTCCTGAGCTCAAATTTGACCTCAGACACTTACTAAGCTGGGCTGGGCTTTGAACTGAGTCTTTTGTTTGTTTGTTTGTTTTTTGCTTTTTGGAGGGGGGAAGGTAGGGCATTTGGGGTTAAGTGACTTGCCCAAGGTCACACAGCTAGTAAGTGTTAAGTGTCTGAGGCCAGATTTTAACTCAGGTCTTCCTGACTCTACAAGTGCTCTATTCACTGCAACACCTAGCCACCCCTTGAACTGAGTCTTGAAGGATGCCAGGAGGCTGAGGTGAGGTGGCGGAGCATTCCATCCATGGGAAACAGCCAGTGAAAAGGCATAATATCAGGAGACAGAGAGTTTTGATTATCCTGGTTTCATTATGAGCCCTACCATTGGGAGATAATCCTATTTCTCTTTTTCTTCTGAATGAACTTCAGCTCTGAAGAGCTCCCAATCACAGCTCACCTCTTCTTCTAACACTGATCTAATTGGGCTCCAGTAGACAAGGAGAAGGGACAGACCCCGATAGGAGGACAGGGCAGTAGGATAGTAACCTAGATAACTTACACTCTTTTACCCACCACAAAGAGGAGGTGGAGGGAAAAAAGGATCAGTCAAAAGGAAAAAGAGGTTCATTAATATGTTTGGATGTAGATGGCATTGCCACCCCAAGTTGGGCAGTGAATTTTTGGACATAGAAATCAGAGTGTTTTCTTTGAGAAGCCCTTCTTAAATAGATTATGGTTTAACACATTTTCTGTTTCTATAAAAAGATAGCACATTCATCTAGATATACTGTCAAACCTCACTACCTCAGGGAGGGAATATCCAGCAAGAATTAGAGATTACTGAAAAGAAATTCCATTTGTAACTTGCTTATAAGCTAAGGTATAAATCATCCCTATAAGAAAATGAGTTGTTACTAAAAAAAAAAGTCATATGGGTTTACATTATATTAATAAAGCTTAAAACTGTACTAAGACTTTTGGGGCACTCTGTATAATATTTCACCAGTCAGGGATTCATAATTTACCAACACAGATACAACTTCTCCATGACTTAGTAAGTGGTTTCATGAGTTTCTAGCTCACTCCCTTCTAAAAACAAATTATTGCATCATCATCATCATCATCCTTCATATTTATATAGAGCTTTAAGGTCTACAAAACACAAATATTACCTGTGTTCATCTTCACAACAATATTGTGAAGTAGGCACTATGATTACCCCATTTTATAGCTGAGGAAAGTAAATCTAAGACAGATTAAATGAGTTGTCCAGGCACACGATACTTTTGTCCAAGGTTGGATTTGAACTCAGATCTTCCTGACTTCAAGTCCACAGCTCTATCCACCACCATCTAGCCAGCCCATTAGTGAGGACCCTTTCCACACTTAGCAAGGCTGTCTGCAAATGACAGACTTATTCTCCCTTGCCGGGTCTGTGCTCAAGGCGTAAGCTGCTGGGACTGTACAAGCTCTGTCTTGCTGGCATAGTCTCTAAAAAACAGTGGTTACTTTCACACCATGACAAGTTATCACAGGAGGGCTTTAGGAGAGATACTTGTAAATAAAATCTGAAAGTTTGCAAAGGAAGAACAATTTCTAAGATTTTTATGCCCTAATTCAACAGCATCAGCATGGATTGAGTACCTGCTGTGTGCTGGGTTGAGGTGGAATCATGGATACAGCGGTCATTCATGACCCCAGGGAATCTCACAGTTTAGTGAAAAGGGATGAGACAAGGCCACAACAGAGTACCACGGTACAGGGAAATGTATGGTAGGGACCATAAAATGTATGCATAGCATGTACAAAGTACACTGGGGGTTAGAGGAAGGAAAAATCACACTCATTTTAAGAGTAATCTTAGAAAGATAAGAGCTAGGCTTTAATGAAGAGGTTCTTAATCTTGAGTCTGTGAATTATTATTTTAAAAATATTTTTATAGGGAAGCTAGATGGTGCAATGGACAGATCATAAGACCTGGAGTCAGGAAGACCTGAGTTCAAATGTGACATCAGGCATTTACCAGCTATGTGACCTTGGGCAAGTCACTTACCCTATTTGCCTCAGTTCCCTCATCTATAAAATAAGCTAGAGAAGGAAATGGCAAGTGATTCTAGTATCTCTGCCAAGAAAAATTCCAAATGAGATCACAAAGTATCAGAAACAACTGAAAATGACTATACATATACATATACATATATATATACGTATACATATATATCTTTCTGTATAATTGGATTAATTTCCTTTGTAATCCTGCATAATCCCTGGCAACTGGAAAGAGTGGTAGAGGTGCTATAAGGAGGACCTGAGTTCAAATGTAGCCTCAGATGCTTACTAGCTGTGTGACCCTGGACAAGTCACTTAATTTCTGTCTTCTTCAGTTTTCTCATCTAGAAAATGGGGACAATAATAACATCTACCTCTCAGAGTTGTTGTAAGGAACAAATGAGATAATATTCATAAATTTACAAGATGTTTTGCAAATCTTAAAGTGCTACATAAATACTAGTTGTTGTAGTTATTTGCATTTTAAAGTGTTTTGAGTTGAGGTTCCATAGGCTTCAACAGTCAGCCAGAGGAATCCATGACACAATAAAATTTAAGAACCTTTGCTCTAAATGGCAGGATATCTCTAAACAGATTTCAAAACTGTAAGGTTTAAAGGTTTTTGCTTTCAATCAATGTATATTTTAGAATAGAATTTTTGCCTTTTTTCCTATTGGAACATTTTCCTAATGTCCTGAAATGACATTAGCTGTTTTTTTTAGGGTTCGAATGGACTAAGCTAAGATGGGATGGGGGTGGAAGGTCCAGGGCATTGGAAGAAGCACTGGCCCTAAAGTCAGAGAATCTGGGTTCTAATTCTAGCTCTGCTACTTACTACTTATATGATACTGAGCAAGACAATTTTCTGAGCCTTTTTTCTTGTCTGTAAAATGAGGCGGCAGCTAGGTGGCACAGTGAACAGAGAGCTGCACCTAGAGTCGGGATGGCCTGAATTCAAATCCAGTCTTAGGAACTTACTAGCTGTGTGACCCTGGGCAAGTCATTTAACCCTGTTTGCCTCAGTTGTCTCATCTGAAAAATGAACTGGAGAAGGAAATGGCAAACCACTGCAGTATCTTTGCCAAGAAAATCCCAAAAAGGGGTCACAAAGAGTCAGACATGACTGAAAAATGACTGAACAACATAAAATTACAAATTATAAATACCTTTCTCTTATTGAATCAGAAGGGGGAAATGCCATTGGCTAAGTAAAAATTAACCATTCCTCCTACAAAGCTCTTTAAAAAAGTAAATAAATAAATAAATTAAAATGAATAACTAAATAAATAAATATGGCTCTTGAGAGATATAAATGGAGAAAGAACCCAGTTCCTGAGAGTGAACTTTTCTGAGGGAAGTAGGGTGCTGGGGAGGGGGGAATTTTTCTCTCCTCTTCCCTCCCCATTTCCATAGTCCATGTTTTCTGTCAGCAGTGTTGTTTACCTAGTAGGATATCCCCATCCAGAAGTTGGAAAACCAGTTTAGGAAAGTTCAAGACACAAGTGAAGGAGCAGATGAAACATACTCTCCAAACAGACATGGTAGTTTTCAAGTGGCTTCAATGAGTAGGACATTTGGCAGCAAAGAAAAGAGTCAGCTATGGACTAAGGAGAATTAGTCCTAGCATTCAAGAGTCACTTGGCAGAAAGAAACAGACCATGGGCACCTGACAGAATGGCCCTCCAAAGAAAGATGTTATACTTAAGGGGAGAGTTATAAAGACCCTTCTAGGACAAAAAGAATATTGTGTCCCTGCAGCACTGGTTTGGGGAATTGCTTTAGCTAAATGTCTTCCCCATGTATGTGCTTCATTACCATTGTAGTTTGTGTTCACTTTTACTGCAACTACTATATGTCATTGCAGGAAGGTAACCCCAGATTTATGGGGGAAGGAATGTTTTTATCACTGTTTTTTACCATGCCATTTTAGTAAATGCCTTTGCTGTGAACTAATTGTGTTTACTAGATGATTATTAAAGATGAGCACATTGGAGAGGGCTTGTGAATTATAGTATTAGTAGTAGTAGTAGTAGTAGTAGTAGTAGTAGTGACACACAGGGTACCTTGAACCTGAGTGTAAGAGCCTCTGGTGACCCATCCCCAGAATGTGAATGAAAATTGGATAAGTAGCCCCAAAGATAGACCCAGAAAGATGAAATTAATTGCCTGTGATCCCCAAGTTTCAGAGATGGAATTTGATCCCAGGTATTGCTGACTCTGAGTCTGCCAAGCAATGCTATCTAGACTCAAAACAGAAGAATTCATCTGGTTGAAGTTAAATACTAATTAAATGGGCAAAAAAAATTGTATGAATTTGAAAGTCTGTGATTGAGAAGTTGGATGAAATATCTGGGATTTGCTACACCTGAGGGACACCATATTGCATTTCCCTGTTCCTATCTACACACCTGTTAAGAAAAACACTGCTTTCCTTGAGAGGTGGTGTTGGATAACGGCCACCTCTGTTGGATAACAGAACTTCTGCAGCACTCTATGGCACGAGAAATTTGCCAGCTGGTTGTTAGCAGAAGCTGTCTGCCCCTTTCTTCCCCTCCCCTCTCAGGGATTTGTGTGGGTGTTTCTGTTCTATGGCCCCATGAGCACATGACAGATTGTTCACATTCAGCAGCGTATCCAAATCACTACAGAGCCAAACACGAGACCCATATGCTATTCCAATGGCTGATGGGGGAAATAGATGTTTTCTTCACTGCCAGACCCCATTGGGCCCCATCTGAAAGTTCCACCAGCTTTTCTCTCTATCATCTGGCACTCCAGTCCTGGAGAATGTGATTGCTGATCCCCTCCGTACAAAGGAAGCTGTTGAGTCATAGGTCATGTCAGGCAGCTGATGATTCCTAGGAAAGGAACTTTCATTGCCCAAGATTTAGCTTTGGGATTCCCAACTTACTTTCTGTTTACTAGAGGCTTCATCCGCCATCCACACCCAAAGGTATCTCTGATCTAAAACAGACTGCCTGGCAGAAAATGATCCTTGACCACTCTCCCCCATCAGTTCCATTCTCACTCCGGATCTCACTCTCTACTTTGGAGGTATCTTGTGCTTTCTCACTTCAGTGACTCTGGTCATGCTCTTTATTTTGTTGGGAATTCTTTTCTTCCTAGTCTTCAAAGCACAACTATCTGCTATCTCCTGGAGGCTTTCCCTGATTCTCCCTTCTCTGAACTTCTACAATCCTCTGCTTATAGATTTCTTTTGGCCCTTGCTTCTTTCCCTGTCATACTGTAGTCATGTGGATTCTCTCCACTATACCAGGCTCTCCCTCAGGATAGGGATTTACCCATTCCCAAAAGAGGAAGATCCCAGCCTGGCATTTAAAGCCTTCGACAAGATGGTACCTCTCTACCTTTCCAGTTGTTTCATAATACTACCCTTCCCCAAGGACACCTACATGGTGCAGTGGATAGAGTCAGGTAGACTCATCTTCTTGAGTTCAAATCTGAATAGCTGTGTGACCCTTGGCAAGTCACTTAACCCTGTTTGCCTCAGTTTCTCCATCTGTAAAAGAAGAAAGAAATATCAAACCATTCCAGTATCTCCACCAAGGAAACCACAAAGGGGGTCACTAAAAGTCCAATATGACTTCGACAATTAGGTAACAACACTACCTTTCCTAAACTCTTTTCTAGCCCAACTAACCCGAGACCTATTCACCATGCATGCCATTTCCTTTCCTGCCTTCATACCTTTGCATAGGTGGTCGCTGCAGTAGGAATGTCCTCATTTCTCTGCCCTACCTCTTAGAATCCCTAGCTTGTTTCACAGCTCAGCTCATGTGCTGCCTCCTACCTAGACCTTTCTGATCCCACAGCTGTTGATGTTCTCTCCTATTGAAGTAACTTGATATAGCATTGTCCAAACACATCTCTACTTATCTCTCTGTGTAGGCTGAATGCCCTGAGTACAATAGAATGTAAGCTTTGTCTCCTGGAGGCTTCCTATGGTTCCTGCACACAGCTGTCATTAAATAAAAATATAGCAAATTGAATTACATCATTCAGAATATCTTTCTCTCCCACTCCCCCATAGTATTTGGTACAAGGTTCTTGCCTATAGCAATGTGGGGAAATGAAATAGCATTGAATTTGGAGTCAAGGGCTAGGTTCAAAATCTGGTTCTCTGGCACTGCCTTCTCTCAGCCTTAGCTACCTCATCTGCAAGATGGCCATAACAGGATT
Source organism: Petaurus breviceps papuanus (assembly GCF_028583685.1). Lineage (NCBI taxonomy): Eukaryota > Metazoa > Chordata > Mammalia > Diprotodontia > Petauridae > Petaurus > Petaurus breviceps. The sequence continues at coordinate 33,549,812 of NW_027186372.1, read as the reverse complement.
TCCAGTCATGAGGGATCCCTTAGTCATTTAATCTGACCCCTTAATTTTATATATCTGAAAATGGAGGCCCAGAGAGGACCTTCCCCAGGGTCACATGCAATAAGGTACAGAACAAGGATTTAAATCTAAGACCTCCGATTCCAAATCCAAATGCACCATCCTGCCTCACATAATTAATACCTATACTTTCCACCTCACATGCCTATTGTGAGGGTCAAATAAGATAATTTAGTCTATCCTACATAGCTTAAAACTGCACTCAGACTTTGTGGACAGCTTGTCTTTGTAAATGCTTTGCATAAACTGCAATTCTCTGTAGAAATTATAGATGCTGTTATTGTTATTATTGTTAGCACACCTTGGTAAATGTTCCTTGATCTTAAATGAATTCCTGTCCAGTGCAGGGCTCAGGGGAGGGACAAATTTAATTTTGAAGGCATTTTAATATAACCAAATCAGCAACAGGATGATCAGGTTGTTTGGTGTTATAGGCTTTAGGACTGGAGGTAACTAAAGGGGTCATGTAGTCAAACTTCCATTTTACTGAGGAGGAAACTAAGGTCCTTTGGGATCATAAGATCCAAGAGCTACAACTGTAATTGACACAAGAGGCCATCGAGTGTAGCCCCCTCATTTTATATATGAGGAAACTGAGGTCCAGGGAGATTGTGTCTTGTCCAAGATTACCCAAGCAACAAATGTCAAGGGTGGGATTTGAACCCAGGTCTTCTCACTCCAGAAATGATGCTGCCTCTTCATGTAGTTTATTGTCAATTTTGTATATTTGATTATTTCCCATGAAGTAAATTGAAGAATTCCTTCTTAACCAGCTCATTTATTTATCAGTTCATGTATTATTCATTCATGAATGCTTGGGTTTAAATATAGTTCAGAAAGTATAAATAGTGATATTTTGTATTTATAACCTGGAACCAATCTGAATTCTGTCAGAAAACTTGTCTCACTCAGATTCCCCAAGTCCCCAAGTAGTTCTGCTGCAGACTCCTGATCACAGAGGCTACCAGGGCAGCATTGCCAGGAAGACTGAGATACTCCTCAGAACCAGACTATATTGAGAATGGCCATATGACCTCCTTAAAATACAAAGTGATTGAATGAGTGTCCCAAGTAGAGCCTCTGCCAAGCTCTCTAAGATGGGGATTTCAGACCAGTCACCAGACATAATAGGTGTTGTAATTATCTGGGGGAAGAAAAGAGACAGGAGGAAGAGATCACTGTGGACTAGATTGGCCATGGGAGTTGGTCTGGGCAAGAAAAGATGGATAGGATTCACATCAGTGGAAAAGAGTAGCAAAAAATGCAGAGATAATAGTGTGTTATCCTGTCTTATTCCATGCCCCACACCTATTTTTCAACTCTAACTCTGAGAATACTAGTCAAATGCATTATTAGTTTTTACTTCCCTGCTTTGCTTTGTTATAAGTGTCCTCTCATGAAGTGAGAGTGATCTGTAAATGTATATAAGGTGAAAACAAAATGTTAATTAAAATGAGGGAGATGGGAATATGCAGAACATATTTAGAAGACAGCAAGGAAGCCACTTCATATATAAGAATATTAGGTAAGGGGGGCAGCTAGGTGGCGCAGTGAATGGAGAACCAGCCCTGGAGTCAGGAGGACCTGAGTTCAGATCCGGTCTCAGACACTTAACACTTACTAACCGTGTGACCTTGGTCAAGTCACTTAACCCCAATTGCCCTGCCTTCCCCCTCCAAAAAAAAAGAAGAACATTAGGTTAGAATCAAATTATGGTAGGCTTTAAATTGCAAGCCAAAGATTTTGCATTTTTTTCCCTAAAATCAATAGGGAGCAATGATGATTTTTGTACAGAGAAATAAAATAAAGCTGTGTGACAAAAGGTTTGTTGTTGTTCAGTTGTGTCTGATTCTTCATGACCTCATCTGGGATTTTCTTGGAAAAGATACTGGAGTGTTTTCCATTTTCTTCTCTGGCTCGTTTTATAGTTGATGAAACTGAGGCAAAGTTAAGTGGCTTGCCCAAGGTCACACAACTAGTAAGTCTCTGAGGCTGGATTTAAACTCAAGAGGAGTCGTTCTGACTCCAGGCCCGGCACTCTGTCCACTGTGACACCCAGCTGCCCTGAGACAAAAGTTTATTATGATGGAATGAGAGGTAGATTGGAGGGGTACAGTCTGGAGTCAGGGAGACCAGTTAAAAGGTGATTTCTGCAGCAATCTAGGTGTCAGACGCTGAGATTCTGTACTAACCATGTTAGCAATGGGAGCTGTGAGGAAGGGGTGACAAGAAGAAAGATTTCAAAGACAGTGAACCCTGTGTATCACTGTTAAATTTCTGACATTCTGAATTTGAGGTGCTTTTCTTAGAGGAAACTGGTTTGAGAGAATCTAGACTCAAGTTGATAGTTTTGGGAACAGGTGGGTAATTTATCACACCTTTTCAACAACCACTAGTGGGGGCCAGCTTTCTGCTTTACATACTCAGTGTGAGCCTTGATAGGAGGAAGATGGAGGACATGGGGGCTAAAGAAAGAAGGCCTAATACAGAATGGAAAAGCTTAAAGCCCTGGCAGAGGCCTGAAAAAGGCAGAAGGAAAGTGACAGGACAGGTAGAGTTTCCTAATATGTAAATTGAAGGGATTAAACTAGTTCTAAGGTCCCTTCCATCTCTGACATTCTAAGGTCCCGTCTGTCTCTGACTCTCTGTGCTTCATGTTGCTAAATACTCACTGACCTGAGTTCAAATCCGGCCTCAGATACTTAACACTAACCATGTGACCTTGGGCAAGTCACTTAACCCCAATTACCCTGCCGCCGCCCCCCCGAAGCATGGATAGACTTGCACAAAATAATGAAGAGTGAAATGAGCAAAACCAAGAGAACATTGTATATAGTAACAGCAATATTGTTTTAAGAACAACTTTGAATGACTCAGTCATTTTAACATTAAACATTATAACCATTTTAACCATTATAAACATATGAAGGAAGACACTGTCTGCATCCAGAGAAAGAAATGATAAAGAGAAGCGTCTATGGAATGATTTTACATATATATATAACCTATAGGGCTGGGAGAGGAGTGAAAAAAGGAAAAAAAGTTACATAATAACTTTATTACATATTTGAAAGGAATAACAAGTTATACATAATAGATTCACAATTTCATGTGCAATCTTTTTTGTTCTACTATGTTATGGAAATGCTTGTGTTATTTCCTAAATTAAAAATAAAATAAAGAATTCGAAACAAAGAATGTCAGAGTTGCAAGAGTCTTAGAGCCTAGGACATAAAACTTCTCTATTTTTTGTGTTCTGTAGCCTAAGATCTCTTCCAGTTAATTCCATTAAATTCTATGTTCTAAGGTCCTTTAACAATTCTGCTATTCTTTTCTATGTTCTAAGGAGGCTTTCAGCTCTGACATTCTATGTTCTGAGAACCTTTCTATACTTGGTCTTCTGTGTTCTGAGGGATATGGTTCTTTGACTTCGCCTTATTCAATTTTGCCTTAGACCCAGTGCTATTTCTTAAGGGGATTTTGGTCTGAATGATGATTTCACTGGTACCTACTAAGCTCTTTATCAGCCTTATTTCATTATCAAATATCCTAAAGCAGGAATTCTTAACCTAGGGGTTCTGAACCTTTTTTTAAAAAAAGATTTTGTTGTTTTGTTTTGCAATCCTATATTTTTATTTTGTGTGTTTAAAAATGCTGTTCTGATAAAGGATGCATAGATGTCATCTGACTGCCAAAGTAGTCCATGAGACAAAAAAAGTTAAGAATCCCTTCCGTTGGGGCAGGTAGGTGATACAGTGAATAGAGCACCAGCCCGGGAGTCAGGAGGACCTGAGCTCAAATCTGGTCTCTTGACACACTTACTAGCTATGTAACCTTGGGCAAGTCACAGCTCCAATTGCCTTGCCTTCCCCTCTTCAGAAAAAAAAAATAATCCCTTTCAGGGGAGGCCAGGTGGCTCAGCGAGTAAGAGCACTGGCTCCAGTGTCGGGATGACCTGGATCAAAATCCGGGCTCAGATACTCAGCACCACACCCAGAAATAACTGGCCGTGTAACCTTGAGCAAGTTACTTAACCCCTATTGCTTTAAAAAAAAATAATAATAATCCCTTTCATAGAAGAAGATCTTGTTGGCATTGCGTCTCACAAACATAAGATGAATGAACATTGTTTTGTTGTTGCTCAAAAAAAAAACAAAAACTATTCCTGTGTATAGAAATAGGAACGTGAGTCACTCCTACATTTAGTGCTTAGAATACTGTATAGATTCAAGACTGACTGTAGAGCACATAGAAGAGCTTCAGTGGTCATTGGACACCCAAGGGAACAATGATGGTCAGAGATGACTGTAGCAGAGCATTGCTAGGCATAGATGACATGATGGTATCATGCCAGATATTGATCACAAGAGATAAAACAAAAATAAATAGATAAATAATAATAAAATACAATACAAATATGTGACAGAAATGTCCTAGAGGTGATGCTAAGTATAAATGCACGTAGAAATCAGTACTTGTCGATGTCTGAGACAAATTTGTCCCTAAGTCATGGGGCTGGCATGGAGATACAGGGCATAGAAATGTCACATAATAACATTCCAATCACACTCTCTCCTCTCCTTTCCCTCCCTCTCTTCTCCCTTTTCTTCTCCTCTCCTTTTCTTCTCCCTCTTCTCCTCTCCTCTCCTTTTCTTCTCCCTCTTCTCCTCTCCCTCTCCACTTTCTCTCCTCTCCTTTTTTGTCATCTCTTCTACCTTCTTCTCCCCTCTACTCTTTTTAGTCCATGAGCCTCATAGAGATCGGGAACCCTTCCCAGAGCTTGGAGAACGTGTGTCACTGGGCCTTTCTCCAACGGAAATCAGATACAAGCCAGGCGGAATCTCACGACCATGCCATCTTTCTCACCAGACAGGACTTTGGCCCATCAGGGATGCAAGGTGAGCTCTCCTGCCTGCTGTTCCTGGGCTGCCTGGATAGATTGGAGTGGGGGGAGGCCTCTGCTGCTTCCTGTCTGGTTTCATCTTTTCCTATGCTGGGACTGGGGCAGGGGATATGCCAAGGGAACATTACCCAGTCACATAGCTGCAATAGAATGTTTAGGACCCTGACTTTTGCACCACTCTAGACACAGTCCATTTGGACATCCATCCCAGGACTTAGGATAGTGCTTTGTGTCTGGTAAATCCTTAATAAATCTTTTTTCATTCATTTATCATTCTCAGAGAAATCCATACCTGTGCCCTTCTTAAGCTGCGCCCATCTGATCAAACTAGCTGGCAAACTGGCATCCTCTCAGCCCTCAAAGTTTCATTGTTCTTTTATTCCATTGTTTTTTCATTTCAAAATTATCATATTACCATCAATCCCTGAGCATCTATTCCAATTGCTCAAGGTAGAGATGAGGCTTCTCTAAAGGAAAAACAATTTTAAAAGAAAGAATAAATCAAGCTAATAACATAGAAAAACGTCCAAGAAAGCTGAGTGCTCATCTTGTCTTTCACCAGCAGAATTGTCTCAAACTCAGCTTTACAATCTAAGACTCGGTGTTGGCTTCATCCGCCCTCTAGACTTGGGCCCTGAGCACCATGGCGAGACCCGTTCCATGAAATCTCACCTTCAATACTATGGCAAGAACTCACATTTCCTTACTATATGGACCCTGGCACTGCCCACCTTTGAGTTTCCTCCCTTTAACTCATTGACCCAATTGTGAAAAGTCCCATGACCTTGGCCAATCAGGAAGGGACACTTTTTCTTTTCCCCATTTCTGTCTTCTACCCTACCTCATATGATCACTTCAACAGTAATTATATGATTGGACATAATCCCCATCAGAAAGGCTTCACAAAAAACATTAACACCTAGCATAGATTAATTACATGTTATTCCCATAGCCAATCTTTCCTATGTTCACAAAGAAAATTTCCTTATAATTGATTTTTTTCCCAATAAACCCATACCCCTCCTCCAATTCCCCAAATCCTCTCCTGGTAGCCAGTCTTGCAGGAATGAAGCTCTTTAAACCTAACTCAATCAGTTCTTGGGTGACACATGCACAGTCCATTGTCAACTGGTATTCACAGGTTTTTTGGCTGAGTATAGGACCTGCCAGAGTCGTCACCAGAATGACTCCCATAGCATGATGTCAATTCGGAGTAAAACTGCAGTGATATTAAAATCTGTCAATAAGACATCTAATATGTTGGGTGCGATCTCAGAAGCTTGAGGTCTTCAGGGTCCCCAGAGGCCATCTACTCTGATTGAAACCTGAAAAAGAATCCCCTCCCTCTGTAACATAACTGGCAAGTGGTCACCCAGCCTTTACATGAAGACCTTCAGTGAAGGAGAACCCACTACTTTCCAATTCATTTCTTTTTGTGACAACTCTAATCATTAAGATTTACTTTTTTAAAAAATCTATATGGGATTTTTTTACATTACTTTTATAGATGTCTCCTCCTTCATGAAAGATCTCCTGTAAGGAAGTAAAAGAAATAGATAAAACTAATAATACAGTGCAAGTCACATAACCCTGTTTGCCTCAGTTTCCTTATCTGTAAAATGAGCTGGAGAAGGAAATGGCAAACCACTCCAGTATCTCTGCCAAGAAAACCCCAAATGGGGTCATGAAAAGTAGGATATGACTAAATAACAACAACACAAATAATACAATGACCTCATCTGAAAGTGCTTACAACATGTCACATCTATAGCATATCACAACCCCCCCCACTTCTCTGTTTAAAAAAAGAATAGAAATCTATCTTCTTTCCCTCCTAACAACAAGCTTATATCTACATCACTGCACCTTCTTCCCTCTATTTCTCTCTTTTGCCATTTGTGGCCAAGCACCAAAAGTCTAACCTATCTCCCACATAACAAACTTTCAAATCCTTGAAGACAGCCAGCTCTCTCGTCTTTTTTCTACAGAAGATTTTTAGAAAGACATGGATAAGAACTATATGAAATGAAAATGTGTGGATTGTCCTAGAGGACCACTGACCACAATAAGGAACTCACCTCTTTTTGTTAACATCAAGTTAACAGTTGGACCTTGGTGACGGGGTTGCTGAGCGCTATTGACTTTTCTGTTCCCTCTAAATCCAAGCTTTTTCTTGGTGATCAGACAATGGGCTGGTTGCAAGTCAGCATGGCATAGCGGAAAGAACTCTGAACGTGTCAGAAAAACCTGCTTTGGCCTCTTAGTAACCGTGTGGCCTTAGCTGGGTCATTTAACCTCTGTGAGTCTCGGTTTCCTCATCTGTAAAGTGGAGATAAAAATACCAAGTAACACTTGCCTCACAGGTTGTTGTGAGATGATGTTGCTGACCTTTACTAAAATGTATGTAAAATGCTTTGTAAAACTTAAGGTGGTGGTGGTGGTTGAGTCATTTCAGCCATGTCCCCATTTGGGGTTTTCTTGGCAAAGATACAGGAGTGGTGTGCCATTTCTTTCTCCAGGTTATTTTTACAGATGAGGAATCTGAGGTAAACAGAGGTGAAGTGACTTGCCCAGGGTCACCCAACTAGGAAATGTCTGAGCCTGGATTTGAACACAGAAAGAGCTACTCCCAAAGCTTAAGGAGCTATGTAAAATTCATTCATGAGCATCATCTTTGTTATAATTTAAAGTCATTCTTTGACCCATTTGGATTACCTCCATGCCATATGCCTTAGCCAATAAGGTCATGTGGACAGTAGATCACAGTAGACTCGTTTCCCCAAACTCCATATTCCTTGTCCTTTTTCTATTTCACCCCTGCCAAAAAGGCATTGTTATGTTGTGAATCAGGAGCAGACTTTGGAAATGGAGGAGATCTCAGATGCCACCAGGTCCAGTTTAAATAGAAATTCCCTTTACAGTATTCCTGATAAGTAGAATGTATATTTGACTTCAAGATTGCCATGATGGGGAGCCCATTACTTCCCAAAGAAAATCATTCTATTTTTGGATATAATGATAATTGCTAACCTTTATGTAGCCCTTGAATGTTTGCAAAATGCTGTACATATATTCTCATTGATCCTTATGACCACACTGTGAGGTTGGTGTTCTTATTGCCCCCATTTAAAAGATAATTGGGGAAAATGAAGCTGAGAGAGAGGAGGTCAAGTGACTTGCCCAGAGTCACCTAGCTAGTAAATGTCAGAGACAGAATTTGAACTCAGATCTTCCTGACTCTTAAGTCCAGCATCATAACCACCTAACTTCCTCTCACGGCTAGAAAGCCTGCCCTTCTCTCCAGCTGAAAATTATACCCTGTGACTTCTCTGTACTGTTCATTGCCATGCCCTGTTGGGCCAAGCAGAACAAGGCTGATTCCTCTTCCAGATGACAAGTCCTTCAAATACTTGAAGACATTTTGCTTCTCTGAAATCAATCAAAATTTATTAAGCACCTACTATGCGACAGACACTGTGCTAAGTGCTTTATAATTATTATCTCATTCAATCCTCACATCACCCTGGGGGGGAGAGAGGGAGAAAGGCTCTATTATTATCCTTATTTTACAGATGAGGAAACTGAGGCAGGCAGAAATAAGTAACTTGCCCAGAATCATACAACCTAAGAAGTGTCAGAGGCTGGATTCAAACTCAGATCTTCCTTGCTCCAAGTCCAGTAATTTATCCATGGTGTTATACTTATGTACTTGATTTTTTTAAACTCCAGTGTAGGACTTTGTATTTATCCATTGATTGTATTAATTTTACAACATTAAATTTGTTCAAACATTACTCCCACCAAGGTATCTTTAGATCTTAGTTCTGTGATCAGCATAATCGTAGCTCGCATTTATACAGTGGGTTAAACTTTACAAAATGCTTCACATGTGTCACCTCATTTGGGACTCACAATAATACTGTGAGAAGCACTCTCATTATCCCATTTTACAGGTCAAGAAACTGAGGCTTAGAGAGGTGAAGGTCATTTACCCATGGTCACACAGACATTAAGTTTCTGATATGGTGGTTGAACCTAAATATTCCTTACTCTAGGTCCAGTATTCTTTCCACTATGCTGTACTAATTTTATTAATTATACCTTCTAGCTTCTGGGATACTTAGGGGTTGAGAGGCACCCTCAGGTGCTTCTCAGACCCAATAGAAGACTCATTTTGGAGATTTGGTGTCAGTGATGGTCTCTCCAGAAGTGCCAAATGAAGGCAGACTTTTCTGGACCTTTCCTCCACTCCATAGGAGACCCCTATAGCACAGGGAGAATTAGCTTGTTCCTTGTCCTCTGTTCTACAAGCCATCTAATTTAAAATGGTAATACCTTAAGCAGGGACTGTGGGTAATTCTGGGTACATAGTACACGGCCATCATTCCAGGAATGATCATAGTCCACCAGGGACAGCTTGAGAGCAGCCATGCCCATCACTTCTGGCCATTAATGGAGATGTTCGTCACTTGGGCACCAATGGTTCATTTGGACACTAACTGCTTGGCTGCTCTGTGTTTGTGTCCAGTAATCTCAGTTATCATTCACAAATTAGTGAAGCCAAAATCAGGCAGAATTACGAAAGATGCAAGATCTGAGGAGGTAGAGATAGGAACAAATCAACAAGGGGCTTCCAACTCCAATTATCAAAGATTTGTCAGTAAAAAAACTGTAAGCTAAGAAGATTCACAACATAGAGGATCTTAGCTGGAAAAGGCCCTTAGAGACCACCTAGTCCAACTTCTTCATGTTACAGATCAGGACACTGAGAGCCAGAGAGGAAATCTAAGTTGTGCAAGCTACACAGGTTATAAAAAACAGAGCCAAGATTCAGACTTGGATTCTGTCTGGCACAGTGGATAGAAAGCTCAGCCTGGAGCCAGGAAGACCTGAGTTCAGTCATGTACTAGCTGTGTGAACCAGGCCAAGTCACTTACCTTCTGTTTGCCTCAATTTCCTCATCTATAAAATGGGGATAACAATAGCACCTACCTCCCAGGGTTGTCATAAGAATCAAGTGAGATAATAACTTAAAGCCCTTAGCACATAGTATTTAAGTTGTTTTTAGTTTCCTGACTCTCTGACCCCATTTGGAGTTTTCTTGACAAAGATACTGGAGTAGTTTGCCATTTCCTTCTCCAGCTCATTTTTACAGATGAGGAAACTGAGGGAAACAGGGTAAAGTGACTTGTCTAAGATCACACAGCTAGTGAGTCTCTGAGGCCAGATTTAAACTTAAGAAGATGAGTCTTCTTGACTCCAGACCTAGAACTCTGCCCACTGTGCCATCTAGCTGCCTAGCACATAGTAGGAATTATAGAAATGTTCATTGAGAATGATTGTCATTATTGTCATCCTCTCACTCTAAATCCAGTATTCTTTCCCCTACACCACACTCTATACATATGTGCATGTGAGCACACATGCACACACCCACCCACACACACACACACACACACACACCCATAAACATACTCCCACTCATCCCTACCAATCTATCAACAGGCATTATAAGCTGAGCTATTACAGTATATGGGGCAATAGTGCACAGAGCACCAGGCCTGGAGTCAGGAAGATTCATCTTCCTCAATTCAACTCTGGCCCCAGACAGAGTAGCTGTGTGATCCTGGGCAAGTCACTTAACCCTCTTTGCCTCAGTTTCCTCATCTGTCAAATGAGCTGGAGAAGGAGATGACAAACCACCCCAGTATCTTTGCCAAGAAAACCCCAAATGGGGTCACAAAGAGTCAGACACACACAGCTGAAAAATGACTGAACAGCAGTAACGATAACATGGGGCAGGCACACACAAAGTAAGAAACATTAGAATGTAGACTTCTTGCCAACCAAGAGCTTACTGACTACATTCTGATGGGGGAGAAAACACGTACATAAATAGATATATGCAAGATCCATGCAGAGTGAAAACAAGATGATCCTCACTCCATAGTAAACATCGAGCAAATACATTCCTTAAGTATTTACATGAACTCACTGATTTTATGGAGATGAAGGAGAAATGGCAATGCTTTGTCTGTCTTCCAAGTCGAGACTTCTCCCTTCATGCCAGATGATAAATGAAATTTGCAGAACTTTGTCTGCTTCACTGAAAAGACCAGAGGGAAACATGGTCCCTCATGAGCACCCCAGAGCCAAGGTCTCCCCTTATCTTTTGAGGCAGCAAATCACATAGAATGTATATGACTCGAGAGATCTCCACCTCTTCCCCACCATGCTTGTCCCATGTAGGGCTCAGGAGGGCATCATGTCTGTTATTGGCAAGCCGACCTCTTCCCAAGGGCCATTTATCCTGAATTGGCTGACCTCAATGGGGCCACACCCCCAAGCAAACACTGCCGTGGACCAAATAAGGGGAGGGACTTGGGAGCCCCAACCACACATCTGTTTCACGATTGCTTTTATTATTTACTATTAGTTACAATAATGACACATTTATAGAATGTTTTCTTTTACAATCACTTTTCCATTCAGCAATATTGTAAGGTATAGAATACTATCCCCGTTTTACAAATAAAGACATTGAGGCACAGAGAGGTTAAGTGTCTTGTCCAAAGTCACCCAAATAATAAGAGTCAAAGGTAAAATTCAGACCCAGGTCTTCTGATTCCAAGTGAGGGACTCATTTTACTATGCCACACAGATCCCTGGCCATTCACTGTATTTCTTTGTGTGTCTTGTTTTTCTCATATTCAAAATAGGGGTGTGGAATGTGCAGAGAAGTTTGTGACTGCACTGACCTGCCTTGACCCTGTGGGAAAGCATGTTCATGGTGCCTCAAAGTTTATATTAAGCACAAAAACTTGCATGTGAGCATTTGCCCACAGGAGGCCTATGATTTCACCCCATCTAATACCCTCTTCTGTGGGCCCTTGTGAGAATTCTCTGATTACCTCAGTACTTTAGGGATCCATGACTCCATCATGGTGGAGTCCAGATCCCAGTTCCCTTCATACCTGCAGTAGGTGTAAAGTGGCAAACTTCTCAGGCCTTAGTCTGGGCCACAGGCTATAGACACAATCCATCACCAGATCTGTACTCAAAGTCATTCTAATATGGGCTTTGAGAGTTTGCTCTGTCCTGGCAGAGCATTTGAGAATTCTGAGTCACCTCCACTCTACAGGGGACATCAGAAAAGGATGGAAGCCTATCCTAGGAGTCGATGCCCCAAGGAAATAATTTGAAAGGAAAAGAATAAAGTTGATGTTACAGTGATGTTCCTAACAGTGCTGTCTGATCCCGAAAAAAAAAAAAAACCTAAAAATACTCCGGATGCTCCTGCACTATAAGACTTGTCAAATAAATACTGGAATATTAGTACAATGGTGCCTGTTGAGCTGTGAAAAATAAGAAAGGTGTGAACTGTGACAGTTCATGGAAATGTCTATAGGAAAAAAAATATTCTGTAAAAGATGTGGAGCCCAAGAGAGTTTGCAATAATTGCGAAATAATAACAATAACTCACATTTCGGGCAGACTTTTGAAAGTAACATTCCACAGTAGACTATTTCTTTACCAATTCACAATTGACTGAAAGAGATGTAGAAAGTGCAAGCTCCTACTGTGTTTATTGTGGGATGGCTTTACAATAGCATTAGACTCATTGGAGAAAAACACCATACCAAAGGTCTTTTTCCAACAAAATGCCTCCTATGTGAATGTAAAAAAATTATACAAGATTCCAAAGATATAACAAAGATTATCTTGTTTAGCAATCCTATGACTGTTAAAATTAGGAGAGGCTTAAAGCAGGGAACTGAACGGAGCAAGAGAAGATTCCAACTCATAGAGTGATTCCCTGTACTTGAAAAGACCCTCCAGCTCCGATTTGCTGGTGATTGATTGTCTAGAGTCCAGGACGATGTCTGCTAGATGAGATCTAGAGACCTAATCATCCACACAAGAAAAATCAAGTGGATGACGAATGCCCATCTTCTAGACTGTAATAGATAGTTATATGTACAATCTCTAGAGTTTATCCATCTGGATATAAATTTTGGACAGATGCTACAAATGGAAAATAGGTTCGACCTAGAATTGAGCTGGAGGAGGAGAGCCTTTTGGAAATCTTAAAGTTCTTTTAATGACCCAAAACTTCTCACTAAAATAAAAACCTATCTATTTGATACTGATATTCCATTAGATTGTATGGTAGCAAGTTATGGAATATGACAGTCCCTAAAAAATTGAAGGTGAGTATCACCCACAAGGCAATGGGAAGTACATGGTGGGTATAAATTGGTGGCAATACATTGCAAATAAGAATTAGAAAAGAAAACCAGAGTACAAAGGATATTATCAAAGAAATTTGGAGGAGCTTAAGAAGATGGGCTGGTCATGAGAGGGAGAGATAAGTGATGGGCACCGCCAATGCCCTCCATTGGTGCCCACATGGTGTGAAAAGAAAGTGGGGCTGGCCCATGTTGGGTGGAAAGATTTGGTGGTAAGTCACCAGTTCACCTCATTTTGATGGGCCAGTCCTCCCCAAAGTCCTGCTCAGACCCTGTGGCTTTCAGTACCTTCCTGAATAAAGTCCCAGGGAGGAGTAGGGTCAGTGTTTGCCCTTCCAGGTTACTCGTCTCCTCATTCTTTCCCACCTCATTGTTCTGTTGTAAGGTTCTTTTTTGTCAGTACTGCACCATTCTGTTAACCATTATTATCCATTTCTAGCCAGTACATATGGTCATATGTATATGTGGTCTATATGTGGTCAAGGTCCTGCCTAGCCTTGGGCCTTCTTGTCACTGTTCTTAGTCTGGTGCTAGTGCTCCATCTTCCTGTTATCTTTCCCTCTGTCAGCACAAAATTGCCAGGGCCAACATGTCTCTAGACTTTTTGAAACTTTGGGGTCCTTTTAGACAGATTCAGAATGCCTCTAGCCCACTGAAGACTTAATGTGCCTTCACCTACTTCCTAAATACCTCCTCCTACCCCAACACACACAGGTTTCCTCTGGCCGTGTTGGGCCCCTTTTTGCTTAGTCTGCCTAACCAAAAATTAACTCCTGCCTCAGTCATTGTGATATAGCCTCTGCCAATTCCTACCTGTTGTGTTTCTTATTCAGTTCTTTCGGGGCATGGAAAAATGCTTGTCTATCTGCTCTCGATTCTTTCCCTCAGAGGTTGGATCAGAACATGAAAATTATCCCAGGCTTGTATAAATCTTGAAAAAGTACTGGAAATATTAGTGCCAAGAGGGTAAAGTTACCTGTAGTGTGTGAGGAGGGCACCCTTTTCCTAAGCTAAGATTCATATCCATAATATGAGTCTATTTTATGGATAAGAAAATTGACACTTTCCTATCTCATGATGGACACAATGGCACCAGCCTGTAAAACATACACATACCTAATAATAAAGATCAGCAGAAAATCAGGAAAAATATAAATGGTTCTGCATCCGTAAACTCCTGTACATTTCTAGAACATGTGTTCACAGCTATGTTTCTTGCCAAAGTCCTCAGGCAATGAGGGCCCCCAGCACAGTCAAAACTCTAGGAAGGCCCACCAAGACATTGGCACTTGGACAGGAGGTCTTATCTCAAACCTAGAAACTTAGACTCAGCATAGCCACTCTGAGAGCTCATCTTTACTGAGCTCGGCACCTGCCCTGGGTCCCCTAGGAACCGAAATGGCTTTTGCTCCTTGCCCTCCCTCCCAGGCTATGCCCCGGTCACTGGAATGTGCCATCCCGTCCGCAGCTGTACCCTGAACCACGAAGATGGATTTTCCTCTGCCTTCGTGGTAGCTCATGAGACTGGCCATGTGTAAGTAGAGATCAGAGCTACTTTTTCCATTTTGGTTTGGGAGAACATGAACCTTTTGGCCATTTTGGGGGAAAAGATCTAGGGAATCATTTGGGGAAAGAAGGATAGTCTAAGGCTGAGATGTCAAACACACAGTCATCATGACATTACTTTATAACATTTATTTACCTACTTGCCACTGAGATCCTCTGTAAAGTTTATGGATTAATCAGTTCCAAAGGCTAAAATTCCCCATGGTGTCTGGTTGGAGAAGAAGGTAATTGGGGACCAAAACCTAAGAAGTCATCATTTCAGGAAAGGACTCTTGGACACTGTGAGGATGTTCATGGTACCGAGAACATATGCAATCATCCTCTACATTTAAGATCAATTAGGAGGACAAGCAAATGAGTGCAGAACATTCTTTCCCTCCCTTTTCTGGGAAAAAAACTCATCAGCATTGCCCCTATATCTTTGGGGGAGGGTAACCGCTAGCTGTGTTGAGGTCTCTGATAAACTCAGACTGATTGATCACACAGTGCTGAAAACTATAACCAAGAAGTCCTGATTATTTGGAGTATCAACACTAATGAAGCCAAAAATTCAGGAGAAGTTGAGAGAACTTTGTTAGATAGTGCGTTCCATGAGAGAACTGTGTCCTATTTTTCTGTTCAAATTCACTCTCCTGCCCCCATACCCAAAACAGGGTCTTGCATATAATGGGAACTTGATAAATGTTTATTGGATTCTTATTAAAGTTGGGGGACTCGCTGCTGTAGCAATTCTCTAACTTCACTATTGAAATAGCAAAGTGGTAAAGTAATATATACTTGGAAATCAGATAATCACAAACCATTATAGAGAGAAGAGACTTTGGAGACCATCAGTACAATTTCTTCCTTTTATCAGTTAAAAAACTGGTATCCAGGGAAGTATCTGATCACAGGACTGGAAAAGCTCTTAGAGGTTATGTGATAGAGTTCCCTCATTTTTTACAGATGAAGAAACTGAGTTTCAGAGAGGGGCCAGGACTTGCCAGGGGTCTCAATGATAGTAAATAAACCAGGATACCCACTCTTCTGATCCCCAAGTTCAGTGCTCTTTCTACCACATCACACTTCTCCTTTTTTCAAGCAGCAATCCACTAAAGGTGTTAATCTCTAGTCCTATATTTCCTCTTTATGAATAGTAAAAATTGCTTGTTCCCCATGCTGGGTCTCTCCTCTTCCTACCTTTGTTCCAGCTTAGGGATGGAGCATGATGGCCAGGGCAACAGATGTGGTGATGAGGTGAGGATGGGCAGCATCATGGCTCCTCTGGTCCAAGCTGCCTTCCACCGTTTCCACTGGTCCCGATGCAGCCAACAGGAGCTGAATCGCTACCTCCAGTGAGTTATTATAAATGATGATGGCTTTGTCTTTTCAGCTGCTCCCCCTAAAAACATCTGCACACTAGGAACCATCGCTGTTTACATAGGGTGGGAGTGACCAAGGGAGGCTCCCGCTGGCATAGCTGGCATCATGTCATTAGGACATGCTCATATTCCACTTGGGATTTGCACATGATATCCACTTTTCAAAGACCAGATGGGAAATCTATTTATTTAATATGAAGGTTTTCCCACCAAGCTGATCCCAGACCTTTGTCATCCAGAAACAATCTACATTGTTCTCTATTATTTCACTCTCAGCCTCTAATGTATTCATTCTTCTGAAGTATAGGAATGATTTGACAATTTGCAAACCACATACATATTCCCCCTTACTATAGCCACTTCACTTTTTTTTTAAGCAATTGGGGTTGAGTAACTTGCTCAAGGTTACACGGACAGTTATTTCTGGATGTGGTGCTAAGTATCTGAGCCCGGATTCAATCCCAGGTCATCCCAACTCTGGGGCAGGTGCTCTTACTCACTGAGCCACCTGGCTGCCCCAAGCAAATTGGGATTAAGTAACTTGCTCAAGGTTACACGGCCAGGTGTTTCTGGGTTGGTGCTAAGTGTCTGAGCCCAGATTTGATCCCAGGTCATCCCGACTCAGGGGCTGGTGCTCTTACTCACTGTGCTACCTGGCTGCCCCTCCACTTCACATTTTCATCTGATTCCACAGCATCCTTTTTTTTTATTCTAAAACTCCCCTGAGAAGCTTACGCTTTCACCAGAGCCAAGGAGGCTGAGTATGACCCTTCCCCCACAGACAGAAGAAGGATGCATTGTTGAATCCTGGCAAGGAAACATTTCACAGACTTGTGATGAGTAAAAGCTCCTTCCACATTGTGTCTTGTTTATTAAGCCTTGGTGATCCTGGGAAGACACACATATACATTCAAGCCATCTGCACTGCCACCATGTAGGTCTGAGGACATGTTTCTGTACAGTCACATGAGTTGGATGGATGAGGGCAGATACCTAAAATTTCCTCTCCTGCCTCTCAAAATTATAGGGCAGGGAGGAGAAGGAATGATTCTTCTAGCTAGAAGTGATTTCCCCTTGGCCAGGTCCACTAAAGACTTGGTTCTGACCCTAATGATTCCTGTCACAAGGCCTGCAGTCCCCTGGTCCAGAGATGTAGGGATGGAAGCTCAGCAGACATGGTGGTCCCAGATAACCTTGATCTCAGACAAGATCCCCCAGTGTTCTCTCTCCCTTCTACAGACTGAGCGCCTGAGTCACTCCCAGGCTTAAAACCATGGTCCAGCAGGCCTAAGTATTATAACAGTTTCCCAGATTTTTTGTTTCCTGACATTATTCAAGCTGGGCCAAGTGACTGCTGGATTAGAGTTGCCACCTCACTCTAACTACTGTAATGTGATATTCCTAAGGAAGTTCCAAATGCGAAGGAGGCAGAGCAAGGAAATCTTGAGAAACGCTTGTAAGGATGGCAGGCAGAAGGGAGGCCCCAGTAGGGGCCCCCTTGGTTTGTAGAAGCATGTGCTTCCCCTGAAAAGGATTTTGGTCATGCTCTCAATAACCCTGCTCCGTCCCTGGCTGCCTTGGCTATTCCTCTCCAAGTTCAGGCTGAAGGACAAAAGGGTGGGGGTGGAGGGAAGGGAAGGAGTACCTAACCTGGAAAATGAATTACATGTTTTTTCTTTCTCGTCAGCCTGATCTGGGGTGGGCCCATTGCTGATCCCTGTCCAAGTAGGAACCTGGGACATCAGGCCATTCCCCCCCTGAGAGCCCCGCCCAGATTGTACCACCAGGAAGCCCAGAGTGAGTGTGCACCTGCAGGCTGGCTGGGGGCAGATGCCCGGGGAGTCTGCCTGGGGCTTTGCTCAGCCCATCTGGTGCCGCAGCTTCCCAGCAGGCAGGCCCTCCGTTTTGGCTGGGACTCAGCCTTTCGGGAAACCACAAGTCCATCTGTTCCTGTCATGTTTGTGTGTGTGTGCCCGTTGTAGCTCCTACGATTGCCTCCGAGACGACCCCTTTGAACAGGACTGGCCGGCTCTGCCCCAGCTGCCGGGAATTCACTACTCCATGAACGAGCAGTGTCGCTTTGATTTCGGACTTGGCTATATGATGTGCACAGCGGTGAGTAAAAGTCAATCTTTCCCATTACTTCTTCTCCAGGGACCTGGAAGTGGCTGTGGCCATGGGTCATTCTGGCATCAGTAACCTCAGGGCAATGTCAGATGGTGAGAGTGACCTTTAGCCAACTGCTGAGGAGAGAGGAGAAAAATTAATAATAACCTTGCCATGTTTTGTTATGTTTGGGCAACCCAGCTCTGGGGCCAGCCGTGTTTCTCCTCCTCTCTCCCCATCACCGCACCTCAGCCTCAGCCGGCCATATCTTGGGCTATTATTTCTGGGAAGGACATTGGCAGGTCCACTTAGTCCCAGGTCAGGCTGCCAGCAACCCCTGGATACATGTGAGCAGTCTTCTCTTAAGCATAAAGAGTACTGGATAACGGGGTCAGAGGACCTGAGTTTGAATTCCGGAGAAATGAGATTTTTGCTAACTAAAAATTGTTTCCACTGGAGAAATCGCTACATGTCAGGTTTATTTCTTATGCTAATTATACTGTATATAATTTGTTAGTACACAGTTATTTGCTTGTTGTCTCCCCCTGTAGATTCTGAGCTCCTCAAGGGCAGGAACTGTCTTTTGCCCCTATATCCCCGGCATTTAGCATAGTGCTTGGAACATAGTAGGCACTTTATAAACAAGTAATGACTCCCTTGGGGGCACCCGTAGGTTTGATGCTGAGTCCATGAGGTTGAGAAGGAGTAACCTTGGATGACAGCCCAGGAGAAAAATATACCATCTGAGAAATTACTATTTTAACTTATTATTCTGGCTAAATAGGTGTTAACTGTTATTTCTTCTGTGCTAAAGGGATGGAAACTCCTTCTAAATTCTAAATACACAGGTCAATCATCCTTGGCCCTATCCAAATTCCAGAACTGATCCCTACTTGTCTGCTTACTAACTTTGGGACCTCTGACAGACCTGATGCATAAAATAAGGGGGTTTGACTAATTAATAGCTAAGGTTCCTCTCAGCTCTAAATCATATTAATCTTATGAACTTGGTGAGTGGTTTGATTTCACTCATTCTTTCCCTATTATTATTTCCAGTAAGGGTTTGTGGGGAAAATCTGGGAGGAGGGACAGATTTTTTCAGTAAAGTAGCCAGTTTCATTGGGAGGACACAACAGCCATGGGCAAATAGCTGGTGAGAGCCAGAGCGATTTAGGGTCCTCATCTTTTTTAAATATAAGTACATAATTTATTTATTTAAAGTGTACATATATGTATATTTTTAAAATATGTTTATATGTATGTGTATATATCTATATTTTGACATGTACATATATACACATATCTTAAATATATGTATGTATGCATATATATATATTTTTTGACATGACCATCATTGGCCAGTGTGAATATTTCTATATAAGAAGGACAGAAGGCAAGGATTATATATGAATCTACCATGTATAGCTTGGCGGGTTTTTTTAAAGTATACATCATTTTTTGCACGGTGGCAGCCAACAATGCCCTTTCTGTCTACATCCTATTCCTAGGTTCTCATCATCTAGCATGGACTTTACAGAGTCCACTAACCCATGTTGTAGGGGCTGGGGGGAAGAGCAAAGGAATTTAGACCACCTATGTAGAATAAAAGCAAGATTTTCTCAGTCTGAGACCCTTCCTCTGGGACTCTGATGTTTCATTGGCTCAATAAACACATTGGATCAGATTGGACTGCATTAGAGGTTTCCAGCTTTCAGCTTCGATTCCAAACACAGCTTTCCTTGGCTCTGTTGTCCGTGCCTGGTTAGCCTCGCTGGTTGGAACATGATGCTAATAAGACCAATGTTTTGGCATCAGCCAGAAAGTTTCTGCCCATGCTATGGCCGCAGACAGCTCTCTTCACCGCAGCTCTGTCCCATAGAGTGTCTTGAACCACTAGAGGGCTTGACAGGAGCAGGAAGGGGGATTGCCACTCCTATTAAAGCCCCATTGAGGGGAGCATTATCTGTAGAAAGAACAGAAAATCACTCACCCCAAATTAAGAAGCAGTTTGGTATAGAGAAAAGAGCTCTGGACTTAGGCAGGAGACCTGGACTGAAATGTCTGATGACGACTAGCTATGTGACCCAACTGGCATCATTGATATTTATTCCATCACTTTCTTAAATCTTGACAACCAACAAAACAATAAACCAAGCCCTGATTTGTAGCATTTGCTGATTTCCAAGGTGTAAATGCTCACAATAAAAGTTTAACTATCAGCTCTAATAAACATTTACCACCACTATTTCCTCACAGGACTTTTGTGAGGAAAATGCTTTGTAAACCATTATAGAAGTAGAAGTTTGTAGCAATTGAAGACAGTGGTTCAGACCTCATCTTGGGCATTTCCTCACCATCTGAGGTTTTTTGCAGAGGGTCATTTACTCTTACTGTCCTGGCCTCTGAATGTGACTCTTTATTTGTTTGGGGTATTTTTTGGCGGGCAATTGGGGTTAAGTGACTTGCCCAAGGTCACACGGCTAGTTTTTTTTGTGTGTGTTAAGTGTCTGAGGCCGGATTTGAACTGAGGTCCTCCTGATTCCAGAGCTGGTGCTCTATCCACTGCACCACCTAGCCGCCTCCATGAATGTGACTCTTTATTGAATCATACTTTACTTTGCCTTCCCTCAAATCCATGTGTTTTTAGACTTGGGACATAAGACCTGGATTTAAATCCCAGCTTTTCTGTTTACTAGATGCACGATCTGGGACTAACCATTTAACCTGAGAAGACTTCAGTTTCTTACTCTGGAAAATGAGCACAGTGGACTAGATGATCTTGGCATCTTTCATTCCTAAGGAATTCTATATATAACTCTCTATATAACTATATAACTCTATATAATTCATTCCTAACGTTCTATATTCTAAGGCCCCTTCTAGCTTTAACATACTGTAATTCTCTGAGCTTGCTCCTGTTCTAGTTCCGGACCTTTGATCCTTGCAAGCAACTATGGTGCAGCCACCCTGACAACCCCTATTTCTGCAAAACCAAGAAGGGGCCACCACTGGATGGGACCATGTGCGCTCCAGGGAAGGTGAGTAAACCTCCTGAGCACCCAAAGGGAGAACATCTCGTACCTAATACTCACAATGATCCCTGTTTTCCCTGAGGCAGGGCAAGTTTTCACCATTTGTAAAGAGCATGGAAAGATCACAGAAGCACAAAGCGGGGGCCCAGAGCTATAGACACCCAGAATACATGTTTGCCTGGAGTGGGGAGTACAGTGTTTGCCTTTAGTTTCTGGCAGGAGTTAGGGGACATGTAAGTAATACGGTGCAGGGGAAAGATCTTTGTTAGAGTCAGAAGAACTAGTTTTGAATTTCCTTTCTGATACTTACTAGCTGTTTGACTCTGGGCAAGCTACTTCATCCCTAAGCCTCGATCTCCTCATCTGTAATAGTCCCTGCCCTGTGGTCCTCACTGGGTTAGCATCAGACTCAAAGGAGATAATTAATGAGGATGTGTTCTGTTACTTTCATTCAACCCAATCCTTATGATTTACTCTTGAAAAGAATCTGCCATTCATGTGTTAATCTCACCCTTCCCCTAGTCCCCATCCCCATAGATCTGTGTTGTTGATAATTTGTTTCAGTCATGTCTGACTCTAGGACCCCATTTGGGGTTTTCTTGGCAAAGATACAGGAGTGGTTTGTCATTTCCTTCCCCAGATTATTTTTACATGAGGAAACTGAGGCAGCACAGACATAACCCATTACAAATAATAAAAAAACCATGAGACTTGCTCTGTCTTTTTCTCCTTAAGTCTATCTAGTGTGAACTATACATGAGTACAGATGAGTAAGAGATGTAGAGGAAAACTGAGATTAACGCATGAAGAGTCAAAGAGAAAGATAGGATTGAAGAACCATAGTAATAGTACTTCCCATGCACACAGTGTTAGGGGACGTTTTGTGGTTGACAAGGCTGTTAGGTACTTTGAGGCTCATTACAACCCAGTGAGGGATTATTATCTCCCTTTTGCACATAGCAAAGCTGAAGTCCCCAAAAGTGGTGTGACTTGCTCCTGGTTACACAGATAGTACCTCAGCAAGTCATTCATCAACCATTTTATTCTGGTGAATTCTCAGTGTCAAAGTAGTAGCCAGAACTACTCAAGGACAGGTTTAAAGGATGCCTCTGAAAGCTAACTATCAATAAACTAAATAAACTATCCCTGCTTCCTCTGTCCGCACAAAGCTCTGAGACCCTAGAGAGTGCAATGACTCTCTGATCCTTGGATTCCTTAATTCCCTTTTTTCTCCCCCGAAGTAGAAAATATAAATGGTTATTCTGAGTAAACAATTTCTCTTTTATTTTTTTTTCTTTCCAATTCCGTTTGCCGTAAGATGTGACCAGTGCCCATGACAACCACCTTCCCCATGAGCTGGGGTCAGGCAAGATTTCTTTACTCATACTCATAGAAGGACAAACTAGTGGGCTCAGAAATATACACTGCCAGCAGAAAGAGTTCCTAAAACACTTTCATAATGCCCCTTTTTTGCAAAGGAAGCATCTGTGAAAACTTTATTGCCTAAACAATTTAGCCTGGCATTCAAAGCCTTACCCCATCTCCCCAACCTGATTGTTCATAGTTCCTCAACACCTACCATCTAACCCAACCAGGCCCATTTCCTCACTGACCCCCAAAGCATGATGCTCTTTCCTGTCTCTCTGCTTTGGATCACATTTTTTTCTCTCACTTCGAATGTCACTCCTCAAGCTACCCAAACCTTGTCCATCCTTTAAGACCAGCCTTACGTTCTATCCCATTCAGCCATCTACCCATGGACATCTTCCCATCTGCCATGCTGAAACTTCCCTTTCCCATTTGGAACAGCACCCTCAAACCGGACCATCAGATATCATACTGTACCTCCCTGGGGCAGTTAATCTATTCAACTTTGGAAACCCATTTTGGGACCGAGTCCTCCTGACTCACTAGTGAGTGAGCAAGTGTGAACTCACCTGACTCCTATTTCTAGTAACCCCAAACTAGACTTCATATCCAAGACGGCCATCTACCCCAGATATCTTATCATCTGCCTTGCTGCCATATGGACCCCACCTCTTGTTCTGGGAACACTAATGATGTGATTGCTACCATTGCTTCTGGAAAGGGCATGACAGTCAACTGCCCTAAGGCCCCATTCCAAATCCCTGTGCTCCCCAGACCAAAGCCGCCTTTTCCTGACCACCACTCCCCTGTATGTGTTGTCTTTCCCTATTAGAATGTAAGCTCCTTGAGGGCAGAGATTGTCTCACTTTTATATTTGTATCCCCAGTATTTGTGCACAGTACCTAGCACACATTAGGTGCTTACTAAATGCCTTTTCGTGATTCATTCAAGGCTCACTTTCTTCTTGAAACCTTCGCCTTTTCTTCTCCAGCCTCTCACACAAATGCCTGTGCTTCCATATCTTCTCTTGATCTCAGTTCTTTGTGCAAGAGGAGCCCGAATTAACTCTAAGTTCCTTGAGTGGAGTCAGGGCTATGGCTCATTCCCCACAGTGTCAAACCACAGATGAAATATATAGCAGCAACAGGCTCTGTAGGTAAGCTGGCTGCTTGGCTTCCCTGAAGCAGAATGCGGGTGAGCCATTCTATCTTCTTCTTAATGGCCTGCAGGGAGCTGAATGGAGAGGGATGACAAATTGGTGATGGTGGGCAGCACAATGTTTGCAGGCCCCAACACTTACTAGTTATGTTATCTTGCCACCAATGCAAACCACAGCCCCACCACACCTTAGTCATCCTAAAATCACAGATAGAGAACTGCAAGGAACCTTAGAGGCCATCTATTATACCTCCTTCATTTTACAGAGAAGGAAACTGAGGCCCCAAAAAGCTAACTGACTTGCCCAAAGTCAGAGCCAGGAACTGAACTCCAGTGTTCTGATTTTAAATCCATGGCTTTATCCATTTATACCATGATGTTTCTTTATTCTTTAAAAATTGCAATGGCTACAAATAGTTATAAGTGGGGTCAACCATTTTCTGGTGATGAACCTTTCAGCATTTAACTAATCTGGTCCTTGCATAACATACCTCCAGTCCATTTCCAAGCTCTTTCAGAGCCTTTCTAGCTTGGGACTTTCCAGAGCTTATGTGTTCAGCTGGTATAACCTTTGAGAACTCAGGGTCCCCTTCATATCACAATAAGGCATCAGAAGAGAACTTCAGCTGAGAATTAGGAAACACAAATGGTTTAAATTTTTTTTCTTCTCCTCAAGTCTCCCTAGGCAATAAGAACTGGGTCACATGGGAAATTTGTCTGACCATGAAATTTATGCCATTTCCAAAGTTTTAATAGATAGAGATCTGCAGGATAATTTATCACTCCAGGAACTCTTGCAGTTTCAATATTTTCTAACCTTCCATGAAATCATTAGGACAAAAAAAACCTGTTCTAGAGGAAGGTACTTTTTGCATAAGGGAGAATGTGCTTGGATTGATAAAGCCTTGGTTTCTCACCTAGTATAAATTAATGCATTCTGGAGGGTGGCTGTGAACTTGAAAAGTCAGAGCCCATGAACACAACCATCTAGTTTAAACTAATTGTGTGCCCATGGTGAGTATAACAAATTGTGCCCTATTCTCCATCTAATGGCATGGCTTGAAATAGTAGATGCATATGTTTTATCTTTTCCTATGACCTTCATCCTTGTGCACCTGAGAAAAGTACCTGACCCACTTCACCTGCTTCACCCTTGTTACCAGTATTCTTTCATCTGTATTTAGTATTTATTGAAGGTCTCTTGATTTTCCTATATTCAAGATCAAAGAGCATTTCAGTAAATACTATGTACAGTACATCCTGTACTATCAATCATTCTTTCAACAAACAATTTATAAGCCAAATCCACAATGAATGAAGAAAAAAGGCAATTATTAAGATCTATTTTGCCTAACTTACATATCAATAAAACTGACAATTTAAATGAAATGGATATTTACAAAAATATAAATTGCCCAGATTAGTAGAACAGGAAATGGAGTATTTAAATAACTCTACCTTAGAAAAAGAAATTGAATAAGCCATAAATGAATTCCCAAAGAAAAAAAAAACTCAGGACTAGATGGATTGACAAGCAAATTCTATCAAACAGTTAAAAAATAATTGATTTCAGTATTGCATAAAATGTTTGAAAACTAGGGAAAGGAAGCATACTACCAAATTCCTTCTACAAAACAAACATGGTTTTGATATATAAATCAGGAAAAAATTAAAATGGAGGAAAAGAAAAAATGTAGATCAAAAGCGCTAATAAATAGAGGAATGATACTTGGACAAGTTGTGCTCCTGTGATGATTATCTTAAATTTAATATTCCATGGACCATTGCACAATTGGATAAAATAACTGCTTTTTGAGTTGAGTAAAATTATTAAGATGTGAACTCATGCCTTGTAGGTTCATTGAAAGCACCTTCAGCATAGCTCCAGGACAACAGGGATAATATATATGCATCTCATCCTATTCCCACATTATTTAAATCTCCTCTCTTAGGTCTTCTAGATTTCAAAAACTTTTTGTTCCATTAGCCTGAATATGGTAACTATTTGGCATGGTGCCTTGTTCTTAGGAATCATTTTTATGACCTGGTAATCAGAAACAACAGTTTGACCCAATTCTAGCAGAGTTGGTGGGCTGAAGCCTTCTGTATATTTTGAGGCCTATATTTGTAATATTGGGATTTGTCATCTGCCAGTCCATGAAAGACAGCAAGCCTCTGAATTCTAACTCTAGCCATCAGGTTGTTCTTGCCAAATATTCAGGAGGCACTAATTTTTTCACCCTGCATTGATCTATTACATAATTTCTATTATTCCCTTACATAATCTACATTATAACTAAGTCTAGGCTCCTTAAGGATAACCTTTCTGTAGTTTCTGGTGGCAGTTTGTCCTGAATTACCATTACAAACCCCTCTCTTTCCACAGATAGATCCATATGAACCGGCTATTTATTCAATGCTTCTTTGTTGACATGTTGTTGGCTAAGTTTGTATGGATTTCAACCACAGAGGGCCTTTTGATTTTTTTCTTGAATCTTAGCAGTTTGATAGGCTCCACCCAGAATTAGTCTTGCAGTTATTTCTACTACTATCACCACCAACACTATTATTGCCCAAATAGGACAAGAAGCGTTTAGAGCCCTCAGGAACAAGGGCCCCTTTTTAGACCATGACAATATGTCCCTATCAGTGAAGACTGGCCTGTTAGGTCCTAGATCTGCCAAAGAAGATGCTTTGAGAATGGCATTCTTGCTTTGTCGAGCTCAACCCCAGGCCTAGACTGGAGTACTTCATTACACTTCTCCCCGCCATGTAGACACCTCCTATTCCTGTATCATGCAGACCTAGCTCTGAATGTTTCTTCCTGTCATACTTCTCACACTGGATTTAGGCCCCTATTACCTAGTGACTCTAGGAATTGTGAATTGGACTGCCCTTAGTTCTCATCTCTTTGTCACCTGTACATACCTTGTATCATTTGCCAAAGTGGCGAGTGCCTGTCTAGCTCACCAGCTTAGCTCAATTACCATTAGGCAAATACCATGTGGGGACGTTCTGGCCTTTCTCTGTCCCAGTTAAAGCTTCAACTTAGCAAATGGTTCCTTCAGCAATTCCCAGGATGAGTGACTCTTTTGCTAATTTATCTCCCAAAAAAACAAATCCCTCTGCAAAAGGTTTACTGGGACCTGACAAGGTCTTGGCTGTTGAATCTCATTGTACAAAGTTAAACTTGTCTGTGACTTACTTGTTAAAAGAAAAAAGTGAAGAATTACACTTGTCCTGGACATCCATGTGTACATACACATCTATGTGTGCAGGTGGCAGATTTCCAAGTCAAACAAAAAGACCGAAGCAGATATCCCTTTGATAGGCCCAGAGGAGAAGGACCACGTGTCCAAAGCTCAGCATCCCATTATTCTTACTGTAGGAGAAGGTACAGCGGACTTGTTCTCGGAACAAGTTCAGGTGCTAGCTCTGCCGTTGCTTAGGCCTGTGTCCTTTGGCGATCTCTTTCCTTTTCTGGGCCTCAGTTTCCTTATCCTTAAAATTAATCCGTTTGAACACTGATATTCTATGGTCTCTTCCAACCCTAAGATGCTATATTCTGTATTCTCTTACAGTTCTAACATTCTGCATTCTGCAGTCTATTTCATCATGACATATGATGAAATATGATATGATATGTTCTAAGGTCCCTGCTACTTCTAATATTCTAATAATTCTCTTCTATCTTTAATATTCTATATTCTAAGCACCTTTCCAACTTTGAC
Organism: Petaurus breviceps papuanus; assembly: GCF_028583685.1. NCBI lineage: Eukaryota > Metazoa > Chordata > Mammalia > Diprotodontia > Petauridae > Petaurus > Petaurus breviceps. Next base: position 33,522,281 of record NW_027186372.1, on the reverse strand, counting down.
ATTCTGTAAGTCTGCTCTGTAATGTCCTGCTTTTGAATATTTCTGAGCAAAAGATGCATTGAAAAGGTGAATTTCAAGGGGGAATCTAGGTGGTGCCGTGAATAGAGCACTGACCCTGGAGTCAGGAGAACCTGAGTTCAAATCCAGCCTCAGACACTTAACACAAAAACTAGCCATGTGACCTTGGGCAAGTCACTTAACCCCAAATGCTTTGCCTTCACCCCTCCAAAAAAATTACAAACAAAAAGGTGAATTTCAGAAAGATTGTCTATTTCTCTGATCAGGAATTATTATAGCCAGAGAATTCATTTATATAAATATGAGAAACAGGGATGCATCATTATTTTCTACAGGAAAACTAGCTATCTCCAACAAGAGTCCAAGGCCATGTGTCTAAAACCTCAGTATCTTGGGAATGAGTGAATCTCTCCAAGGGAAACAGGAAGAATACCAGATTAGCAGATGTCTTCATGTTTTTCTCTTGGAATCTCTTCCAGCACTGCTTTAAAGGCCATTGTATCTGGCTGACCCCAGATATCTTGAAACGGGATGGAAATTGGGGTGCATGGAGTAAGTTTGGCTCCTGTTCCAGGACCTGCGGCACTGGTGTGAAGTTCAGAACCCGCCAGTGTGACAACCCACAGTAAGTTGGCTTTGAACTAAAATACTTTCATGAGGTATGCTCAATGATGGAGTTGCTATTAGAGAATGATGATTCTTTTTTATATATTTTTTCCAGTTACATGTAAAAGCAAATTTTAACATTCTTTTTAATTCTCTCCCTCCTCTTCCCCCTCTTTGAAAAAGCAAGTAATTGGATATATTTTATAAATATGCAGTCATACAAAACATTAGCCTCCCATATTAGCCTCGCTCTGAAAGCAAACACAAAAGAAAAGGAAAGTTAAAAAGAAGTATGCTTTGATCATGATTCTAATGAGATCCTATTCATTTTGGGCCTTTTGTTTATGTGTAACTTTTATCCTAGATTTTATTTCAATCTTACAACAACCTCTATTACTGTTATAGGTCAGGTAATATCCCCATTTTACAGATAAGGAAACTGAGGTCCAGGCAGGAAAAAATTTCTTCCTCCAGATCATTTCAGAAACAGTCGAGTCAGAACTACTGTTATTAATAGTAATTCACATTTTGGGAACATTGTAAAGTTTATAAAGCACTGTCCTTACAATGGGACTATAGAGCAGATACTGTATTATTTTTCCCTTTTCATAGATGAGAGTCCTAAAACATACAAATGAAGCCCAGAAAGTTTAAGTGATTTGCCTAAGGTCATGCAGTGGGTCACAATCAAGACTTGAACCAAGCTCTCTTAACTTCCTAAGGCTTCTAAGAAGCCCTGAAAGGGTCAAGGGTGGAAAATGTTTAAACAGCCCTGTATGAATACCCCTTCCACTAGACCACACTTCTTTGACAGAATTATCTTTCTTCTTCCACCCCTGCACTCATCATTAATGAGATCCCATGGACCACCCTCAGAGTAAATGGCACTGTATCCCAGGAAAATGAGAAGAATTAAGTTAATATGATGAATCCCTGCCTTCCAGGAGCTTTCCATCTCATTGAGATAAGAGATTGAACTGGTGCCAAAAAGTAAGATGATAATAATTAAGATCCCAGTAGCTCACATTTAGATAAGACTTTTCAGTTTTGCACCTGCCAGGTGGCATGCAGATATTACTACCCTCATTTGGGGGGTGATTTTCTTCACTTGTGATTTCATCAGCATATAAAACTCCCTCAATCCAATGTGGACAATTTATAGTCTTAGGGAGTTGCCTGGGGGAAACGAGAGGTTAGGTTACTTGCCCAGGGTCACACAGCCGACCAGGACTTGAACCCATCTTTTTTACTTTGAGACCAGCTCTCTGTCTTTGACACCACATTGCCTGGCATTCTCCATTTTACAGATGAGAAAACTGAGTTAGAGAGGGGTAAATTGACTTAGCCAAGGCCATATAGCTAGCAAAAGCCCACACTTATACCCAGGTTATATGGCTCTAAGGCTGGCACTTTTTTCTGTTCCTGTGCATACCCTTTGATGAAGGACTCTCAACTTAGCTGAGTGAATCACTGATTCTGAGTGGAAGAGGTTGCAGCAAAGGAATAGAAGGTTCTCCTTTCTGGGCCAGGGGAAGGCAGGCTTGACAGCGGGGGCTTGTGGGTCAAAGTTCCTTCTTGTGAGTCAAGCAGAGACAGACAAAAGCTCCAGGTGATTTAGAAGCCTCTTCTCTGGGTCCTTCAGTTTGATTGGCTGTGAAACCCTGGACCAGTGTCAAGGAGCATCCTCCTAGCTTGTCCGCACCCCAGGTGTGATACGGGCCAAGAAGCAGCTCCTCTGACTTTTCTAGAGTCTGGACAATTTGTGCTGTCTTTTCCACATACTACTGTCCCCTAAACGGAAAATACATTTCATAGAGCTAACAGAAATCTTGGAGATCACAGAAGCAAGCTCCCGCCCCCCATTTGTTGTTGTTCATATTATTTTTTTTTATATTCTGAGGTAGAAATAAAAAATTGTAGCATCTGTTCTTTCAAAAGGAAAGAGCTGCCATGTGGGAGCAAAATGATAGATTAGAAAGAACATTATATTGGGAGAGATACCACCTGGCTTCAAAACCCGTGTGATTTGGAGCAGCCTCTCTGATCCTCAGTTTCCTCCTCTGTTACATGAGGTGATTGGACTAAGGATTCTTAACCCAGAATAGGGTTCAGAGGTTTCATAAACCTAGATGGGAAAAAATTACATTTTTATTTTATTATAACTGGTTTCTTTTATTATCTCTTGTATATTTATTGATGCATTTAAAACATTTTGAGAAGAGATCCAATAGGTTCAGGAGACTGACTAAAGGGTCCATGACACAAAAAAGGTTAAGAACCTCTGGACTAATTAATATGAGTCTAATGGCCCTTTGAGCTCTAAATATTATTTTCTAGTTAAATGGCACAGTGATTAGAGTACTGGGCCTGAGGTCAGGAAGATCTTAGTTCAGATCCAGCCCCTAACATTTGCTAGCTGGGCAAGTCAATTAACCCTGTTTGCCTCAGTTTCCTTATCTGTAATATGACCTAGAGAAGGAATGGCAAACTACTCAAGTACCTTTACCAAGAAAAGCCCAGATGAGTTCACAGAGTCAGACATGATCAAAAAGATTAAACAACAACCACCCTTCCAGCTCTAAATATTATCATTCTACATTACCACATGGCTACTTTAGACCAGTTCAAAATACCCAAAATGAATTCCTCTAAAGATATGTTAGTCCCATCTCCTCAACTAAATTGTAAGCTCTGTGAAGACAGAGACCACATGTTTTTAAGCATAACTCAACTCATAGCTGAGCAGAAAAAGGACTCAATAACCACTCTTTGGGTTGTTAATTGGTAGGTGGAGCCCTTGCTACCTTATTAAATGCTATGAATAGCTTGCAAATTATAAGTCAGCTAGTATGTAAGTGATCTTTCTGACCAGACTTAATATGTATTTTTGTAATGTGACAATTGCATGGATGTTGTGGCCAAATCCCCTTCCTTACGAGAGGCAGCATGGTGTAACAGAGAGAGGACTAAGCTTGAAGTCAGGACAATGGGAGCTCAAGGATTGCTTCTGACACATGCTAGCTGTGTGACCATGGGCAAGTCACTTAGCACCTACAGTGCCTAAAACAACTCTCTAAAGTTGATGATTTGCATTGGTGAAAGACGTTTCTATATCAAAACTTTTATAAACCGATGAAATCACAAGTCCAGCTCTCTTTCCAACTCCTTCCCCACCCCCCATAAAAAAATAATCTTCTCTGTGAGCTATGAATTTACTCCAAAATCTTCAGCAATTTCATGCATCTTGAGAATGGAAAGTGACCAGTTTCATCGCCACAAAATCATGGTGACTGGTTTTAAGGGCTTCTTACCTTGTCCACAAAGTTCCTCCCCCTCCTATTATCTTTCATTGGCACTGTAAATTGCAAAAGTTTTTCTTCCCTTCCCACAGCCCGGCCAATGGAGGTCGTTCATGTGTGGGGCTCAGCTATGAGTTCCAGCTATGCAACACACAGGATTGCCCCAATGCCCTGGATGACTTCCGAGAGGAGCAATGTCGCCAATGGGATCTCTACTTTGAACACGGGAATGCCCAGCACCACTGGCTACCCCATGAGCACAAGGAGGGTGAGCCTGGATGAGGGCGAGGGATGGGGAGTGGCCCAGGAATAGCTCATAGAAATCTTTGAGGGGGAAGGAACCCTTGGACTATAGCATGGTCAGAGTGGGAAAGGACCTTAGAATAGAGAATATCGGAGCTGGAAGAAACTTTACAATATAGAACATATGATGGCATGTTGAAGTTGTCTGGCAGATAGAAAATACATCAGATTTGGGTATACAATACACAGATTATATGTATATATATATATACATATATATATATATATATATAATACACAGGTGAGCTGTATGAACTTAGATGAGTCATTTAACTCCTCTTGGCCTTGGTTTTCTCAAATATAAAATGAGGGGGTTGTACTTAATGGCTTCTAATGTCCCTTTCAGTTCTAAGTCTTTGCTCCCCTGATCCCATGATCCTAATTAGAGCTGGGGACAATGTTAGAAATCATCCAGTGGTCCAACCAAAAAAAGAGACATGTTCTTGTACTTCTCAGAAAGCAAGCTGATAGTCGCATTATGTCAAGAGGTAAAATAGAGTGGAATTATAAACCAGCGCATTCCTGAACTTTAAGTGTGAATTTAATTGAGTTGGTATTTATTAAAGACCTACTAGAACAGCATGCTAGATACTGGGGAAGATATCAGGTTCCTTGCTGTCATATATAGGGTAGCTGGAGTGTCCAAGGCCACTTGGACATAGGTATAAGCTTTCTTCCAATGTATCGAATTGATGTCTCTTCTCTGCTGGAGAGCTGTCCCCAGCTCTCCAGCCTCTGGAACACATTGTAGCCCCCTTTTTTAAAAATCCAAGCCCAAGAGTTTATGAATTGGCTCTGAGCTTCACCATCAGTATTCTGTCTTTGGGACAACAAGGACTTGGAACAAAGCCAATTCTTGCCAGGACTGGCATCCAAACATACAGAAGCTATCCAAAAGTGTCCAGGATCAATCAGAACCTTATCCAGGAAATTTCATATTAGCTACAACATAAGTGGATTAGAGAGACACAAAGCACAATTTTATGTTAAATCTAAAAAGGAAATCCATTACCAACAGAGGTCATCATGGAAGGCTTCATGGAGGGCATGACATTTGAATTCAGCAGATAAACGACGAGTGAATATTTCAGGTGTAGGTAAGAGTATATGAGCAAGGTAAAACACAGGGCATGCTTAGGCAGCATATATAGAATGCACAGAAGTAAGTAGAATGATATGGGGCTGGAAATGTAGAGTGGCCCTAAATTATAGAGGGCCTTGTGTGCCAAGCTAAGTGTGTTGTCAGATAGGTGACACCAGATGATAGGGAGCCATAATGCAGTGATTTGAGAAGCATAATCATATCTCTGCTGAGGGAGGAGTGATCCAGCAACAGTATGAAGGCTGGATTGGAAAGAGAATAGAGGGCAAGGACTCATTGGGAGGATTTTGCAGTAATTCAGGCAGGTTGTAATGGCAGTCTGTGCTCAGATGGTGGGTGGCATAGGGAGCAAAGAACAGAATTCAGATGCAAGAGGCTGAGAATATAAAGCCAGCAGATCTTAGCAAGTCATTGGATGAAGCATCTGAGAGTATGGTTACATCTGAGCACACAAGATCTCTCAGTGTCTAGATTAGAGAGGCTTCTGGGCAGGGGCTGAAGGATGGGAATGGGGATGGGAATGGGGATGGAGCTGACCTAAGAGGCCTTTATTTTATATCTCTAGCTTCTTCTTTTCTGGGCAATTAATAATTTTATTAATCATGGCTAGCAAACAATTAATAAAAGGATGGTCATTTGACTTTCTCTCATAAACCAAAGATGAGGCCTCTCAATGCTTATATGGCCTTGGAAGAGTAGATGTTCCTATCAGGTGGCAATCGCCTTTGATTGGTTAGCAATTAATGAGAGAATGAATATTATAATTAGAGGTAGGACCTATTTTAATGAGGGGTTGGGAGATATGACTTTGATTATGTCACTCTTAATTTCCTTTACCCAGACCACCACCTCCTGCCTAGGTCAATCTAGGCAATGGGATCAACCCCCCTCACCCAAGCCTGTCTGAGTAGAACACAATGGAATTCATCTAGATTAGATTCTCTTTGCAAATTTTCTAGTAGGGTAGAGTAAGAATGGTCTAGGTGGGTAGTCTTAGCTTCTGTAATTCCAGATGTGTCCATTCCAATACATAGTGTCAATGACAGGGCTGGCATTTTGGTCTCAAGCCAGTTTACCTCCCTCCACTTCTCAAACCCTCATCTATGTCCTCCCACCTCCTTCCCTTCCTTGGTTCCTTCATTCAGTCCTGCTAGTAGGAGAAAGCCAATATGTTTCTCTTCACTCTCAATCTCTACCTAACACCTTGCAGTCCCTATATCATCAGATGAACTGTGATGGGTGGGAGATCCTGATGGTGCTAGAATAAGTGGGCATAGCTCTGACACAGCCCACAGTGGGGAGAAGCATTCAGCATAAACATTGGGTGTGGCTCATCTTGAAGAATCCAGTAGCATCTCTTAGAAAGATAGATAGAATCCTGTTATCTTGGAGTTGGAGTTCAAATGACTCTCAAAGGTCATCTGGTCCAGCCCATACTTGAGCAGAAGTCCCCTACAGGTCATCTCTGACAAGTAATCATCTGCTCTACATTTGAATACCTCTGATAATGGAGACTAATTCTAATCTAAGACTAATCTACTCTAAGACAGCTCAAATGTTTGTAAAATTTTTCCTTAATTTGAGTTAAATCTACCTTTACCACAATTTCTGTTCACTGGTCTTATTTTGGTCCTTTGAGGCCAAGAATAAGAAGACTAAGTCACTCCTTCCCTATCACAACCTTTTAGAATTATGAAGATAAGGCGTGTCTCCAGTTAGTCTTCCAGATAGAATCAGGCCATAAATAGGCACTAACAAGATCACCTCCTCTGTCCTGGACAGCCAAATAAACTGGTTGAGTCTCTTGACAGCCATATTGTTAAGTCCTGGGCTTTGACACATGCCCTTACTCAGAAGGCCTTGGATCTTGAGCTTCCCTCTTAGATCTGGCCAACCCAGACACTGTAACAGGGGAGTTAGTGAAGAATATTCAAGTCTAATCAGAAGCTACTTCTTTGAGAATAGGGTCATGTTCCTGGATTCAAGGGGAGGAGGAACCAGGGAATTGTCCATGCAGCAGACCTTCTCCTCCCCCGTCCCCAAGAAAATATACACATTATCTAACCAGGAGGGACATCTAACTTTTTTGGTCAGGTTCTCCAGGGGTCTGAGTCTGATATCCATGAGGACTCAGTGGATTTTCATGGTCGTGGGATGGTAGCCGTGTTCTCATAGAGGAAGCCTGGGCTTTAAATGGTGATGAGGGCTGGGGGATGAAGAAGGGGTTTGAGAGGGCTTGCACCTGCTAGAAACACTTCTACAGGTTGGACTTCACTGCAAATAAACTGGAGCTCACTGATAAAAACTCCAATACGCCATCTTGTGGCTGAGCTTACACTGACACCTTAGACCATTTACCAGCCTGGCCTGGCCTGCCATGAAGAAGGGCTCCATGCTTCTGGGCCTTCTCCTACAAATGAATGCCCAAAGCCCACAGGCAGATATCCCAGAATCTCAGAACTAGAAGGGGCCTCTGAGTCCACTTAATCCAGCCTCACACCTTCGGGAGAAAATTCCTCAAGAACTTCCCTGCCTTCATTCAGCCCCTCTGATGGCAAACCTCCAGAGACAGGGAGACCATTGGTTCTCACAGTGGCAGCTCATGTCTACATTGACCATTTTGGAGCATCAGGAAGTTCTGCTCTTACAATGAGCCTCAGTTTGCTTCTCTGCAGTTTCGAGATCTTCCATCTGGAATCAAGGAGAACAAGTCTCCATGAAAGCCCTTTAGAAAGTCCTTTAGCTGTCATGCCCTTCATTCTTCTCTCCAGGCTAAACATTATCCCCTCCCAACCCACAAACACACAGAATTCCTTCCATCAATCCTCCTGTATCACTTGCCTACTTTGTAATGTGGTGCTCAGAGGTAGATGCCGTCCTTTAGGTGTGGCCTGACCAGGACACAGCAGGAGACCCATAACCTCCTACATTCTGGATAGTATACTTCTTCAGTGAAGCCATCTCTGGTCCAGGAGGCTTCTCAGCTCTGTCAGTAATTTGTGATTGGTTTTACAGATGTGGCAGCTACTGTGATCTAAGGTGTCCTGAAAAGCCTTCTCTAAACCAGTTGTAGATAGACTGCAAAAGGGGCTGACTGATACCTCTTTTCCTGATACTTTTTTCCCTGGGTGTAGGGAAGAAAGATTGAGTCAATATGGTTAGCAGATTAGAGTTCTTTCTACTTCACAGGGCCTCTTGTAGATGAGATGGTTAAGTGCTGCTATTAACTGTATTCTGCCTGGACACTGTGGCATTCAGTGGTCATGTTTACAAATTCCAGTTTTAACCGTTCCTGGTTCAGTGAGCACCTGAGTACTGGGAACACTCAAACCAATAACCAAGGACATAATAACCCATTACTTACAGTCTATATAAGCTTTGCTTGCCATCTTTAATGAATCATAATGAGCAAAGTCTTCATTCCTTTCAGCAACCATGGCTACTTCTAATGAAATATGGGGAATAAACATGAGAATAAGAACTAGGCCCCTGCTTCCCAGGTGTTTCCTCATTAGATGGAAAAGGAAAAAGGAAGGGAATAAGCATTTACATAATGCCTACTATGTACCAGACACTGATCAGAGTGCTTTTTGCAAATATTATTTAATTTGATCCTTACAACAAACCCCCATTTTACATTTAAGTTTGAAATTGAGGCAAACAATTGTGACTTGCCCAGGGTCACACAACTAATAAGCTGAATTTTAATTCTGGTCTTCTTTAATTCAGGGCCAGTACTCTATTTACAATGCCACCAGCAGCAGAAGTCTTTCCCATATTCTATCATGCATAGCAACCTCTGAGCTAGCAATAGCTACAGCCCCAAACTTGAAGCTCCCACTTAATGGATACTGCTCAGTGATTCGAGATGAGAGAGATATAAACGTTTAAATAAGATATAGTCCTTGCCTTTATGAGACTTACATTCTTAGGCAGATAAGAAACATACACAAATAACTATAATATATAGTGTTACATGATAAATGCATCAGAAAGGTACAAAACAAAACGCGCTATGAGCCCTGAAGAAGTTCGTTACTAACTAAGAAGATCATGGGAGAGGTTGGAAACTGACTTTCTTTTTGCTCGGCAAACCTAATTTGGCAAATCTGATCTTGTCTCTCTTTAGCATCGAAACCCAGGACAGGACACCAGGGTTCATGACAAAGGACTTCAACACTTTTCTATTCAAATTTGAATAAGACAATTCATTTATTAGAGTAGATATGATGTGCCCAATCATTAAACTGCCTGTTTTGCTTCACTTTTGGTGAAAAACATCTTTGTTTTGTTGAAGTGTGATAGAAAAAGAGAAATAGATATGAACCCTCTTCCTGAAAAACCAATATGGCTGAGGGTTTTCCGCCCTCCTTCCTTTTCTTTCCATTAGTTAATACCTGATCATCATATCACTTAGGGAAGGGCCTGCCCAAGACCCTGGCTAAGGGAAAAATGCTTCCAAATGTATTCTCTCTGGAGCTCTGATACCACACCCCTCTATTGGTGCACTTGGAGTGCCCTCTTCTGTCTCTTTGCTGTAATTTCATTAGATGTTTTTTTGAGGAGCTTATCCATCTGGACGTTAAAAGACCCCAATTCCTCCATACCAAAGTAGACAATCTTTGCAAGTTAAAGAATATGACAAAACTGAAAAAACAAAATCACCTCCTTCATTCTGGTCAGTACCATGGTCAGCACCCTGATGGTGAGCTGACGCCTTAAGCTGGTCCTCAGAAGACAGATATTGCCTGGTCCATAGTCAAATTCTAGTTTGGTGGCAAGCTACCAGAACTTTGCGGAAACTGTAAGAACCCAGGATCATCCCCAAGAGAAGGTACTTAACACAGTATTAAGAAACAAGGGCAGAATAGAGAATGTTTAAATCAGAGTCTTGGACAGTGAGACTTGGACTGCTATGACCATAAAAATTTTGTTGCTCCCACCAATAAGCCAAATTAGCAAGAATGCCCCTGGCAGAAGGTCATGCCTGAGGGGAGGGAAGGTAGTTGGTGGTACTTCTGCCCCTATGCCTGAGGCAAGGGAGGGTAGTTGGTGGAACTTCTGCTTGCTTTGAACCTATCTTAGCTCCAAATCATGGAAGAAAGTTGTTCCTGGCTTTGGAAGAGTCAGCAGGATGCCTTATATGGGTCATTTACCTTTTGGAGAACTAAGAAAGGTTTTCTGGAAATTGGGCGATGGTAAGAAATCAGTTCAGTCAGAGCTGTCCGTGTCTTTTGACTTTGTTCCTGCACTGGTATAGTTTGAAATCCTCGGGAGGGGCCAATGACACTACTCCACTTAGGGCCACAGTATGCTCGATGGGGGTGCTTTTAAATGGGTCACCCCCTGTCTGTATTTCCTATCCCATAGTTCAGGACTAGCCAGGCATTTATAAATAAATAGACATTAGCAGCAGGACATTAACTGTGTACAGCTTGTTATAATTATTTTTTCCATCCTCAAAATTAATCTTTCTCTGTGGGTGAAAATTTGGGCCTGAGGTGGTATTGGCAACCCATTATTAATTCTCCATGACATGTTTTAGGATAAAATTCTATGCCCTGAAAAGAAAAGGACATCATCCGAACACAAAAGCTCAGGAATAGTAATTAAAATCACTCATTCACCTAATGAGGTACGGTAGAAAGATCACTGATTTGGAATTAAAAGACCTGGATTCTAGTCCCGGCTCTGCTACTTACTATATTACCTTATAAATGTCAAAATATCACCTTCCAACTGAAAGCCTTAGTTTTTTCATCTACACAATTAAAGAGTTGGATTGCTCTCAAAATCTATGACTCTATAATCCCCACACCTCTTTTGAGCTCCTGTTATGTCCAGAACCCTGTTAAAGGAACCACAGGGAGACAGAGATGAAGAAATTCAGTCCAATAAGCATTAAGGGCTTACTATGTTCAGAGCACTCTGTTAAGCACTGGAGATAAAATGGCCAGACTAAAGCAATCGTTGTCCTCAAGTAGCTTCCAAACTGTGTGAATTCAGAGGGTTCATCCTTCAGGTTTGCTGCAAAGTAGAGTGCTTAAAGAAAAATAATTTGAAATAGTGATACAAAGGACTGTTGGACCTTGATTGTAGAAGGCCTTAAAGGCCAGAGCTAAAGAGTAGGTAATTTTTCATGCTGGCAATAGGGAGCCACTGAAGTGATTTTAGGGTAGGGGAGTATAAGGTCATTCCTATTCATTAGGAAGATTATTTGGGCAGCTGTGTGAAGGATGGATTGGAGAAAGGAGACTGGATGCAGGAAGGTCAGTTAAGAGGCTATTAAAATCATCTAGTTTAGAGATGAGGGCCTAGGCTAGGAGCTTTAGCATTATGTGTTGGATTTGAGATATTGTAGAGGTAGGGCCAACAAAGTTTGATAACTGATTAAGTGTAGTGGGTTAGGAAGAGACAGCAATGAAAGATGTCCCAGAGATTTTAAACCCAGGTGATTATCAGATAATAAGGTTGGGAAAAGGTACCCTCACTGACCTCCTTGCCTAGCATGAATAAGACATTGGCATAAATATCCACAATACAAGGCAAGATATCAGTGCCATAAAAAGTTCACAAGAGAGGGGAGTCAGGGAATGTTTTAGGGAGGAGGCAGTCCCTGAACTGACCATTTATGTAGTGGGGGAGTTTAAATTGGCAACTCCTAAATATCATAGTCAATTTCAAATTCAGCCATAAGTACAGCACCCCTTCCAATATCTCCCCCTCTCTTCTCTCTCCATTCTCCATGCCTTACTTCCTATTTCCCTATTGTAGCAGCAAGCACCCCAAGCATCCTCAGGGTTGCTGCTCACACAGGTTCTTGGATCTGCTTTGATAAAGGAAAGCAACTCAAAATGGGTTAACAAGCTTACTTTAATCAATCAGACATATATCATTTACCTCGTTCAGGAGAAAAAGGTCAGCACCCCGAACTTCAAAGTATACAGGCAGAATTATCAAGACAGAAACAGATCAAGTAGACAGCTTTCCAAACTGTCCAACCATTACATCCATACCAAACAACATCTGGGTTTCAACATCTGGGTTTTTCAAAGCCGGGGGGCTCTGGACAACGGCTTCCCATAATCCATATCAAATCACAGAACACTTCTCAAAGTGAGCCCCAAAACAAAGCCTCACATCAGGGCTTATATAGCCTTCTCCTGGCTCAGAAAGTGTAACAACCTTATTGATTCACTGGCCAATCAAGAAGTATCTACTGAAAAACAAGCCTCCCACCCCAGACTCCAGGTGCACTTTAGCCTAGGGGCAGGGAAGATCTTCAAAATTTACATTCCCATTACACCTATCCTGACTATTTCCCATAGATGCAATGAAATGAAATCACTGGTATACATGCCAATAGTCCCACATAATTAGCTATTTCACGTGTTAAGCCCTAAAGGAGTATGTATAAACCCTATCAGTAAATAGATTGTAAAGCAAATGAAATCTGCCATTTTATCCTCCAGCCAAAGAAAGATGCCATCTCTACTGCCAGTCAAAAGAAACTGGAGAAGTGGTATCCATGAAGCGAATGGTACATGATGGGACGCATTGCTCCTACAAGGATCCTTATAGCATTTGTATACGTGGAGACTGTTTGGTAAGTGTTGGGGGAAGATGGCATTTGGGTTCTTAAAAACAAAGCAAAAGTGAACACTTGAAAGCCAGTGTGGTTCAGTGGAAAGAGCCCTGCATCATGACTTTGAAGCCCTGAGTTCCATCTCTGACTCCATTATTTACAAATTGTACAACCTTGGGAAAGTCATCTTACTTCTCTGGGCCTCTTCTTCCTGATCTATAAAGTTAGAATAATAATCCCTGTCCCGAAAACCTTTTAGCATTGTTGTGAGGTCCAAATGAGTTAATCTACACTAGTGATTCAAAGACAGCTTGTACTATTCCCCCCTCCAAAAAAAATAAAATAAAATCTGACATGACAGTACATAAGGCATTTCACTTGGATTCAGGAAGACCTGAGTTCAAACCCCACCTGAAAAGACCCTGGGGAAATCACCAAAGCTCTCTAAGCCTCAGTTTCCTTATCTGTAAAATAAGGAGGTTTGACTCAAGAGTTTTTCAGGTGCTTTCCAGCTTGATATCTATGATCCTAAAATTATATACTTAGTCATGAAAGATAATGGAGATTACACATTGAGGAAAGGTCAGAAAGAAGAAAATGGGTTGAAAACAAAGTGATAAAGACAAAAGAACCAGTGATAATAGAAATACTTTTGGTTTTTAGTTATTTAGTCATGTTTGATCCTTCATGATCCCCATAGACCATAACTGTCTGTGGAGTTTTCTTGGCAAAGTTACTGGAGTGGTTTGTCATTTCCTTCTCCAGTGGATTCAGTGGGACCTTTTGTCAGGCAAACTGAGGGTAAGAGACTTGCCCAGGGTCACATAGCTAAAAAGTGTATGAGGCTGGATAAAAACTCAGGTCTTTCTGACACCAGGCTCACCTGCCTTGAAGAAATACTTTAAACATCTTCAATTCAGCAGAAATACAAAATAAAATTTACAAAAAACATCTATTTTAATACAGTGATTTCACAGCAGTTTTTAAATTTTATTTTTCTACCAACAAGCATTTATTTTTCTCTCTCCCACCCCCACATTGGAGAAGAGAAAAAACAAAGCAAAAAAAAAAAAAAACTCTTGCAAATATGCATAGTCAAGCAAAACAAATTCCTATTTTGCCGATGTCCAAAAATCTGTCTTAGTCTGCATGTATTCATATGTATGCATGTATACATAAATCTATGTGTTATTCTCTTGAGTCTGTCACCTCTCTATCAGAAGATGGGTAGCACAATTCATCTTTAGTCTTTTGAAATCTTCATTGGTCACTGCATTGATCAGAGTTCATAAGTCTATTGAAGTTGCTTATCTTTACAATGTTGTTTTGGAAATGGTTCTACAGATTCTGCTCACTTCACTTTTCATCAATGTAAATAATAAGTCTTCTGAATGCATTCTTTTTATCATTTCTTATGGCACAATAGTATTTCATTATATTCACATACCATAATTTGTTCAGTCCTTCCCCCAACTGATAAGTACTCACTTGGTACAGAGTTCTTTGACACTATAAAAAGAGAAGCTATAAATATTTTTGTACACATGGAGCCTTTCCTTCTTTCTTTGACATATTTGTGAGACAGGCCTAGTAGCAATGTCACTGAATTGAAGGGTACTTGGGATTTAGTGACCTTTTGAGTATAATTCCAAATTACTCTCCAGATTGGCTGTGTTGTTGTTCAGTCATTCAGGCATGTTCGACTCTTCTTGACCCCGTAAACCATGGCAAGCCAGGTCCTTCTATCCTCTACTACCTCCTGAAATCTGTCCAAGCTCATGTTAATTGCTTCTGTGACACTATCTATCCATCTCATTCTCTGCCATCCCCTCTTTGTCTCCACTCTTTCCCAACATTAAGGTCTTTTCCAATGAGTCCTGTCTTATTACATGGACAAAGTATTTAAGCTTCAGCTTCAGTATTTGACTTTCCAATGAATAGTCTGAATCAATTTCTTTAAGTGTTGACTGATTTGATCTTCTTGCTGTTCAAGTGACTCTCAAAAGTCTTCTCCAGCACCACAACTTGAAAGTGTTGATTCTGTAGAACTCAGCCTTCTTTATAGTCCAACTCTTACAACCATAAAATTGCTACTGAAAAAAAACATGATTTTGACTATACATACTTTGTTGGCAAGGTTATATCTCTGCTTTTTTGTAGACTATCCAGATTTGCCATAGCTTTCCTTCTAAGGAGCAAGCATTTTTGGTTTGGGTTTTTTTTTTAATTTCATAACTGCAGTCATTGGCTGCAGTGATCTTTGAGCCCAAGATTATAAAATCTGACACTGCTTCCATTTCTTCTTCCCTCTATTTGCTAGGAAGTGATGGGACCAGTTGCCATGATCTTAGGTTTTTTTTTTTTTATGTTCTGCTTAAAGCCAGCTTCTACATTCTCTTCTTTCATCCTGATGAAAAGGGTTCTTCATTCTTCTTCACTTTCTTCAGAGTGGTATAATCTGTGTATCTGAAATTGTTGCTATTTTTCCTGGAAACCTTAATTCCAGCTTTCAATCCATCCAGCCTGGCATTTCGCACAATGTACTCTGCATATAAGTTAAATAAATGAAGTGACAATATGCAACCGTATTGTACTTCTTTTCCAATCATAAACCAATCAATTTTCCATGTTCAATTCTAACTGTTGCTTCTTGGCCCTCACACAGGTTCCTCAGGAGACAAGTAAGATGATCTGGTACTCCCATCTCTTTAAGGACTTGCCACAATTTAAAATTTTTTTAAACTTAAATATACAATAAGAAAAGAAAAAGAAATATATTACAAACTTAAATATAAAATAAGAAAAGAAAAAAGCATTACCATGTACACAGCAGAATGTAAAAGAGGATTCAAAATATACAGCAAAAAATTTCCATTTCAAGAAAGCCTATATAATAAATGCTATGTGTTGTGTTCAGAGCCGCCTTTTCTTTGCTTTCTTCTAAGTTTTCTTTTGTTCTCTGCTGTGTACTGTTTACTTTGTTCTTTTTTCTCACTTCCTTCCCCAAGAAGGTACAATTAAATACTGATGTACTTATTTAGATATAGATATACATACATATATACATATATATACATACATATATACACACATACAGATAACTATGTACACTTACATACATATACTTAGATATCTATACTCATGCTCATATACAAACATATACATTCATATGCACCTATGTAAGACTGTTATATTTATTTGTTCTGTTTCTCTGAGGGTGGATAACCTCTTCCTTCATAAGTCCAAGTCTTTCCATAATTCTCTAAGTCCACCAACTTGTCATTTCCTACACCACAACAATATTCCAACTTTATGCTGTCTAGTTATTTTTAAAAGTCTAAAACTATATTGATTAATATGGCTGACATATAGGATAGTTTCCCTAGTTTCCTCTGATGATTAAATCTATTTTAGCTTTAACTTTGTCTGAGATCATGATTACTACCCCTGCTTTATTTTTCCCTAATAAATCCCACTCCTGATCTTTATTCTATGTTTGTGTGTATCTCTTATTTCCCGCTATCCACTACCTTGCCCTTCTATTACTTAACCTGCCCTGCCTCCTTATCCCCCCATTCCCATTAATCTAAACAACCTTCTATTGCCCCCCTTATCCTATTCTCTCACCCTCCCCTCTAAAAATCTCTCCCTTATCCTCTCTCCCCTACTATCCCTTTAGCCTTTTATTTCTTTCTGAATTTAGGAGACTTTTATACCCTTCTAGATGTATATGTATTGTTCCCTCTTAAACCCATTCCCAACTACCAGCCCTCCTCCCCCATCGAATTCTTCTGTGTCAGTTCTTCCTTTCACAGCTCATTTGTATAAAATAATTGCTCTTTTTACCTGTTCCTAAATGGTTTTACTTTTGAAAATCATATCATACTCATGTCTACTCCAGTCTTTCTTACAAACTACCCAGTCACTAATAAGGAGCTTAGACATACGTTTTACATTTCCTCATATAAAAGGTAAACAATCTGTCCTTATTGAGTCTCTTATAATTAGTCTTTGATAGGGAACTTATATTTCTCTATGTCAAATCTTCTATTAAATTCAGGTTGGGTTTTTTTTAACAAAATCCTGAAAGAATAACAATTCATTAAGTGTCCTTTTTTTTTTCATTTGGGACTATGCACTCCTGTTTATTTTTATCACTCTGTGTTCACCCTGACACACTATTTTATCTTGTTTGTGGGGGATATCTGGAGAGCTTGGAATTTTCTGACCTACTCTGCCTTCTTCCCAGAATCTTTTCTCTGACTTAACACATTTTGTTGTGATCCAAACAGTCAAATGCTTTAGAGTGGTCACTGAATAGATGTTTTTCTGGAACTCCTTTGCTATCTCCATAATCCAATGAATGTTGGCAATTTGGTCTCTAGTTCCTCTGTCTCCATAGCAATTCACAATTCCACCAACAGTACATTGATGTACCTCTTTTCCTACAGCCCCTTTGACATTTGTTGTTTTCTTTTTTTGCCACTTTACTGGTCTGATGGCATCTCAGTGTTGCTTTAATTTGCATTTCTCCAATTCTTTGTGATTTAGAGCATATTTTCATTTGTCTTTAATAGCTTAGATATGTTCCTTTGAGAACTGTCTGTTTATATCCCTCTATTTACCATTTATGGAATGGTTCTTATTCTTACACATTTGAATTAATTACTTTTATTGGAAATTAAACTTCCATTAAAAGAACTTTCTGTGAAGGTTTTTTTCCCAGTTAACTATTTCCCTCCTAACAATAAGTGTGTTGGTTTGTTTGTGGAAAAAAAAAACCTCTTCAATTTTACATAATTAAAATTATTCATTTTATCTTCTGTGATCCTCTTTATCCCTTGTCTGATCATGAGCTCTTCCCCTATTCAAATCTCTGAAAGGAAAGTTCTTCCTTATTCCTCTAGTTTATGATATAATAATACAATGATTGTGTGTCCTTATTTTCCCAAGAGATAACATACTATAATAGATTGATAGCCAGTCTCAAATCCAAGAACTGAGTTGAACTCTTGCCCTTGACATATACTAATCTCTTTGACTCAGAGGAAATCATTTCTCAGTGTCCTAGGCAATTATCTAAGGGTTTAATTTGTAGAGAATGTTCCAATCTGTACACATAAAGAGAATTTCCTCTCCTGGGGGTACCTATGCCAATGAAATCATAGGTCCAGCCCCTATCCCCTAGCCCTATTTTCCTGTGTATTGGTTTACTTTTTTTTTTTAAAGCAATCGGGGTTAAGTAACTTGCTCAAGGTTACACGACCAGTTATTTCTGGGTGTGGTGCTGAGTATCTGAGCCTGGATTTGATCCAGGTCATCCCGACACTGGAGCCGGTGCTCTTACTCGCTGAGCCACCTGGCCACCCCTAAGCAATTGGGGTTAAGTAACTTGCTCAAGGTTACACAGCCAGGTGTTTCTGGGTGGGTGCTAAGTGTCGGAGCCCGGGATTCAATCCCCAGGTCATCCCGACACTGGAGCCAGTGCTCTTACTCGCTGTACTACCTGGCCGCCCCTATTGGCTTACTTTTAAAAAGATCTCATCTTGTAGAATTGGCCCCTGTCACATAGGTGGCCTAACTTCAAACTAGTAAGACGTATGAAAATGATTTATAAACTATAACACCCTGTACAAATATGTATTAATTATTACCATTACTGGAACATGACATAGTGAAAGTTGAACTTGAAGTCAAGAAGATTGGGGCCAAATTCTGTCTCTGACAACTTACAAGGTGACTCTAAGTCCATTAATTTCTCTGTCTCAGAGAATGCCCTGGTTCATATCTACTAAGTAGGTGGCCTGGTGAAAGGAATTTCTACTCTAAGGATTCCTCATACTGGTGAAATCATAGATCAGTCAAAAAACAAGTATATATTAAGTGCCTACTGTTTGTCAGGTACTTTGCAAAGCTTTGGCAATACAAAGATGCACGTGAAATAGTTCCTATCCTCTAGAAGCACACATCCTCACTGTGGCAGTGATAATATAACTAGAATATGTGACCTTCCACTATACATGGATAAGCTAAACTGGGAAAGATCTTATTAGCTAGAACCACCTGACCATCTTCGCCAGGTCTAGGGAGAAGTTAAAGGTCAAACCCAGGAGCAGTCTGAAAACGACTAGTCTCTTCTTAGTCTGGATTGGAGAGCAGGGGGACTATGAACAGTGGAAGAGGGTGAAGTAACCAGGTAACTTTTTAGCAGTCAGACTATTTAAATGCTCAACCTTTATGTGCCTCAGTTTCCTTATGAGTAAAATGGAGTCACACTCAGTGACTTCTAAGGTCCCTAAATCTGTGATCCTCTGATGCCATGAGTCCCTATGTATACCCTTGTTCAGAGATGAAGTTTAAAATATCTCCAAGAATAAAATATAAATGATTTGGAGGGAGGGGTCGATAAGGATGAGAATTAATCTCTAGTTTGGGTATCCATAACTGCTACTGCTCCATTACTGTTAATAATCCAGTTGACTCTGGAATGTCTAATAACAGTGAGAGGAATATTAATAGTAATATTGCTAGTAATAATAATCATAGTAATAAGAGTGATAATGATAATTGTTGTAAAAGTCATAGTAACAGTAATCATAATAATGATGATGGTAATTGGAGGAGGAAGAAGCCATCTCCTTCTAGGCTATTAGGTCCTCCCCATAGTCTAAAGGATCTTGTAAAGGTTCCTTCTTCAGATCTCAGATATATGATTGAATACATTTTTACTTTCACTTAGCTATCCCTTCCGTTGTTCTCATTCAGTCATGTTCAACTCTGGACCATTGCATGCCAGGTCCTTCAATGTTCCACCATCTCCCAAAGTTTTTCTAACCCTATGTTCATTGTTTCCATGACACTATCTATCCATCTCATCCTCTGCTGTCCCCTTTTCCTTTTGCCTTCAATCTTTCCCAGCATCAGTCTTTTCCAATGAATCCTGTCTTCTCATTAGGTGGCCAAAATATTTAAGCTTCAGCTTCAGTATTTGACCTTCCAGTGAGTAGCTTGAAATTAATTTCTTTAAGTAGTGACTGATTTGATCTCCTAGCTTTCCCTAGGTAGAATGAAATCTCTTTTCTCACTTTCAGAAAGCAGACAGTTACCCTAAAGCCAGATCTGGCACAGAGTTCATTTGTGGATAGAATCACAGCTTTAAAACTGCACGAGACCTTAGAGGTCATTGAGCCTAACCCTCATTTCATAGATAAAGGAACTGAAACCCAAAAAGATTAAGTGACTTGCCCAGGGTCACAGAGCTAGTAACTGTCTAAAGTAGGATTTGGAGCAAATTCTTTCTGCCTCCAAGCTCATTGATCTGTCTTCTATACCATACCATGAGGAACTTTGTCCTAATCCCAGCATATCTTTTACAAAAATGACCTTCCCTTCAGATTTTTTTTAATGGCAAAGAAGTGATTGATGTCACTGAGGAAAAAGCTGTGCTTTCAACAGAACAGGGAATTAATTATGTTTTTGCTCCAAGAACCATAGCTCCAGCCTAGCAGTGAGAGTCCAGGCCTAGGGCAGCCCATATCTGAATTCCATATAACATTACATCTTTTTATAGATGAGGACAACTGTTATAATTGTAGCTTTGTAGACAGGCAATGTTTTCGTCAATAGAGGTGGCCCTGCTAGATTATTCACCTTGCAAAAGGATTCACTTCAGTGCCTTCTGAAATAGAAAGCTCCCCAAGGTAACTGAAAGTAGGATTTGATTTACAGACCTTTGATTTTTCCAGCAGTTTCAAGAACTTCTCATTTTGGTTAAGTTGGGAGACTCTAAGGATTTCCACTATACTCCAGAGGCCTCTGAAGTCTTTTCTATGTGCCTGCCAGCATCATGGGGCCCTGGCAACTTTAGCAACATTAGTAAGACATCCTGGTGCTGTTGGGGAATGAAGGTGAGGTCATTCTTAATGTGGGTATGCTTTTTTCCCACAGAAAGTTGGCTGTGACCGGGTGATTGGCTCCACCAAACAAGAAGACAAATGTGGTGTGTGTGGAGGAGATAACTCTCACTGCAAAGTAATCAAAGGGACATTCACAAGATTACCTAAGAAACAAGGTCAGTTATGCACCCTGGTGGTTTCATGTGTCCATGTCTATGTATGTGAGTGGACCATCTTAAAATTCATTCTTTCCCTTAACCCCAACATCCAATCATTAGGTTCATTCTTTCTCTATCATGTCTTTCTTTTCTGTTCCTACAGCTAGACCCTATCACAACAGTAACCCAGCCTCTCTCTTCCTCTCCAGTCTCTCCCCATCTCTAATACATCCCCTACATGTTGCCATATGAATGTTCCTAATGAATAGGTATGACCTATCCCTCTCCAAAGTCTTTGATTATTACCTGTTAACCATGGGATAAAGGCAGAGATAAAAAAAACAACAGTTCTTAAAGTGTGGTCTTGAAGACCCCTGAGTATCCCTGAAACTCTTTCAAGGCATCTCTAAAATGAAAACTATTTTCATAATACTAAGATGTTATTTGTCTATCAAAATACTCCTCCCTTTTCTAACTACATCTTTGCGACAAATCAACCAAAACAATATATTACATCAGATTGAATGCAGAAGCAGATATGAGAATCCATCTGTCTTCAGACATTATCCCAATGTCTCCAGACATTAAAGATACTTTCAAAAATATACAAACAATCTACCCTTCTCACTAAATTATTTTTGTTTGGGAAAATATAGGGTCTTTTTTTTCATTAAAAGTATGTTATTTATATTAACATGGTATGGTTTTATGATTTTTTAAAATAAATTAATGTATAAATATTTTTAAATTATCAGTTTTAATTTATTAATACAACAAATATCGATATATAAATATAAATAATATAAAAATATAATGGAATAATAAAATAATGAAATAAAAATTTTTAAATGAAAGCACTTTGGGTCTTCAGTAATTTTTTAAGTGTAAAGAGGCCCACAACAATTTTTAATAGTGTCAGAGTCCTGAGACAAAAAAGTTTAATCACCTGTCCAAAGTATTGGGATGAGGTATTTGTTCAAATTCACATACCTGGATCACTCCTACTCCAGGTTACTAAGTAGGACTAAAGAGACAAAATGTTTCATCATCAGACAGTGAGGTGTGGTTTTTTTGTTGGGTTTTTTTTTTTTTAGCTCTTTTAACCACCAGATTGGGCTAATGTGGAATTAGGAAGGTCTAGGTTCACATCTTGCTTCAGACACTTACTAGCTGTGTGATCCTGGCCAAGTCATTTAACCTCTCCCTCCCCAGACAACACTCTAAGATTTGAAATGGGAAAGGGCATTTTCTCATGGGACTGACCCTGCACTGATGAAATCAGACATCTGGTACTAAAACTACATCGACACAACCAAGTACTTCTCCACTGAGATCAAGGATTCTCAATCAGTCTGATGATATCTGAATGACTGCAATCACTCCCAGCCTCCTCACTCTTGCCTTTTTTTTAGGTGTGGGCTTCTGGCCAGTGTCACAGTGCCCCCAGGGTGTCAACTTCAACCCCTTAGATTCCGCCTCTCCCCTTAGCCTTTCTTGCTCTGAGATTCTCCTCAGATTTAATAGACTCTACCTCTCAGACCCCATCTCTCAGGCCTGCTGAGACTCTGACCTGTTGGTTTGTTCATTCCTAGGGAGCTAATTAGACACAAGGCCATGACCGGCGTGCTTCCTCTCACTCAAAGTTTGTCCTTTGGGGCTCTCCCATCCCCAAAGGTGTCTATTTCAGTCAACTCTGCTTGGTATGAGAAGGGTCTACATCATGCTGTTCATCACTCTTGGTCACTACCTCCTACCTCCTGGGAGGTCTTATATCAGATAGAGAACCTCACCACCCTAAATCAACTCAGTCAAGCATCCAAGGCCCTCTTGAATCTGGCTCTTGCCTACATTTCCAGCTTCATTTGTCCCCGAACAAACATCATGGTTCTGCCTAAACTTGATGGCTGGCAGGCCCACTCCAGTCTCTGTACCTCTGCTCCAACATTCCCTGCCTGGAACGCTCTAACCCCTCTAAAGAACCCTATCCCTTCAGGTCACTGAAAGAAAAGGCTTCCGCTAAATAGTGCCTGAAATACTCAGTAACTAGAACAGTGCTAGGTCCTGGTAGGACATGGGGGACGATGTATTTATAGACCCATAATCTTTTGACTAATTGTGACTATAAATTAATGTCTATGAGTTTACCATACAGCTTGTGGTACATCTAGGCTTTAGAGCCAAATGACCTAGGGCAAGTGGCTTCATTTCACTGACTCAATTACTATAGCTGACAGATGGGAAAAAACAGATACACACACACACACACACACACACACATACACACATTTCACTCCAGGCACACTTATGGTTAGTTATTGTTCTCCTTGTGAAACACCAACTCTGAATAGGTATATGTTCATAAGTACTTATATCCATGGATACATGTACATTGTATACATCCTTATATTGTGTGTTTGTATGATCGTATGTGTATGTGATTGTGAACATGTATGCATTGAATGTGTTCCTGTGTTGTGTGTATTCATGTGTACCTGTGATTGTGACCTATGTACACTATAACAACATAATCTTCCTGTTTATTCATCCCTCGTCACAAGCTCCTGGAGTAGGTCAGGACGTAGCTCAGCTATTATAAACTCATTTTTTTTCTCTAACTATCTTAATGAAGGTTATGTCAAGATGTTTGAAATCCCAGCTGGGGCAAGACACTTGCTCATACAAGAGACAGATTCTACCCATCACAGCCTGGGTGAGTATAATTCATGGCTCTGGGCATTAGAGTCCCTTGCATGACTGGCTTGCATTAGTGTGAGTCCTACAGCAGGGCTCTGGATTTGAGTTGGAGGAACTTGTCATTGTAAATACTTCATAGGAGTTATGTAATATAGTTTTGAGATCCTTCCTTGAGAGGGTGAGTGTGAGAGGAAAATTGACAAAACCACTCATTAGATTAGCTATGAATGTAGGTATAATATCCCAAATGCAGTTAGGGCTCTCAGATTGACTGAGAATGAGTCAAGATTGGAAAATGGACTGAGCCCAGTCCATTGATCTGTGTGAGCCAATCCCCCCAAAATTTGAGGTTGTTTTGGGATGGAAGACAATCTGGGACCATCAGGGAGCAAGATGCTTTTGTATGGGGCCTCCAAGAAGAGATTATATTCCTTCCATGACATCCCTGGCAAGTGATCATCCAGCCTCCCAATAGTGAATGGGGCATTCACTACTTATCAAGGTATAATATCCATTCCAGGATAGCTCTAAGCAGCATATTAGAGTAAAAAGAGAATTGGATTCTGAATCGGAGAACCTAAATTCCAGTCCAAGTAAGATATAACTACTTATATGACCTTGAATAAGTCACTTAACATCTACTAGGCTTAATTTCTTTCTCTATAAAAAAAAATAGGTTAAACC
The DNA here is from genome assembly GCF_028583685.1 of Petaurus breviceps papuanus. Classification (NCBI taxonomy): domain Eukaryota; kingdom Metazoa; phylum Chordata; class Mammalia; order Diprotodontia; family Petauridae; genus Petaurus; species Petaurus breviceps. Next base: position 33,497,937 of record NW_027186372.1, on the reverse strand, counting down.
AGATGATGTCTAAGATTCATTCCAGATCTCAGTGCTATGATTCCGTGAAGGGTGTTTAACTTATCTCATATTTGCATAACACTTTACAATTTACAAAGCACTTCCACATTTTAGTTGTTGTTCAGTCATTTTTCAGCCATGACCTACTCATCATGATCTCTTTTGGGGTTTTCTTGGCCAAGATCCTGGAGTGGTTTGCCATTTCTTCCTCCAACTCATTTTACAGATGAGGAAACTGAGGTAAACAGGGTTAAGTGACTTGCCCAGGATCACACAGCTAGTAAATATCTGAGGCCAGATGTGAATTCAGGTCTTCCTGACTCCAGGTGCCTGGCACTCTGTCCACTGTACCACCCAGAAGCCTAATACTTTCACATACACTATTGCAGATTCTGTGAGGTATCCAGGGAAAGATGGTATTGTCCTTATCTTATAAATGTGGCAACTGAGACCCAAAGTAATAAACTGATTTACCTAAGACCAAATGTCTAGAAAGAAGCTGGGATGTTTTCAGTCTCCTAATACTTACCCTGGTGGTCTTTCTAGGACTATACCACATGGCCTTCCCCCAAGCCATCCAGGATGGGCTGGTGGTCTTCCCTGCCTCTGCAGAGGGCCCAGGTCTAGGCAGTGTGCTGAAAAGTGCCCACACACTTTCAGGTCCTGCCTGAGGAGAGGCAGCATTGTCTGGTGGGGTGGCACAAGTGAACTCAGCATCAGGTTGCAGCGGCATTTCTTGCCTGATGTATGACCTCAGACAAGTCTGATCTTCTCTTTGGCCCCAGTTTCCTTAGTATGTCGGCAGTGTTTGTATGTGTTAAAGTAGTCTCTGTGTTTCAGTAGTAGAAGGTTGGGCAAGAGGAAGGGCAAGTAGAAGGCTGGGCAAGAGCAATATAGGGCCCTGAGGAAAAGGAGGGGAGGGAGACAGAATTGGGAATCATTTGGCAAGGTGTGGGAAGGTTTAGTAATTGTGAAGCTCAGAGATTGAATTTGGGTATGGAAGAGTTGGGGGGAATTGAGAAAATGAAGGAGAAGAGAACTTAGACTGAGGTAGAAAAGAAATGAGCTTGAAGAAGAATTTAAACAGAAGCATGTAAAAAGAGGAAGAAAGACTTTAGGAGGAAAAGACTCTTGGTTAAGAAAAAGAGGAGAAAGAGGGCAATGTAAGAAGGAAAAGGGGCAGAGGAGGAAAGAGCTGGATATTGGTAAGACAATGTAGAGGCTGTGAAAAGGAAGAGGAAGTTAGATGAAATTGTCAAGATGCTAAAAAGGCAAGAAAGAGAGGAATAATCCCAGAGCTGAAGACACCCCAAGAGCAGTTTGTCACAACAATTCTCCATGAAAACTATTAGCATTAGAGCCTAGATGGAGGATCTTAACAGCAAGTGTGGGGAACATGGTAAATTTTGCATTGACATATATATAGTGTGCAACATTGTTGGACAAATGATTGTTATTTCTGCTTAAAATACAGGCCTGTCTCTCTCTGCAAGCAGACTTAAGGACTGTCTATTTTTCACATTATCATTGAGAATGAAATATTTCTTAAATATAAAAGCGAAGATGAAGAAAAAAGGGATCTAAAGAGACAGTTGTGATTGTTGAATTATTTCAATCATGTCTGACTCTTCATGGCCCCATTTTTCTTGGCAAAGATATTGGAGTGGTTTGCCATTTCCTTCTCCAGCTCATTTTATAGATGAGGAAACTGAAGCAAACAGGGCTAAGTGACTTGCCCAAGATCACACAGATAGTGAATGTCTGAGGATAGATTTGAACTCAAGTCTTCAATACACTGCACTCACTACCTAGCTACCCTAGGGGACTCTTAACCTGTGTCTGTAGCATGAAGGTAGAAGAATGGTACACAGAAAATAAAAGAGAAAAAGCCCCAGTGAAGCAACAGACCTAAAGAGAAGAGATCTGGACTACTTGATGAAGAAACAACTGCTTTCCCTCCAAGGAATGATCCTGTGAATCTACAGATGTTATCAATCAGTTGGTCAGCAAGCATTTATGAAGTATTTGCTATGTGCCAGGTGCTGTGATCTCTTATCAGGTAAGAGATTGTTCAGGAAAGATCCGAAGAAGAGACGAGTGATGGGAGCATACAGCTCTGTGCAGAAGCTCACTGAGGTGGCTGATGATAAGATAAAGGTCTGCAGTTTATCCAGGATGTGCCAGAGAACCTTCTGAGATTTATCCAAACAGATGATTACTATTCACTCTTGGTAATTCACATGGACACAAGTGGTGCTCTTCAGTCTTGGTAATTCACATGGACAAAACTGATGCTGAATCCAGTAAATATTGCTAAGGTTTATGAAGTCATAAGCAAAAAGCTGAAGGATTTAGGTATATAGGTGTTTTCTATCACTGCCACTGATTGAAGTCTGGAGAAGAAAAAGGCAGGTTTAAAAGTACGTAGCTAGATAAGAAGGTGGTACCTAGGAATTTGGATTTCTGGTCCATAGATTAAAACTTGGGAATGATGGGCTCTTGGAAGATGATTGAGCCCACTTAACAATGGCTAATAAGAATGTACTCACATGGAAGCTTAAAAATAATCAAAAGGATTTTAAACTCAAAAGGCAGAGTAAAATATCTACAGCCTACAAATATCCAACAATCCAGGTGCCATAAAAAGTAGTTACAGTGTAGTAAGAAGAATAGACATTGAAAGTCACTTGAGAAAAATCCAAGAAAAAAAAACAACCCTGAAATAAAACCTGAGGCCTCGGCTGTTTATACAAAAATACACAAAGTATGAATAACCAGGAAAGTAAACAAGAGATCTTAACACAAGCAGGCAAATTTAATTTTATAATTACCACTAAATTGACAGGGTGAGATCCATGATCAGACTATGACTTCGGAAGGACATATCTTATTCAGAAGCAGCAGGATAGGTAAATATAAGAGATCACACATTATTACAGATTAAGAAATGTGTAAAAAGTCCAGGAACTAGAAATGAAAACTACTGGAAAGCATTTAGATGAAGATCAACTGAGAAAGAAATAAAAGTAATGTTATCATTGGAGTGACCACTGGGACAGAAAGAAGGTGAGATTCAGCAACATATCATAGGTCTGGAACAGGCATATGATATATGGTGATGAGAAATTTCAGCTATCCTGAAATCTACTGGACTTTTTTTTCTTTCTCTGTCCAAAATAGAGCAGATAGTAGTCTTTTTAAAATGTGGCTTAATGATAATTCCATCCTTTAAAAAGGGAACAGCTAATGAGGGAGGCATTTATTCTATAACTTTTTCTCAGCAACAAGGAATAACCAAGGTAGAAATGAGAGAACCTTGAGGATAAAGTGACCATGCCATATTAGGACATGTGATTGGGAAGAAGAGAAATGCCAGGAAGGCACACTGTGACATGAACTCTGCTTAGATTTGAGGAAAGCATTTTTGAAAGGTTTAGAGAAAGGATAGGTAGGATCCCATGAACCAAAATTTTATTGGGAAATCATCCTAGGAAGGATAGAAATCTCTCAAGAATAAAATTCTAGGGACAGCTAGAATAGAGCACCAGCCCTGGAGTCAGGAGGATCTGAATTCAAATCCGGCCTCAGGCATTTGAGACATTTACTAACTGTGTGACCATTGGCAAGTCACTTAACCCCAATTGCCTTGCCTTCCCCCCTCCAAAAAAAAAAAAGAATGAAATTCTAAAAAAAAAATCCAAGAAAAAACATGTAATAAACCCTACGACCTCAGATATTTAAACAAAAATGAATGAGATAAGAATAACCAGAGAAGAAAACAAAGCACAAGGAGTGCTTTCCTGGTTAGTACCCCCTGAAGGGGAAGGGGTGCCCCAATTTTATATTTGTAGGCCTGGCTCCTTTCCCAGAATGATAGCTACACAAAAGATCACTGTGAATTGTGATATGGGAATAAACCCACTTATCCAAGCAGAAAGCAAACAAAAATCAGAAAAGCTATACAAATTAAAATATACCAGAAAATAAACTGAACAAATGAGCTCTCTCACTGAGAAATAAGATATCTCAGCTCAACCAACAAAGAAGCTCCAATATAACCAAAAGGGGAAAAAATCTCCCCAGGTCTCTAGGGTGGCATGGTAAAAATAAGGGACATATTGAGGAGCCAGCTCCCCCCTGTATGTCTGCTTCCCAAAGTCTGTCTTTCCACAAAATTGGTCCAAAAGAGAGTCTGTAATTGAATGGGCCTCTCTTGAAATAGGAATGAAAAAGAATGTGTCTCTTTTCCAAACTTCTCATGCCAACTCAGCATGCAATGAGAAATCATTCCTTCTATCAATTCCAGATCACACCTACGCATCAGTAAGCAAAACACCCAAGTTATGAAAAGAAAAGGCAATTCTGATGAGGTAGAATAGGGGAAGCTTACCTAAAGAGATCAGTGTTGTGACACAGGGAATTCACTAACCTTTTTTTTTTTAATACACATACAGAAGATGAGATAATGGAGAATAAAGGATAGCATGTTCCCTTAATAGTAATGTCAAGCATTCTAAAACTCAAAATGGACTGAGGCAAATGAAGGAAGCTAAGGTTAACAAAATAATTTTTATGCTATATTGGCAGGGGTTAGGGGGGAGAAAGAAGGGATAGGAGCATTACTTGGTCTGGATCAAACAGTGATAACTGAAGATGGTGAGAAGAAGAGATGTTCAGTTCTGCTTTTGCTTCTATTTTCTCTGCCAAGGAGAACAATCTTTCAGCAAGTAAGGACAGAGCAAACATAAACTAATAAGGAGTTGATATCCAAGGTAAGCAGTGAGATAATAGTGGTAGGTGGGAGTCCATTAGCTACCTTTTATGAGTTCAAGTTACCAGGATCCGATGAATTATATCCTTATATAGTAAAAGAACTGGCAAATGTGGTTACTGAGCCAGTCACTGACTTTCAGAGGGGGAAATGGGGTGTAGAAAATGGAGTCTGTTCACTATAGGTCAGTGAACTTGAATGTAATTCATGTAAAAATTCTCAAATGTAGTATTAATGGAAGGGTTAGTAAGCTTCTAGAGAAAAAGAAGTAGGGATAAGAAATAGCAATCCTGGGTTCAAGAACAGACCATGAAAGGCTAAACTCATTCCTTTTTTGATTATTGATTATTAGATCTGGCAATGGTATTGGAATTGGTATTAGAATCTGGTAATTAGATTTGATTATTAGACTGGTAATAGGGAGTGCTGAAGATATAATTTATCTAGATTTTAGGAAATTATGACAAGTCTCTTATATAGTTCTCATTGAAAAAAATGGGAAAATGTGGTATCACAATTAGATGGATTCAGAATAAATGGATACCAAAAGTTGCTATTAGTGGTTCAATATCATCTTGGAAGATCTCAAGCAGATGCCCCCAGAGATCTGTGTTTGAGCTCTGTGCTGTTTTACATTTCTATCAGTGATTTAGATAAAGGTCTAAATGTCATGCTTATCAAATTTGCAAATGGCATAAAGCTGGAAGGAATAGCTAACATATTGGATAGTGTTAGATAGGAGTCAGAATCCAAATAAATCTCAACCTTGAGAAAGCTCTAATAAGATTAAATATAATAGGTATAAATTTAGAGTCCTACAATTAAATCAGAAAATCTGTTTGACAAGCACAAGATGAGAAAAGTAAGAATGGTCAACGGTAGATCTAAAAATTATATAGCAGGGGAGGTTTTGTGGATTGCCAGTTCCATCAAGCACTTCAATAATATGATAATGTAGCCCCCCCCCCCAAAAAAAAGACTGCATTAAGAGACATCTAGTGTCTAAAACTAGGGAGAATTATCCTGTTGTACTCTGTCCTGATTGATATATGTTTGGAGTAGTGTGTTCAGTTCTGGGGACCACATGGAAAAACTGGAAAGGGGCCAGGATGGGGGCAGCAACCAAGATGATAAATAATTGGTTGAATGAACTGAGGAGTTTAGTTTGGGAAAGAAAAGACTCAGGGAGACTTAAGAGCTATCTTCAGGTATTTGGAGGAAGGATTTTACTTCTTTCTATAGATCCCAGAGGGCAGTACAAGTAGAGGTGAAAAGTACAAAGGTGCAGATTTAGACTTGATAAAGTAAGGGAATTCCCTTGATGAGTAAAGAAAACTTCCTAACAATTAGAACTATCCAGGAGAAGAATGAACTACCTTAGGAAACAGGGGTTTCCCTCTCAATGAACGCCTTCAAGCAAAGCCTGGATGACCAATTCTTTTTTCTTTTTTTTTAATTAATTTATTTATTTTTAGTTTTCAACATTCACTTCCATAAGATTTTGAGTTCCAAATTTTCTCCCTATCTCTCCCCTCCTCCCACCCCAAGATGGCATGTAATTTGATATAGGCTCTATATATACATTCATATTAAACCTGTTTTCACATGAGCCATGTTGTAAAGAAGAATTAGAACCAATGGGAAAAACCACAAGAAAGAAGAAACAAACAAAAAAGAGAGAGCAAATAACATGCTCTGATCTGCATTCAGACTCCATAGTTCTTTCTCTGGATGTGGACAGCATTTTCCATTGTGAGTCTTTTGGAGTTGTCTTAGAACCTTACATTGCTAAGAAGAGATAAGTCTATCAAAGTTGGTCATAGCACAATGTTGGTTCTGTTCACTTCACTAAGCATCAGTTCATAAAAGTCTTTCCAGGTTTTTCTGAAGTCTGCCTGATCATCATTTCTTATAGCACAATAGTATTCCATTACATTCATATACCACAACTTGTTCAGCCATTCCCCAATGGGGAATGATGGGCACTGGATGACCAATTCTTGACTATCAGGGAATTCTCATACCAGTATAGGTTGAACTAGATGGTTTCTGGGGGCTCTTCCAACTCTGATCATCTGGTTTTTTTCTAATTAGTATCAAGGCATCTCATTCATCATTCATCTGAATACTAACTGAAACTCTTCTATTGCACTGTGATGGAATTGATTGAGATTCTCATAGATAATTTTTAACTGGAGTGGATGTCTAGCTAATGACCCATTCATTCCACCCATGAATCGTTCAGATCTCTATCTTAGTAACAGTTTCTTATTATAGCATTTAGGATATACCTCTCACAGCTACTTTGCTGACATGGAGGCTTGTACCTATATAGTATCCTGAGATTCAGAACTGGAAAAGACCTTAGAGCCCATCCATTTATAGAGCAGAAAATGGAAGCCCAGAGAATTTAAGTGCCAAGATCACATAGGTAGTAAGAAGCAGAGTCAACATTTGAACCCAAGTCAAAATCCAGTGTTCTTTCCAGTATTTCTCCACAACCGTATTGAGGTGTCTTCCCCCTTCAGGTGGGCAAAACCTCAGGGGAACATTCATGACAGGTAATTTTGTGACTTGTATTATACATTTTCTGCATGTACCCTGGTGGACAGTGCTACATGGAATATCTCCTTCCAACCCTCCTGAAATGCCCCAGGTCAGTTCCATTAGGGAAAGCATATTGTAACAGAGACATAGGAACAGGAAGGTTGGTGCTGTTTCTACCTTCACTATTCTCCCGGGAGTGAAGCAGAGCATCGTTAATGCTGAGGTAGCATTAAACAAGAAGCCTCAGTTCTCTTACTATGACTATATTCTTTAGCCTTTGGCATACTGGGGAAGTCACTGGTGATCTCTTTCAATCTAGTAATCATATGAAGTATAAGATAACAGACTTGGTCAGTTTTCTTGATGTGATCAGCTTGATATTATAGGGGGAAAAGGTATCTCTGTAGTCATGTAAACTCTGTCTAAAGCCTAGCTCTGTTGTGTGGCCTTGAGACAGCAAGTCACTTTCCCTTTCTGAGCCTCAGTTTCCTCATCAGTATAAGGAGAGGGTTTGACAAGATTGTCTCAATGATTCTTTCTAGCTCCATGATCTCAAGAATGGGACCTTTGGCAAGCAATGCAACCGAATCATGGGTGGATACAGCTAAATGTGTGGCCTTTACTTCCACAGGGGCATTCACATGTGGATATGTTGGGGAAGCTGGGAAGCCCGACCAAGTGCCTCCAACTATTCTATCGAATTTGAATGCTTTAACCAAGGAGGTTATGGGCCCCTAAGCCTAAGGGTGACAGCCTGGGCCTGTTCCAACTTTCCTGGCAGACACAAAGCCCTTTCCTCTAACTCATTGCTTTCCTTTCTCCTATATTGGCTAAGCCCTGACTTTGGATGGGGGTTGGTTTCTCTTTTGGATCCCCAGCCATCAAGAACCAAGAGACGGGGAAGTTTGTTTTGAATGAGGAAAACTTGATTCCTGATTCCAAGGTCTTCATTGACATGGGTGTGGAATGGGAATATCGAAATGATGACGATCGAGAAACTGTCCAGACAATGGGCCCTCTCTATGGTGCCATAACAGTGCTGGTGAGTTTGAAGGCAAGCAGGGAACCTCTGAAGCTCTATGAGGAATCCCTAGGCTCTCCAAGGCATTCATTTCAAAAAGCATCTTTTAACTTCTGTTGGCTATATGTCAGAAAAATCAATCAACAGGCATTTATTAAGAACCTATTATGTATCAGGCATTGTGCTGGGTGCCAAGGATACAAAGGCAAAAATGAGATAATTCCTGCCTTCAAGGAGCTTATTTTCTACTTGGTTATTATCTCCATAACTTGCATATACATAAGTATATATGAAATAAATACAAGAACAGTGTTGGAGATAAAAGACAGTGCTGCCAGGACCATAGCTAGACAGCCTGGGGTAGAGATTCTGGAAAATGAAAACATCCTCAAACATAGATTAAGACATGCAGCTGGGTGGACATTTAGAATTCTAGATTTTCTCTGGAGTCCTAGTATGCTATTCCAAGTCTCTCTGAAATTATCTCATTATTGTCATAGAGTTTCTTTTCCCCAAGGCCTGCCGTTTGAGCAGTGGTTTTTAGTTTCCCAGTATTCATTAAATGTCAGCTAAACTTCTTCTGCCTCTGGGGAACCTCAGGTCATCTAAAGTTAAGCCCTGTTGGTAATGTCGCCAGGGTGATAAGGTAGGAAGACCATAGAATTGGATAGCATAGTTGTTGTCTTTTTTTCCAGTCATGTCCAACTCTTCATGACCCTGTTTGGGATTTTCTTGGCAAAGATACTGGAGTGGTTTGCCATTTCCTTCTTCAGCTCATTTTACAGATGAGGAAACTGAGGCAGTGTTAAGTGACTCACCAGGGTCACACAGCTAGTAAGTGTCTGAGGCTGGATTTTAATTCATGAAGGTGAGTCTTCTCAATTACAGACCTGGCAATCTATATCCATCATGCCATCTAGCTGGCCCAAGACCAATTCAAATTCCAGTTCTGCTACTTACTACCTGTGTTTACTAAGATATAACCTCTTTGAGCCTCCCTTTCCTCAACTATAAAATGAGGGAGTTGACATCTGAGGTCCTTTTCAGCTTTAAATTTCATGATTTACTGCCTTGCTTCGAAGTGGGAAGGACAAAGAAAGGAAGTGGCTATGTAGGAAATGGTGAAAAATGTTCCAGCAAATTCTCACCTAATGTTCTGGATAGGAAGGATTCATGAGTAGCTTTCTCTCTCCTATGCTGATGTTCCTACCCCTACTCTAGAGACCAAGGTCTGTGTCTGTCAGTAACCTCTGTACCACTGCCCCCCAGAAGAGTCATATACATTTTGGTGGGTCTGATGCCAATGGACCGCATTAAAAATTCATCAGTATATCAAGGATCTGTGATTTAGTTGGGATGGAAATTACGTTCACTAAATCTTATCATAATCCATATATCAATCATGGATGATTATCAACTCTAGTAATAAACAGTACTTATATTTGGATATTTCAAAACTTCTAGTATACTAAGAAGCCAAGGGGTCCCAGCAAAAGAGTGACAGAGGCAAAAGGGTACTACACAGGACTGAGTGCCATTTTGTATTTTTGTCTGTCATATGAGTTACTCTCCATTGAAGTCCTGTGTTGTCTCCTAATTGTGGTGTGGCCAAGGCCTTTTAGAATCCTTGGCTTCTTTCAAGACTCAGCTCAAATGCTGCTTCTGCAAGAGACCTTTCCCCCAGTCCCAGCCACTAATGCCTTCCCCTCTGATACTCCCTTCTATTTATTCTATGTCTTATATGTACCTATATTTTTTACCTTTTGTTTCCCCCATCACAATGTAAGCACCTTGAAGGCAGAGATTGTTTCAATTTTGTATCCTCAAGGCTCAATACAATGCCTGGCATAGAGTAGTGACCTTGGGTTTTCGAAGACTGTGCCAGGAAAGTTCCAGATACTGTAGGTCCTACCAGACTGAAAAGCCTTTGAAGTAGGGCCTGGCAATGGACAATGTATCTTTTGTCCAAGTATCAGCCTGAAGTATTGAGGAAGTATGGCTAATGAATTCATCACCTATAGGGGCCTACCTTGTGGTAACAAGGCTCTCCAACTTGACTAGGCTAGTCCTCAGAGAACAGACATCTGTCACCTTTCCAGTTTGATAAAAACTTGATAGACTCTGTGCCCAAAAGGCATAGCCTACAGGAACTCTTGGTCACATCCAGATCACCATATTAACCATCCAAAATCATGATGAGGGAGATAGAAAAAATATTTTTGGTATAAAATAACATCAAGGTAAATAAAAAGACCCTCCTATTGACTGAACTAATTGTGCCCAATAACTTTGAGTCACATGACCAACAAAACCATTCAAAACCATTACTCTTCTCTCCAGATCCCTGTAGACCCCTCCCCCGGTTTAGATATATTGCCCCAAATGACAATTGGAACTACAATTGGGATCACACAAAGTGGAATGGGGCTCTTTTGAATTCATCCCATGTCTCTGGTCAGATGAAGTTGATGACTTGAGAGCTTAGGGCTATGACCAACTGAGGTTGAATTAATTTTCTTTGTCCTTAAGTTACTTGTATCGACTCAAAATAGCTATTCTGGAATCTGTTCATATATGCCAGTTATGGTCTTGGTGACATGGATTTGAAACAGTCTAGATACTGAAATCTCCATAGTTCTCAAAGAAACTGCTCCCACTGAATAGTGGTATTTACGTGGAGGAATTCTCTCTCTGACTCTGTCCAGCATAAACTCCACAGTGCAAGTCTTGGGCCCCATCCTCACAACCAAACAGCTCTACTCACCCTCTGTTGTTCATGATAGATCATAAAGGCTGGAATGGCGGGTGGGCAGGGCAGATTAGAATTGGCCTTTTCTATACATTTAGATTAGAAATGGGTAGGACAGATTAGAAACAGATGGTTACATACTGTCCTTTGTCATTGGGTCTCAGTATAATTAGAGTGGTTTACTGGGGTGTTTTGCTCTGTGCAAACAGATTAACACCAATAAATCAGTTAATTGGCAAGCATTTATTAAATACCACTTACATATAAGGCATTCTGCTTAGTGATGGGGATATAAACATAAAAGTGAGAAATTCCCTTTCTCAAGAAAAAAAATTCTTACTGGGGAGGCAACATATTCAATGGTAAATATATACGATATATGCAGAAACACACAGTGATGACAAAAGAGATAGGGCAAGGACTAGGAACAAGGGAAAATTAGTAGAGGCCTCTTGATGGAGATAGTATTTGATCTGAGCCTGAAAGGAAATGAGGTATTCTAAGAGAGAGAGAGAGAGGAAGGGAAGGAGGGAGAAAGGGAGAGGGAAAGGAAGGGAGAGGGGGAGAGAGAGAGAGAGAGAGAGAGAGAGAGAGAGAGAGAGAGAGAGCATTTTATGTATGAAGGCATGGAGATCCAACTTTACAAGGGCTCAGAGGCAGGAGAGAGAATGAATCTAAAGTAAATTTGTTCTTCCCTCCTATGTGGCAATTGGTAGGGGAGGGGGGAGTTGCCCTCTTCCTTCCTATTTTCCCTCAGCTAAATTGGAATATTGCACATTTGTTCAAAACAACATCCAGGAACATGTGTCTTTAGTGAGTAAAGATCCCTGATAAACAAGAGAAAATGTAAGACAGAGAATAACCTGTGAGAGAAAGAAGTTAGAATTCTAGTCCACCCTACCTCAAACCAGGCTTCCCAAATGACCACCTGCTAAAAGTTGTACATCCTCAATATATCCTGTGAGGGAGAAAGATCTTCTTTGTGGGTCTAAACTGTGTTACCCTTTCCTCCAAATACTGGGAGGGAGGATGAGTCAGCCACCTAGAAAGAAGTCAGGGCATGCCTTGTGAATGTGTTCTAAATCCCCTGTGGCATCTATCCGTATGCGTAGGTCATTCCTCATGGTGATGCCAAGATCTCTTTGACCTACAAGTACATGATCCACGAGGACTCCCTGAATGTTGACAACAACAATGTTGTGGAAGACGCAGTGAGCCATGAGTGGGCCCTGAAGAAATGGACTCAGTGTTCCAAGCCGTGTGGAGGAGGTAAGTCCCTTACCCTCATTCAGAAAGAGAGCTTTGCAATAAGGGAAGCCAGAAAAAGAGACCTGAGACCTGGTTCTTGTCTTCCAGGAGCACTCAGTGCCATGGGGGAAACATGCAGAATATTTCAGTAACAATGAAAAAGGGGCATGATGAAGGGCTAGCATGAGTATGTGAATAATAGGTACCATAAATGCTTGTGTTTAATAGGGAATTAGAATCTTGAGCAAGACAGAGGGGAAAACTTTCTAGCAATCCCAAGTCAAAAAGGACTTAGTAAAGAAATTGTGAGTTCCCCATTTCTGGAAATGTTAAAACAAAAGTTAAATGGTCTTCTGTCAGCTCTGAGCATGATAAGGACTTAGACTCAGATAGAGGCAAGAGAAATAGAAAAGAAGCAAATGAAATTAATGGGAGAAAGATTATGTGTGAAGTATCCAAAGGACTTGGTAACTGAGCAGCTATTGGGTTGGAGAGGAGCCTTTGTGAAGAGATGAGGGGAAGTAGAGGGAGGAGTCAGAGTTTCAGGATGGGGTAACAGAGAAAATAGAGATGTCATTGTCAGAGATGGATAGGGAGGGAGGGATGTTGAGAAATGGATTAAGTTTGAAGAGAAAAATAAGGAATCCCTCTTTTGAATGGGTTGGTTTGGGGATCATAATACCAAAGTGGAAATTCCTCACATCCTTCCCTCTATCACAGCCATCACCCTAGTTCAATCCTTGATCACTCCCTTACCTGGACTATCATCATAGCCTTTGATTGGTTTCCTTGCATTCAGGTCCCAATTCATTCTCTTACACTGCTATCAGTGACTTTTTTTCCAAAGCACAGATTTGACCAAGTCATTCCAATGTTCAATAAATTCCAGATGTTCCTTACTACCCCTAGGGTCTAATACAAGCCCTTCTGTCTGATTTTAAAGCCCTTCACAGTCCAGCTCAAACCTACCTTTCTATATTTATTATACATCACTCACCTTCTTACACTCTTCAGGCCAATCAAATTAGCCTCCTTGTTGGGTAGAACACATGCTGGTCCATCTCCCACATCCACACCTTTGTACAGGCTGTCCCCCAGACCTAGGATGAACCACTTCTTCACCATGATCTCTACTCATCCCTCCTTCGTTTCAAAGCTCTGCTCAAGAGGTCTTTCTGGATCCCCACCCCCTCCAGCCACTAGAGCCTTCCACACAAAATTACCCAACATTTGTTTTGAATATATTTTCTATATATGTATACATATGTATAAAGGCTTATAGATATGCATCTAGAATTTAAAAGACCCTCAGGTGCCATCTAGGTCAATTCTTTCATTTTATGTTATTTCCCCTGGAATTCATGTTCGTCTGTTTCTATCCCTAGTGCCCAACAAAATTTAATAAATGCTTGTTAATTGGTTGTTCTGCTTGACCCTAGAGGACAGAACTAGGATAAATACAGGGAAATTACAGGAGTATTAAGACTTTGGCACGACATAAAGAATATCTGAGCAATCAGAGCTATAGAATAATGGAATGGATAGCTCACTCAGTAGTGAGCTCCCCCTCACTGGGGGTATTCAGGTAGAGAGTTGTCAGGAATACTGTTAGGAGTTGGATGAGATAGACTCAATTCCCAGTCCTACCCCCAGCTCTCAAATTCCAAGAAGTCATCTTTCCATGAACCTTCCATGGTCATTTGCATGAAAAGCACCAGAAGGGTAGGGATTCCATAGGCCAGTGAATTGTTGATACCAATAATAACTCTGTCAGAAGTTTTGCCTCTCTCCCTCTACCTTTCTCTCTCCCTCTCCCTTCTTCTCCCCCTCCCTGTCTCTCACTCCTTCCCCCTCTCACCTACCTCTTTCCCCTTTCCCTCCTTCTTTTCCTCTCTCCCTTCCTCTCTCTCCCCCTCTCTCTTTCCCATCTTTTCTCTAAGCCTAGGAGGGTCTAAGTTGTGGGAATATCATGTCAATGTAAATCAATGCATAAGCAAGACTGGTTTTATTAAAGTGATACAAAGCATAAGTAAGGGAGAGTTATGACCAAGAATATCCCTGCAAATGAGGCCTGCTATATGAGAAGAGCATAGTGTAGTTTGATTTGGGTAAAATCCTCACTGCCCTGGGAAAAAGCAGCACATTTTATTTATGAAATTGACATATTTGTCTGGTGTCTGGTGTCTGGTGTCTGGTGCCTGGTGTCTGGTGTCTGGTGTCTGACTTGGTAATTGGATCTTGTACAACAGGTGTTGTAATGACTTGTATTTTTTGCTTGGATATTATAAAATGCATAAGGATAAAAAAGGGAATTACTGATGGCTGGATTCAGATGGAGGTCATTACAGGTCTGAAACCTAGACTTTTTCTTCACATGTCTTTATGTAAATAAACTCTTAGGGCAGCTAGGTGGTGCAGTAGATAGAATTTTGGACCTGGAGTCAGGAAGACTCATCTTCCTGAGTTCAAATCTGGCCTCAGACACTCACTAGCTGTGTGATCCTGGACAAGTCTCTTAACCCTGGTTGCCTCAGTTTCCTCATCTGTAAAATGAGCTGGAGAAGGAAATGGCACACCACTAGACTATCGTTGCCAAGAAAACCCCAAATTGGGTCACAAAGAGTTAGACACGACTGAAACATCTCATAAATATTAATAAACTCTTGTGCAATTTTTTTCCCACTAATCTAGGTTTCCAGCTTACCAGATATGGCTGTCGACGGAAATTGGACCACAAGATGGTGCATCGAAGTAATTGTGACTCCATTGCAAAGCCTAAGCCAATTCGCAGAACATGCAACCTTCAGGAGTGTTCTCAGCCAGTGTAAGTGCTCTCCTTTAATCTCTACCTCCTGCTTCCACACCCTAACCCCAGAGAGAGGTCAGACTTCTCACTTGCATGAAACAGGCTCCCTGAGTCTTCTCCAGATTCCCTAGAACCCTAAGGGAACCCTGCCCAACGTCCATATTAGTGGAGATGTAAACATGGGGGAGCGGAAAAGCTTCATTGGGGACAATTACCCTATAAGCCCCCACCCTTGAACCAATAGCCTGCTTCTCTGGGGCTGGCCTTAAACACCCTGCAAGAAGCTATTCCTGTTGCAGAATTAGTCTTCTGCTTATTTTGTCAATCCTTTTGTAAGAAGAAATGACTCTTCTGAGAAGGTAGCTCCTGCTGGCTTCTGAGTAGGAGAATCAACCAGCCTGACTATTCAGAGATCTAAAGTCTGCTGTATGTTAAATATATATATATATATATATCTTATGTGTGTGTGTATATATACATACATACATATATTGTGTTTATATATAATGTATATATTACACATACATATATTATACTATATGTATAATATAATATACAAATAGTAACATATACTATAATATATATGTTATATATATAAGTATATTGTATATTGCAGGCAGATCTGTAGAACAAGGATGGTTATAATACTAATGCTTTTCATAGGCAGGTAAGTGTCATAATAGACAGAGGTCCTGATTTGGAACCAGGAAGACCTGAATTCAAGTTCTGCCTTAGACCCTTATTAGCCATGTGATCCTGGGCAAGTCACTAAACCTCTTTGTACCTCAGTTTCCTGATCTGTAAAATGGGGATAATAATAGCACCTGTTCCACAGGGTGGTTGTGAAGATCACATGAGATAACATGTGTAAAGAGCTTTGCAAACCTTAAAATGCTATATAAATGCTAGTTGTCATCATCATCATCATCATTCCCCCCCTTGGTCACAACACATCTAGAATGCTGTGTTCAGCTCTGAGCACCACATCTGAGGAGGGAAAATGATACGCTAGATAAGGTCCAATAGGAAAGCACCTAGCATCAGAGTGGTAAAGAGAATAGAAATTATCCCATATGAGAGTTGTCAAAGTAACTGGAAATATTTAGCCTGGAGAAAACACGACTTTGGGGCCTGGTATTGTTTTTTAATTTCAGAACAAGTAGATTTTCTCTGCTTGGCCCAAGGACAGAGCGAGGAGGCAGAGGCAGACAGTGCAGACAACCAGGCTTCAACTCCAAGTTAGTAAATACTTACTGACAAAGAGAACTGTCTACAAATGGGACGGGTAGCCTCAAGTGGCACTCAGATCCCCATTCCCTGAGGTCCTCAAATGGAGATCAGGATGCACTCAGTGGAAATGTTAGAGATTCCTATTCAAATATGAGTTAGACTAGGTCCTGAGATTCTGTGAAACACTACTTAGAAGTCAATGAACAGACAAGCATTTGTGAAGCCCTGACGATGGTACACATGGTCCTTTGTACTTCCTGATCCAAACATGTGGGGAGTTTTTAAATAGGTGCCAAGAGAACAGAGGAAGTCTAACTCTGAGAATCAATAGGATGGTTCTATCCAGGATCCAGGCAAGAAATCTGGGCCTGCACACCAAGAAGCCATCTCTGGCCTTTTGGATTGATTTATTGAGAGAACACGTTCTGGTTTGAGTTTATCCTTTTTTTTCCAACCTCCAGTTCATTAAACTTGTTGTCCTTGAAGGGAATGTTAAGCTAAATGATCAGACCACAAGGAATCCATAGAGCTTCCTATTCACGGATATGACAATGCCCCAGGAATGGGAGTAGTGTGTCTACATGAGGGGAGTGGAGGGATCCCTAAAGTCAACAATCATTTATTAAGCCTCTACCATATACAAGCACTGGTTATACAAAGGTATAAAATGTCGCAGTCCCTGACCTGGGTACATTTTAGATCCAAAAGATCTGATAGGAATGATAAAGTTTGTGCAGATAAGCATCATAACAAGAAGAGAGTGACTGGGATAAAGGAAATCCGCAGGGTGCTGTGGAAAATGTTAGGAGGGAGAGGTTATCTTCATTTCAGGGACTGGGAGAGGGAAGGGTTCATGCTGGATGTCAAAGGAAGAAGGATTTCAGCAGGTTCAAATGTGAGGGTAGTCAGCATAATGTAACCCCAGTGAATGATAGGTTGATTCACAAGAATCCTCCCACGGCCTCCAGTTCCACTGGAAAAAGACAGAGGATTGATTGTAGCGTTGGGTGGGCCGCAGACTCTCCAGCAACAGTTGGAAAAAAGAGTGAGAGTTGTCACTCCAGCTCCTATCACTTCAGCCTTTTAGAGCTTCCAAGGTCATAGCAGCTTCAGCACTCCAGATGCAGGAAGAACAGACGCAACAGAAACTGAATATGTCAGTCAACAAGCATTTCTTAAGCATCTACTATGTACGGACACCGTGCTAAACTGTGGGATATACAAAGAAAAGCAAAAACAGGGTCTCTGCCTTCAAAGAGCTAATGGAGGGGACAACAAAAAAAAAACAACTATGTACACACATACCAGATATATCCAGGGTAAATTGGAGGTAATCTTAGGGAAGGCACCAGCATTAAGGAGAACCAGGACAGAAACAGTAATTCCATGTGCTTATGGACCACAAGGCTGAGGCCCTTAGTAGAGAGATAAAGGCTCTAGGCCATTGTCTAAGGGCTCATGGTGGTTCTGGCCTCCTCACTGAACACAGCCAAGCAGGACAAAGAAAAGATGCTGGCTTTGACTTTGGAATGCACCCATTTCCATCTCAGCAGCCAGTCAAAAGTCTGTGTCTTCACTATGTGGTGAATAGACAGGACCCAGTTCTAGAATGTGTGAGCAAGCTCCCCAAGACCACACTGGGATTGTATCATCCCACACTCAGCATACTCATTAGAGCTGAGCTGGTCAATCTCTATTGAGAAGCAAACAGCAGTTTTAGCTGTGGCATCCCTCTCAGAATCCTCAATTAGCAAACCAGCGACCATTTAACGAGGGCCTGCTAGGTGGTAGGGCCTGGGGATATAAATGCAATGAACAAAACATTGCCTTCTCTCAAGAAACGCATGTTCTAATGAATGAAACAAGAAATATATATGCACATATGTTTATATTTATATAATATGCTATCATTATACTAATGTAAAATACTAATATATTATATAATATATATTGCATGACATATATAATAATATACACACATATATATACATTTTTATTGTTGTTTTCAGTTGTATCCAACTCTCCATGACCCTATTTGGGGTTTTCTTGGCAAAGATACTGGAGTGGTTTGTCATTTCCTTTTCCAGCTCATTTTACAGATGAGGAAACTGAGGCAAGCAGGGCTAAGTGACTTGCCCAGGATCACACAGCTAGTCAGTGTCTGAGGCCAGATTTGAACTCAGGAAGATGAGTCTTCCTGACTCTAGTCATGTATGTTTATGCACACAAATATAAGAGTATATATACACATATATGCAGAATACACATAAGCTGCCCTAGCTAGAGTGATGTCTTACAGCAGTATGGCGAGCCCTAAAGACTGAGCCGCTGGTAAAGCTACTAATAATGACAGCACGCTGTGGATTTCCTTTCCTCCAACCACTCTCTTCTTGGTACGATGCTCATCTGCATAGACTTGATCATTCCTGTCAGATCTCTTGGATCCTAAATGCACTGAGGTCTGGGACTGTGACATTCTAAACCTTTGCAGCACCATTATGTGTCCAGTCCCACTCAGGGGAATTCATGGTATCCAGGATGGGAAACTAGGACCCTCTGTGTCTTTTGGGGCATTGGACTCTATTCTAGCCACTTTGCTGGAACTCCAATTGAGTGCTTTAGCACAGATTTTTAACTCTGCTAATGTCTCATTTCAATTTGGGTCCAACTAAACTCAGTTTTAAGCAGAAAATTGGATGTAGTAACTTGTAGGGAGTTAGGAAGAGGTCAGCACTTTGGAAAATGGTGATTTAAAAAGATTACTAGACAGATTCTAGTGAAAGATACCTTTAGGACTCTAGAACATCAGAGTTGGAAGAGACCTTTCAAATCAACCCAGTCAACCATCTGCTTAAATCTAGATATCCAGACTAATGGGGCTTTAAGGAACCTGCCCAGGATAACACAGGCAGCTAAGTGTTAGAGGTGAGACTCTAAGCCTGGTCTTCTGACTTCAAGATGAATGTTTTTTTTTTCCATTTTACTATGGTTGCCTCTCCATATAAGAGGTGACTCATTACACTGGGAAATCTCTGAGGAAAACAGCCACAAGACTAGGACTAAAAGAACTGAGAAAGTTAGGAATGGGATGAGAGATGGCCTTGGATGCTGTAATGTATCCTTGCTCTTTATTTAAGGGAAGGAGTGGGAGAAGTTCCTTGCAGGCCTGGGCTTTGAAGGAAATATGATGAAGGTTCGCAGGATGGGAATGGGGAGAAATAGGAATGAGAACTCTCTCAATTTTAGCAAAGATGGGGAAAAAATGTTATTGTCACACCAGAGGGGACTTCTGTTTTGAGGAAAAGAAGTGGATTTGGACTAGTGTACAGCTGAGAAATTATTGGTTTTCTGGGGTACATTGGCCCTTAGCAAAAGTTTAGAAACCAGGTATAGCATTTGGGGAAGCCACCAGTCTGGGAGTCCGAAGACCCAAGTTCTAGTCCTAGGAGGCAATTAGAGGGCTCAGTCTGTAGAACTTTGGGATTGGAGTCAGGAAGTCCTGAGTTCAAATCCAGATGCAGATACTTAATAGCTATGTAAACCTGAACTTGACTTCTGTGTTTGCCTAGTTTCTTCAATTCTAAAATGGGGACCTTAATAGCACCTGCCTTGCAGGGTTGTTATGAGGATCAAAGGAGAAAAAATTTGTAAAGCACTTAGCACAGAGCTTGGCCCACAATAGATGCTATATGAATGATTATTATTTTCCTCTCCCCACTTTCCTGGTCCTGGTCTGCCATTCATTTGCTGGAAGATGTTACCATTCCCTGGGCCTTGGTGTCTTAGCTGGGCACAATGATTTCTAAGGCTCCTTCCAGCTGTACCATTTTATGCTCTAAGGTCCCTACCAGCTCTGCTATTTACTACCTGTTGAACTTTGGGAAAGTCTGAGTATTGGTTTTCTCATCTGTACAATGAGAGGGGTGGGCTAGATCAGTGGTATCAAACTCATAGAGATAGGGATACCTGCAGGATATTGGCTTAGAGTTGAACATTATCTCTTTCGTTGTATTTTTATTTGTTTCACTAAATATTTCCCAGTTACATTTTAATCTGACTCAAGCTGCCCTCCAGCATGGACTGAATGCAGCTCAGAGGCCACGTTTAAGATCTCTGGGCTAGATGACCTCTAAGGTCCCTTTCAAACTTTAGAAGCCACAATCCTAAATTTCAGACAGCTCTGTGTGAGAAGCTAAGACATCATCTTTCTGGAATGTCTTAGTCATTCTTGCTCTTGCTCACCCATGACCCAAGGCCAGCCACACCCACGCACCTCCCTTGTGCCTGCTGAAGAGTCTGCTTGGACAGATGAACACAACCCTTTCTGGCATTTCTCTCTTTAAGGGAAGTAACTGAACTCCCATTTATCCAGAAAGCCTAGCCCATGGTTGAGGAACCTACAGCCTTGAGGCTACATGTGGTCCTCTGGGTCCTCAAGTGCAACCCTTTCAGTCACTTGAGGACCTAGAGGGCCACATGTGACCTCGAGGCTACAGGTTCCCCACCCCTGCCGTAGCCTCTCTACAATCCCCTTCAAGACCCCACAGAGATGCAACGAATGAGCATTATTGAATCATCTGCACAGACTTGGTTCTCCTTTTGTAGATTCTTAGAATCCCTGGAAGATGCCAGAATAGAATGCTAGAAGGGGTCTTAGAATATAAACATTAGAAGAGATCTTAGAGGGGGAGCTAAGTGGCTAAGTAGAGTCAGAAGGACCTGAGTTCAAATCCAACCTCAGACACTTACCAGCTATGTGACCGTGGGTGAGTTACTTAACCCTGATTTCCAGAGAAAGAGAGAGAGAGACAGAGAGAGACAGAGACAGAAAGAGAGAGAGAGGGGGAGAGAGAGAGACAGAGACAGGGATAGGAGAGAGAGACAGAGAGAGAGAGATTAGAACATGGAATGTCAGCCTACAGAGACCCAAGGAAATAGCATGTTAGATCTGAAGGACACCTCAGAACATAGACTGTCAGACCTGGAAATGAGCTGAGAACATAGAAGTGACCTTAGAGCTCAGGTTCAAATCCAGTGTCTAGGTAGACTGAGTGTGCTTTGACTCCAGATGTGGTGCTCTCTCCACTGTGCTGTTTCCCTTAGAATAACCTCCACTAAAACACAATATTTCTACACTGCTGCCTGCTCAATAGTATTTGACTATCTAAGCCTATGCTATAAATACCCCACTGGTGGTAATTCCATCCCATCACCAGATATGTGAAATCAGTCCTGGGCTTGAAAAATTTGGCTTTTTGCCTCCCCTGGTACTAGAGTGTGAATGGTTTCATAGCATTCCCCTCACCTGTCAATATAGAATGGAAAAAGCCCAACTACACAGAGGTGGATTTGGGTCATAGGACTTACCCTGGGTGTATGAAGCACCCTCTGACTTTTATCTTGGTCTGCGTCAATGGATTTCTCCCAATGGGACTTGACTTTTTCTTGTTCTGACTCCTCACCACTGCTGTTGGCATTTAGAGCCTAAGGAAGAATGGGAGCCATGAAGGAGCCATATAGGGCATCGGGACAGAGAGATGAGGCTATGGAAAGTAGGATAATCAGGACATTGAGGCAAGGGCTAGAGATATGCAGTGTCTGGGGGAGATACAAGGGGGCAGTAGTGAACCAAGCAGGGATTGAGATAGAAGCCAAGGTATATACATGGTGTCAGGGAAGAAAACAGGAACCTAGAGGGATGAAGGGTAAAAGACAAGAAGGGGTTCATCAGGGTGGGGACAGAGGGTCAGGGATATATAGGACATCAGGCTGGGGGGCAGGGAGGCCTTGCCATATAGGACACTAGAGAGGGAGTGCAGAGGGCATTAATGATTCCAGACCCAGGCAAAATGATTTGTTCCCTTTTGTCTACTGTTCATGTTGGTTGGTCTTGATAAGTTCCCTTATCATGCCCTCTTATTTCCTAGGCCAGCCCTGAGTCCTACTGAGTAAGTACACACTGAGCCAAACTCAGTATGTTTGTATGCTCAGTAGCTCAGTCTATGCCTTCCCAACCACCAGAGGTGCCCAATCCAAATCTGGGTCAAATGCTTTTGATCTCCCAGTGGCTCCCCTTGGGCCTCACAGGAGTATCATGTGAGTCATTGCCATATTCTCCTCCATGGATCCAGGCCTTTCCTCCTTCCCTGTTCTCTTCCCACATCACCCGCAGAACCTTATCCCATCCCACAAAGGTGGGAGTCAGGAGAGGTAGGCTCCAAGAAGCTACAGATCTGAAAATGCTAGATTTACCTTTTTTTTGTTTCTGGCCCTGTTAGGTGGGTCACAGGAGAATGGGAGCCATGCAGCAAAAGCTGCGGAAAAACTGGTTACCAGATCCGCTCAGTGCGCTGTGTGCAACCCCTACACGATAACACCAATCGCTCTGTCCACACCAAACACTGCAACGAGGCACGACCAGAGGGTAGGCGGGCCTGTAACCGGGACCTCTGCCCAGGACAGTGGAGAATCGGGCCCTGGTCCCAGGTAAGCTTCACCTTCCCCATCCATCCTAGAGAAGGCACCCATTCTCCAGAAGCCATTGCTGCACCTCAGTGATTTATCAGTGGAAAAGTCACAGTGCACACTATCAGAGCCAGCAGCCTGTCTGCACCCACACATACCAGGAAGAAAAGGGCCTTAGAGGTCACCGTTGAACTCAAGACACCAAAGCGGCTGGGCATGTTGCAATGACCTGATCCTGGTAGACACAAAGATAACCCTAGAGGCTAAAGCAGTGCAGTACAGACACTCAGGGCACAGACCAGTTTCTTCACTGTAGTGTGAATGAAAATTCAATGGTGCACTCTGGTTTCAAGAGGGGCAGTTGCAATTGTCAGTGGATCTCTGTTAGGAATGCTAAGTCGAGAAGAAGTTGGAGGTGAGAGGGAAGGTCTAGAGAGCTTTGAGGAGAGGAGACAGCAGCCCCAATGGGACGACAGAGGCAGGGAAGTGAGGCTAAGGACAAGGGCCTCTCTGGGGCCAAAAGAGCAGATTCTGCTGGACACAAAACAGAAATTATCCAGTTGAAGACCAGAGAAGATTCCAGTTTCAATGCGGGGATTCTGACGGAATAAATAGGCTCCAGATATGGAACAAGACCTAAAAGAAGGGAGGGAAGGGGATGAATGAGTGCTGTCTCCTAAAGGGCTGTGTGGAAGAGAGGCCGGGCACATTCCATTTGGCCCCAGAAAGCAGACATAGAGGGGCAAACAGGCTTCCATCTGATTAGAACTATCCAAAACTGGAAAGGGTCACCTCGGGAGGTAATGAGCAGGTTCCCTCTCATAGGAGGTCTGCAGGCAAAGGCTGGATGACCGCTCGGCAGGTCTGATGTAGAAAGGATTCTTGTTATGTTTGAGCTGGAGCCAGGAGAGCACTTTATAGACCAAGGGATCTGTCGAGGTGGGCAGATTTCATGCAAAAGTTGGTCATACAGATGAGATTCATGGAGGTTGAGCACAGATCCCGGTTCAAAATAGTCCCCTTAGGAATGTCCTATTCATTCGACTTGGAGGCCTCCACTTTTTCCTGGATGATTCTCATTGGCCCTCCCTCCTCTCTGAAAGGAAATCTGAATCCAGATAGGCCCGAGTTCTGCTCACTTGCCTATGTCCTGGTACCTCTGTGATTGAGTTCCACAGGAGCCACCTCTCCACATGGGTTGAGGAATGGGAAGCCACAAGGAAACCCTGGTGAGCTACAAGAATAAGAACAAGCCTGTAAGCAGACATGCAGTTCAGTGGAAAGAGCCCTGGAGTGGGATTTGGGAGACCTGAGATCTGCAACTAGTGCTAATTGTACCTCGGTTTCTTGGTCAAACAAGGTGGTGTAGGAGCAGCTGATCTCCAAGGCCTATGCCATCTCTGAGAATCTGTGACTCCGGGAGGGACTCAGTGATTGTGTGGATACCTGGGCTTTGTAAAACTCGTGCATCTTGGCTTAAAATGCTAACACAGATAGGAGCGAGAATGAACTGTGTATCTGGGGCCACCTCTATCACTTATGCAAAGGGCTTTGTAAGCCACAGAGTGTCACATGAGTGTGGAATAACCCTGCTGCTGCTGCTGTTGTTGAGTCTTCCTTCTCAAAGAGGACCACTGACATCAGGAGGGTGATGTCTCGACTTGAAAGTGAATTGGATTTAAGTGAGGCAGAGCTGTGCAGCCTTCACTCTCTCCTCCAGAGTCATTTAAGTCCAGTGGCAAGACATAGGTTAGGACAACTAGCTATAGCTCTGGATGCAGTGGGGAGAGCTTGGCCTTTTTAAGCTAAGGTCTTTCTCAAGTCTTAATTTTTCTGAGGCAACACCCATTCAGTGATACAGGGATTTAAGGCTGGGTAAGAAATGAGGCAAAAGATGGCCTAGTTTGCCTGCTCAAAAAGAAATAAATAAATCCAGGAGGGGAAGACCTTCAGGGTTTCTGGCCAGAATAGACACAATTGCTATTTCTGCTCGCTCAGAGTCATCAAACCACAAACAGTGACTAAGTAAGGCTTGGACTGGGACCTATTATTGGCCAATCAGTAAAAGCCAGAGTGATTTGGATTTAAGGCATAGTCAAGAAGCTCCATTTGATTCCCAGTGGGCTTTGTCAAAGCCTGATTTTCCAGAGCTCTATTCTGAGTGTTGGTAGCCCTGCTAGTATTTCTGGAAAAGGTGTACAGATAGTAGGTAGTCTCCCAGAGCTTCATGTCCAGTGGGGAAGCATATTTTTCTCTTCCACTGTCAGTACTTGGGCACCATGTACAGACTGATCTACAAGCTGCCAGTCAGTCACAAGTATATATTAAGTACCTTATGGTACCAGGCACTGGGCTAAGCTATGGACACACACAAAAGGCAAAAACAGTCCCTACTACATTTTAGGGCAGAGATTCGGGGAGGGGGGGCAGATATAGATACACACAAGAAATATAGAGAGCAGAATTCTAGACAGCCTCACCTGTGGGAAGCACTAATGATGCACCTTTCTTCCAGTGTTCAGTGAGCTGTGGCAATGGCACTCAAGAACGCCAGGTCCTGTGTCGCACCCAGGACGGTACCATTGGCTCCTGTCGGGAGGAACGTCCTGAGACAGCAAGGACGTGCAGACTCTCCATATGTCCCCGTAAGTCTTCTCCAAGGCTGGCCAGGTTGGCATGTAGCACCAAAGGGGATTGCCTGGAGAGGAAGCATGGATGAGGGGATAGGTCAGTGGATCTGAAGTCAGGACACAAGTCAAATCCTGTCTCAGATGCTTACTGACCATGTGACCTCTCCCAACCTCAGTTTCCTCATCTGTGAACTTAGGGAACGACAGCCTCCAAGGTCATTTCCAGGTCTATAACTCTATGCACCTATATTGTCTCTAAATAAGTTTTAAGCATCCCCTGAAAAAGGTCTATGGTGAAATTAGGCTTCTTCTGAGCATCAAGTGCCACCTGTGATTGCACCTTACCCTCATCTCAGGTGTCATCACACCCATCATGATACCTTAGATGTTGCCGCTTAGGCAAAAAAAAGTCAGGGAGGAAGAGCTCAGGTTCAGGCTGAACTGTTAAAACAATCCCGGGGTGTCCCATTCAGTCCCAACACTGAACCTGGAAGCCAACATCTTCTACAGAATGTCCAGTCCAGGAAAGTGTTACCTAGGGCTGAACATCTAACCTGGAGACCTATCTAGGGAATCAAGGATGTTTCTCTATGTCCAACCTAGTCCAAACCTTTTGCAATGATTGTGTTATGGGGTCTTAAAGACAGTTGCTTATGAATTTGATCCAAGGGGGTTTCCATCATTCAGTCTTTCATTATAAGTCACTGAGTTTGGGGAAGTTTTAAAAGCTCATGATGACAATCCTCCAGCCTAAATCCTTTTAAGTCTTTCCAGATCAATCCTTACTAGGATACTGACTGACCCTCACCTTTTCTCTGTTGGACTCCCTTCCCCTCCTGTCCCTGGGTCCTAACATCTCAGCCCTCTAAGTTTCAATGACACCTCTCTGAGGGCTGGGTTGAGGTCCCCAGGCCAGCCCCTGTTGGCTCAAACATCTCTGTTCTCTTTCTCTTAGGAAACATCTCTGATCCTTCCAAGAAGAGTTACCTCATCCAGTGGCTGTCACGTCCAGACCCTGACTATCCGATCCAGAAAATCTCGTCAAGTAAAAGACCCATTTATAACTCTGCCTTCGGCCTTTCCTGCATGCCCGGGCCACTGCGGATCTTGCCTTTGGCTCTTTTCCTCTCTCTCTATGGAAAGTTCCCCTGACTCTTCCTGAGTCTTCTCTGGGGCTGAATCTTTCTTTCTTCCCAGAGGCCTCCTCAATGCCTGGCCTCTCTCTGATTCAGAGCCCGTGTTGCCCTGGAGGCGAATGATGTCCCGGCCTGCGGACGTGGGAAGGAGAATTTCTGCTGTGAGGCCCAGGCCTCCGGGATAGTGCCAAGAGCCATCAGCCTGGGGCTCTCAGGCATAGGTGAAAAGCAACTCCCTGGTCCAAGATGTGCAGTTTGGGGCCAAGACCGAGACCCGGTCATGAACATGATCACATCCCCATGACAACAGACCTTGGAGTGCCAAGTTTCTTTCTCTTCTTCTTCCTCTGCCCAACATCTCCTCCCCTCAGCCTGCTTTTCTTCCAACAGGGTAGACAGATGAATGAGAGACTTCCTTCCATCCCTACCCCACCTTCCTCACGTGTTGTGTTCCCCACAGGGCACCCAGCTCTGTTCTTTTTCTCTGCCTTTCATTTCGTGTTTGTTCCTGTGCAATGCTCAAAACAACACAGGCTTCTCGTGTTTCCATCCTGTGGGAATGTTTAAAGGCTCCACTCACTGCTGCTGCTGCTGCTGCTGCTGCTGCTGCTTTTGCTCTGTGTTCCCTGGGGCCCCTGGGCTCATTTTCATAAAGGGTTTTGTGTCCCAACACAAAGTCTGGGCTTTTCTGCAAGTGGCAGAACTCTTGACCCCACAGCCCGTACCCTCCCCTGCCCTGGAAGTGGTCTGTTCTAAAAGGTGGTTGTAGTATCCAGAGAGACCCCGTTATTCTGGGTTTTCATTCATCAACCCCCAGGTCTTTTGCTAACTGCACATGTTTTGACGCTGAGCAGCATGCCTGTGTGAGTGAGAGACTGACAAAGAAACAGACAGTCAGACACTATTTCATGTAGATATGTCAAGTGGCCAATGGGACTGCGGAAACCACTACAGAATTACCTCAATTGTTATGGCTGTTTTGCTTAGGAGAAACATTTAGAAAAATGCCTTAAAGGTGAAAGGTAGTAGCACTGATCAATAAGCCTGGCTTCAAAAGCAAACATCACCCTGGTATATCACAAGCTTGTCTGCCAGGATCTGACTCAAACTGGCATAGACAAGAAGTCAGGAACGTTCTTAGGGGAATTTGCACAGTTCCCAAAGGAAAGAGAGTCCTTTTTTCTTTTGTTTCCTCCAAACTCAAATGGCCTCGTTACTTCCCGTGACATTTCTGTGCCAAGGAAGAGGAGTTAGTCCTTTAGAGAGCATTTCAAAAGACATCTTAGTTTTGGAATGCACATATTCCAGCTACCATTTCTATCTACCAAGTCATCCGTAGGCTCTAAGTTTGGGGCCGTCCCATGCCCATAAGTGGGACCCTGTCAGATGACAGACTCGAATCTCAGCTCTGCGGCAATGTAGCGCTTCAGATGTGTCATTCCCCACCATGCAGTTCCATCTTTGATTGCTGGCGGTCTAGACAAATGTGGTGTTGTTGCTGTTTTTTCCCAAAAAAGCTGTTAATATTTCATCAACACGACCGCAGAGCAAAGACACCTTGCTGGCACTGAATACTGTTATGTAAAATAATCGGTGTTAAACTGTATAACTATGTTCACGACTGTTAACTTTCAAACTTTCAATAGACAACTAACTGTTTAGTGACGTTTTGAGATATGGGTGGCTGTCGAGAGTGGCGCAATAAGGTATCCAGGCATTGTGCACCACGTCAATATGCACTTTGGTTTATCAGGGATATTTTATTAGTGTTTTGTATGTATTTAACAGACTATTAAAGATGTGCTGTTTCAGTCTGCTTCCCAGGTCTTTTGTGCAAGGCCAATTTAGCCTGTAATAATAATAATGAGTATTGCTATTATTATTATAGCATTTGTATAGTACATTAAAATTTGCAAAGCACTTTACATGCACTGTCCTGCACAAGCTATAAAAATATAGTGTCTTCCCCAGTTCATGAAGACATAGAGTCAAATGTTCTGCCAGTTAAAATAAGAGCTTGACAGAATGGATAGTTGGGTTTGAGGAGAGCCTAGAGAATCTATTTTGTGTTTCACAGGGGACAATTTTTCAGAATCATTACATGGAGATGGAACAGGTGTGGAGATAATTGTTGGGTGACATTTAGCATTTTATCAAACACCATTCACATTCAGCAACCCCTGAATAAATACCTTGGGTCAGGAAGTAATAAGGCTTTGCTTAAGATTCTTTTCCCAAAAGCCTATAATGAAGGAGGCTGTTACCTAATGGGCTCTGACAGGAGCGTTAAGTTGATGTGTATTAAGTAGTCAGACCTTAAGGTTTTCCCTATCCATGACAGACATGGAGATGGAGGATACAACTCTGGGCCCTGGGAAGCACCCTTATATTCTCTTCCTACTCCCAGTATGGCCTATGGTTGGCTGAGGGCTGTATCCACACTGGTCTTAATGTAACCCAAGCTTCAAAAAAGCCTAAGTTGTCACTGGTCTATCCCACTGAGGTCAGATTTCCAATTTTATTTTCTCAATAAAACATAGCAGCTGAGAGACACATCAGGAAACATAGAGCAGTAAGAGAGCAGAACAAGATTACAAACAAGCTAGTCATGGGGAGTTTGCAGGTGAGATAGAAAACAGGTTTGGAGGAATGTTTGCTTTCCCACATATTAGAGTCAGTAGAGGCCCCGTTCCCTCCAAAGCCCTGGCACCTTTTCCACTGAAATGCTCTTTTGCTAGTCTATGCTTCTCTCCTGCTCTCTATCCTTCTATTGGCTGATGTGTCAAACTGGAGTCTTTGCTTTTGAACAAGACAATATTTTTCTGAATCTTCTTGGGGTCATCCATGTATCTCCTGGGTTTAGGAATATGCCCTGGCTTTCCTAGCGATGCAAAGGGGTGAATGTTTAGGGGAAGAGCCATGGCCCCCAGAATGTATGGAACTGTAGGCAGGAAGCCATGATCCACAGGGCCTGCCATCCCTAGAAAGAGTGGTACTGTGGCAAGGGTGGATTCCCATCCTGGCTTATATGAGTGTGAACCTTATATTCTGGGTAAGGAGAACGGTATGGCAAATAACAGCCTAGAAGGCTCAAGCTTGAGTCCTTCCAAGAAAGTGTTGGGTGATGATGATAAGAGGTTAATTCATGGTATGTTAGAGTTTGGTAAGATCCCAAGGAGAAGTCTGCCCATCCAAAACACCTCCTTTTATTTAAAAGAGGAAACTGAGACTCAGTGACTTGCCCAAGATCAAAATCTAGTTAGTGGAAGAGTAAAAACTATAACTCAGGTTCCCTGACTTTAAGTTGAGTATTCTTTCTCTTGGTATAATATAAGCAATTTCAGGGCTGCCTTATATCTAGGTCTTGAGGCAAACAGTCAATCATCAGTTTTCTTCAGGAAAATAATTCCCTTCAGATATGATGGTCAACTTTCGATCTTGGACTAAAATTGCTGTTTCTTAGCTAAACCGTGGATAAGCCAACTCAGTATGAGCAGACTCGATCTATGAGAAAGTAAAAAAAAAAAGTATCATGATGTAGTAAATAGGACATTGAGCTTGTAGTAAGGAAAACCTGGGTTCAAATTCCACCTCAGGCACAGACCAGGATGAGTGCATGACCCTGGGCAAGTCACTTAACCTCTTTTGGCCTTACTTTCCTTATCTGTAAAATAAGAGTATTTGATTCAGTAGTCTCTATGGCCCTTTCTAGATCCAAATCTATGATTCTATGATACTAAGTAAGCACCCATAATCTGATTGGTCTGGAATATGCATATAGCTAAGGAGGGGGACACTGGACATAATCAGATTGCACACTGGACCAGATTTCAAAGTATCCAAGGAAAGGAGAATCAAGGTTCTATGTAAAATGAGATTCTAAAAGTGAATGCAACTGGAGAGGAATGGGAAGGTGAGGTGCCATCAGAATAAGTGAGTGGTGATGTCTAGTAGGCAATTGGAGAGAGGAGACTAGAGCCCAAAGGAGAGGTTGGTACTAGACAGGGAGGGTCATGGTGTAGTGCAGAGAACACTAGTTTGGAGTCATCAGAGGTGTCTTGGCTTTGGTCTTGGTCCTGACTCTGCCACTTTCAGGGTGACCTTACACAAATAAGTCATGTGGAGAATCCTTTGGAGAACCCTCATTTTTTTCACTACAAAATAAGAGGGTCAAAGTAGATGATCTCATAGATCCCTTCCACTACAATCCCATGTAGATTTAGGAGCAATCTTTGTAGAGTTGAAAATTGGAGCTATGGGAGTCACTGAGATGGAAAAAGAGAAAGAGGGTCTGAGGACAAAGGGCGCACTTGGGATATGGGAGGAAGAAGAGACTAGTGAATGAGACCCCGAGTGACCTGGAGGAGGATCAGGAGGAACAGGACATAATGCTGTTATATCACCACAATTTTAGACTTGGAAAAGTGTCCAACCCTTTCATTTTGCAGATGAGGATTGGATGACTTTCCCAGGGTCACATAGCTAATAAGTGCCTGAGATGAGATTTGAACCTGGGTCTTCCTGATCTAGCTCTCCACTATGGTGTGTTGCCTTCCTAAAGGCAAAGAAGTCAAGGGAGCAAAAGGCTCTGTTAGAAGATGGACAGTGTCTAGATTAGAGAAGGTGGGAGGTAGTATAGTCTGTTTTACTTGTCACACCAAAGCTGGGAGAACGTGGCTGGTTCTGGCTACCAGCCCAGGAAGGGTGCTGACAGGTTGGGAAGTGTCTGGAAGAAGATGTCCAAAATAGCTGAGTAGAGAATTGAAAACATGTCATATTGAGATCAAGGGTGATAGTCATATCTGAAGTGTTGTTAATTTAAATTAGAAACAAGTAAAGTTCGAGGAGAACAGACATTAGGCATAGGCACATGAGGGTCAACCTACAGCTTTTTTTTTTTTTTTTTGCTTTTTGGAGGGCAATTGGGGTTAAGTGACTTGCCCAAGGTGGTCACACAGCTAGCTTTTTTTTTTATTAAGTGTCTGAGGCCGGATTTGAACTCAGGTCCTCCTGACTCCAGGGTCGATGCTCTATTCACTGCACCACCTAGCCACCCCCAACCTAAATCTTCAAAGGGCTATGAAGAAACAGATGGTTCACCCTTCTCTGAGGGGCTCTAGGAAAAGAATTGGGACCAGCTAGTAAAGGCTATAAGGAATAGACTGCAGCCCTCTGAAAACCAAAGAGTCTACTTACATGGCAATGAGTTCAGTCCTCAATGGGGGTCTCCAAGTAGAGGCTAGATCCACAGTGGATCCGAGGTTTGAGGCTATGACCTCACTGGTAAGTCTCTTGCCCGTTGAGTATGATTCATTCTCAGAACAAATATAAATGACTCAGGAGTGAATTGCCTTTTTGGGTCAGCTGCTTACATAATAAACACCTGACTTTAGAAGCAATTTGCAGCCTGGGATTTCTAAACCACTTGTGCTTTTGGTTAATGAGTATTGAAGATAGTAACCCTAAGGACAATGACAGTGCCCCTCATAGCCCCAAGTATGATATGCCTCAAGGACTTGTTGAACATGGAGCCTCAGTGAGCACCCTCCAATAGATGGGATTTCCTCTAGACAGAGATTGCCCTACCCATCTACCCAACCACTGGCAATATTGTCTTATGCTAGCCCCCAAAGCAGCCTAAAGCAAGGCAGGGGAGGGGTCAGCAAGGAAACAGCCTTGGAAGTGGGAAAGGATCCAAGGTGATATCTAGAGACCTAGTCACACCAGGTTCAAAAACCAGGTCTTAAAACCCCAGGACCACTCACTCTATTCTTATGCTACATTGACTTCTCAAGACAGCAATGACTTTTCTTAGTAGAGGAGCTAGTGCTGAGGTACACAAGCTGAGAGGAGACATAGGATAGCAAACAGAACCCCCTGGAGAAGGAGTCCCAAAGTGCAGGGTTGATCAACATAGCTGAGCATGAAGAAGTCGTCTGAAGGACACCCCCTTCACAGGTTCACGGCGTTCCATTGGCTGCCTGCTTTTATCACATCACAGATAGACCTGGGCTGGGAGAGGGCCCACTGGGTCATCATGCTCCATTGCTGCGAGTCTGGGGCAGCCAAGACAACCTTTCCAGAAAATAAACCACCACTGTGGATTTCTATAGCTCTTCAGATTTTACACAGCACTCTGCTTGTATAAGTATTACCATCCCCGTGTGTCAGGGGAGGAAAGTGACTTGCTCTGGATCAAACAGCTAAAAAGTATGAGATCCAAGATTCAGACTCAGGTCTTCAGACTGAGATTGGGACCATTTCTCACCCACCTCTCATATCCGGCCATTGAGGATGGCCTTAAGGATGGTCATTGTAGGGCAAGAGTTCTAAACCCCAGCCAGTCTGGGGAAGCCTGAGGATCTCTTCTCACAATCATGCTTTTTAAAATGCATTCAAAAAGGCATAGGATTGGAGCAACTACATGGTACTGTGGATAGGACGGACACTGGCCCTGGAGTCAGGAGGGCCTGAGTTCAAATTTGGCCTCAGACACTTACTAACTGTGACTTTGGGCAAGTCACTGAACCCTAAGAGCTTAAAAAAAAAGGCATAGGATTACAAAGGAAATTAGTTATATCGAAATATAGTTACCAAAATATTTTTCAGATAACAGGTTTACAGACCCTAAGTTAAGAACCCCTGCTTAAGGACCTTCAGATTACTAACATTCAATATTCTGGGGAAGGCACCATGTAGCTAAGTACATTTCGGCTGTCACTCCACCATTCTGTTAACAATATAAGGTATGGCCTGAGGCCTAGATAATCAGTCAGAAATCCACGCATGTTGTTTTCCTGGTGTGGTCATCTATCCCGCTTTTCTCTTTCAGAAGGACACTGTCAAGGGGACAAATCAATGTTCTGCCGGATGGAAGTCCTATCTCGATACTGCTCCATCCCGGGCTATAACCAGCTCTGTTGCAAGTCCTGTAACCTCTACAATAACATCACGGATGACAACGGGACTGAGCCAACCCCTGGAAGAAACAATGACATTGAGGTGCTGCTCCCGACACTTCCAACCCCTCCAGAGGCACAACCGTCTCTGGCACACCCCCCAGTGACTCCCACTAGTGACGTGGGACCCAACATCACAGAGGAGGAACATCCAGACATCAATGCTGTAGACACTCCCTACAAGGTTCAAGGCCCAGACGATGACGTCCAGCAGCCCAACCTCATCCCACATAAAAGGACCCCGTATGAAAGGACCAAGAATCAGAGGATCCAGGAGCTCATTGCTGAGAAATGGAAGAGAGAGATGCTCGGAAGGTTCTAATAAATCAGAAAGATGCCGTCGGTAGCATATTTTTTCCTCTTGGAGAGATGTAACAGGCAGCATAGTAATAATGCCCATCCTAGAAATGAGGGGGAGTGGTGCTATGGCAGAAATGCCCAATTCTAAAAGACTGAAAAAGAGAGAGAAGGTGGCAAAGGTTGGTTTCCATGATAGTGGGGAATGCAGAGTCACATTCCTGTGGATGTAGCAAAGCACACAGAGCCTGGGGATACCCATGGGAGGGCTGCGGTTTAAACATGATATTCACCAGCGTTTAGCAGAATGGATCTAAAACCAAGAGAAAATAGAGCTGGGTTAGGGGAGTTGTTGGAAAGAATCCCAGGCCATAAAAATTCTACTGCAGAGAGGGCAGAGCTGCCCCTAGGCCCAATAGCATTCCCTTAGTTCTTGATCTCAGGATTAGGCAGCTCCTGAAATGCCTTGCCAAATTTTCTTTCCATTTGGGTTTCACCCTTTGAGAGGTGAAGACACATTTGAGAGGCAACGATGGACTGCTGGGTCCTTGTATTTAGAGATGGAAGGGGTCCTAGAGATTATCTATTCTAACCCTTACCATTTATAGATGATGAAACTGAAGATCAGAAAAGATAGGTGACTTATCCAAGGTCCCATAACTTGGGAGTAGCAAAGACAAAATTCAAAGCCAGGTTCATTGACTCCAAACCATTACTGTCTCTAACCAGCAAGTAGCAAAAAAATTTTTTAAATAACACACACGCACAGAGGTTCATAGATTGCTGGAGAAAAAAAAATGTCCCCTCCCCATGGCAATTCCCTTACCAACCTTGCTACAGTGATGACCTCTTCTCCAGCCACAGCAGAGCCAGCAAAGGGAGGTGGAGAGGAATAAAAACCTTTTCTCTGCTGTCCCACGGTAAGATCTCTCCACCAAGCTCTGCCAAGGAACCAGTGCCAAGAAGTAAGTGCAGTGGTTTGCTTTGTGGATTGTAGGAGAGAGAGAGTTTTGTACAGAAATATTCAAACCAGATGTCATAGAATGTTAGAATAGAGGTCAAGAGCTTAGGGGTTGTTTGACATGGCTTTGCACATGAGGAAACCAAGGGCCATGATCACTCAATTAGATAGTGGCAGAGTCAGGACTAACATGCTGGTTTCCTTACTACCATTTCATATCCCCTATATACTACGCTCTCTTCTGCTACTTGGGGTTAACCCTCTGAAACAGTAAGATAAAGGCAAATGGATATATTGTATTTTGATAGTCAAGACTGAGAGTCCTGCAACATGTGTTTTTACAGGAGATCAATGTACCCCAGCTTCCTTTGTTAGGGTGTACAAGAAGACAGTTCAAAAGGTGCTGGAGAGGACGGTATGAGCACCACTCCAACTTTGGTCTCCACCCCTAAATGAAAACCCATCCTGGTCCCCTCCACTGACTTAAGTGGTCCATAAATATTCATGAAATAATTATTTATAAAGTTATGCATCCCCATTTTATGGCCAAGGGGAAGTAAGAGTAAGCTTAGTAGTTCTCTTATTTTGTCTTTTTCTAGATTTCCTTGTTGGGGAGTATGACTAGACACATCCAGTTTACAAATCAATGGTGCTTTATCAACAAAACAAAATATGTGCCAAGACCTTTGTCCTCCTTCAGTGGAGGGAGTCAGGAACTGCCCTTTCAATCAAGGGCATCCTTCTCACACCCAGTTTTTTGCTCAGGGGAGGCTGGGTCATTTCTCCTGAGTATGTGACCCATGCCTGCCCAAAGTGGCCCCTGATGATAGGTCATTTTTCTTTCGTCCCACCCCCCCCACCTTCATGTACCCTAAAGGGGGCATAGCCCCAGGTACCCTTGACAGCTACCCCCATCTTACTCTCAATATTCCATATAATGGTAGCTCTAGGAGCCAGACCACTGGAAAGGAAGACACCAAGTTTGCCCCAACAGTTACAGATTAAGTGAGGCACTTATTTCTTTTACTGGACAGGTGGGTGGCAAAGCGCTGGGGAGAAGAGGTTGAAATATTTAGGGTGAAAAGAAAAAGTGGAAGCATTTCTTGGTATTAATGCTAAAAGAGTTTATTGTTTAAACAGAAGGAAAAATAGTCATAGAATATGCCCCCTCCTGGAGAGAGGCCATATTTATTCTTGCCCTTCATTATGTGATGAAAAGAATTAACAGTGGACCATTACATTGATTCTGTCCTGCTACAGATTCTGGATAATCCAATCTGGGATCCACTCTTTTCCATTGTCTTCAGTTTGTCCTAATGGAACTCACTTCTGTAAAGCGTTTTCCAGTCCTGCTCATGTAGTTCCCAGTCACATGATCCTTAGAGACCAAGGGATCCTTTGAAAGCTCTAATTTTTATTGCATTGAAATTATTTTTTAAATGAAGCTTAATCCCCCACCCCCTCGAAACCTACAGAATTGTTTTCTTACTGGACAATGAGTATTTTCAAATGAACTCAGCATCTATACATTCTAATGGTCACTTCCAAGAAAATGAGGGGCAGGGCCCAGGGTTTCAGGAAAAATCACTGGGTCTGTTCCTCCTCTTCATCCAAGAATATCACCAGTTGGAACCAAGTAAGTTTCCTTCAGGCTAAGCCGTGTCTAGTGCCTACTTTTAACTGCCCATCTTCCTGCTTTTGGCACAAAAAAAAATCAAAGACTCTCAGACCCTGGTATCTGGGCAGTGCCACACAGCAGAAAGAGGTGTCTGGTCACTGACCTCTTCCTGTGCTATCAGAGGGAGAACAAAGAAACTCAAACTTTCAAGAGACCTCACAGTATTTGATCTGACCCTTGCCTTCTGGCAGGTAATAGTATGGTCCCTACTTTACTAGTGAGGCCGTAAACATCCATTTGCATTGCTCTTTATCCTCTCATTTGATTCTTACTCTCTCTTTGAGAAGCAGGTAGTACAATTTTTATTCTCTCTATTTTACTCATTGGGAAAGTGGCATCCAGAAAGGGGAAGTGGTTTGTCCAAAGTCACATGACTAGACATCAGCAGAGTCAAAAATTCCAACCTAGATCCCCCAATTCTATTCCTAGCACTCTCTACTGAAGCTCCCAGGGAGAGAGGTTAAGTGACTGCCTAAGGTCAAGTGCACCCAGGTACCATTCAGGGCCTATTGTGAGGAAGTGTGTGTGAACTCAACAGATGCTATAAACAAAATGGGCAGCTGTCTCAGGGCTGGATTTTCCCATTAGGGAATACACTGGTAGGCTTTTTCCCTAGCATCTCTCCCTTTGGCTTTCTGCGTGTTCTCCAATGTGACCAGCGCTGCTCACATCCAGAGGTGCCAGAATAATGGCCAGCCCATTTTCTGAGATCAGACAAAATAGAGATCATGTGATTTTAAATGGGGAAAAGTATATATGTTGGGAAGAGAGTCATATCAGTGGGATAAGAAATCTAGGAATCTTGCTGACATATTAGAAGCCTAATGGTGTTTAGGGACCAGGAGAATTACTATTTAGGGTAAAAGGATTTCTTTAAAAAAAAAAAAAGAATACTAGTGATATATTGGGAAGCATTTTCTATTGCATTTTTTTATTTTAAAAGCAATATTTATAGTCCTCAACTCAAAACATCTTCAAAAATAAGTTGCCCATCTCAGTGCCATTTATTTTGGTTGCCAATAATAAGGAGGTATTTGTAGAAACAGAAAACAAGGGGATAAATTTTAGACCCTTCACTCCCACCTCATCTGGGATCTTGTGTACATTGTGGGAGGACATAACAGCTGAAATGAGCTAATTGAATGACCTTATCTCTTTGAGCTCTAATCTAGTTTTATTACCCACAGGACATACCCTCAGGTAGGTGTTTGCATAGATGGGAAAGTCAAGTGGTTACGGTTCCATTTCACAAGTGGCATCCCGAAGCATTGGACACTGAGAAAGGTCCTACTGAGGTGAGGCTTAGAGACCTGGCCTCTAAGAGGCCTTTACTGTTCTTCCTGAGCACACAGCCTCCTCATAATGGGCAAGACTGAACAAGCAAGCATTGCAGTCAGTCTAAAAAGAAAGTGAAGGAGTTCTGATGAGTTCTGGCTTCAGATATAGGCCTCAGTGTCAGCAGGATAATATGGGAGGGTTCTAGAAATTGGGAGGAGATGGGTCAGTGCTGAGGACCAGGAAGGCTGGTATATGTAACCATTGCCCACCCCTCACAGCAGGCTGGGGGGGAGCCCTCTAGGAACTCACATCCCAATTCTTCCATGACTAAGTCTTAGAACTGCAAACAAGTCCTGAAGATGCCAGGCCTCAGCCCCAGAAATCCAGGAGAATCCTGGTGCTAAGTAATGAAAGAGTCCCTGGCTGGGCAGGGGGCCTGAAGAGAGGATCCATCCTCCAGCTGAGAACCTTAGACCCTGTCAGACACAGCTGATCTTGCAGGTATATTTGGCTTTCCATGGATCCTGTTGGCACCACAGCTGAGGGAGTTACCCCGGCCTGTCAGGGTGTTCTGTCTGCTTCTCATTGGTGCTCACCTTCGGGTGAATGATCTTGAGTGTTAGCTTCACTCTTCCTCCTAGACAAGCTCTAGGTTTCCAGGATCTGACCTTAGCGTCAGTGTTTCAGACAGTTTGCACATACAATACAAATGGTGCTCCCCCAATCAGGCTTGCAGGGGGTCCAGGGACTGAATCATGTCATACATTTATTATTTACTCACATTTGACGCACAGCCTTTGCCCATTTGGGCAGAATCCTTGTCCTGCAGGACAAGAGATTACAGTACCCACGGCTTACAGGTAACTGCCACCAATACCCATTCTCAGTAGAACAACATGTATATACAGAGTTGATCCTTTAAATTTTATAATTTATTAAAGTTCAAATGTCTGTGTTTTGCAAACATCTGCTTGTGTTGTCTTTGAATTTGAACTCATTAACCTTCAACATGGCCCAGCCCAAAGGTCCTGATGGCCTTAGAAGTGTGGGAAGCCCAGAGACTTATAGGCTGGTACTCTCAGGGCTCCAGCATCAGACAAGAGGCTCTCCTCTCCCAAAAACTTACCTAGATCATTGACAATTCATAGTTCTTTATCATTCTCTTTTTGTTTCGTATGTAAATGGTTATGTTGTCCTTAAGACACTAATAATCCAGCTGGGGAGATGTGGACTAGGTCCTTCACATCCCTTACTGCACCTAGCACTGTGTTGTCCAAATTTTAGGCTCACACTAAGAAACTCTGGGGTAATTCTTAGATGATACTTGTGAAGTGTTTTGCCTTGTGAGCTTTTTAGGCAGAACTCTAACTAGGCTGGGCAACTGGAGCTCTGCCCTAGATGTTACTTTACATTCCTTTAGTAGTATAGAAACAACAGAATTTAGCACCTAATTAGCAAGCAAAAGGAAGCCATCAAATGGCTTTTTCACCTTCAACCCCCATTATCAGCATCTTTATCTTGTGGGCCCCCAGATTCAAGATACTCTCTAGGTCACTCAAAATCATATCTCATTACATATCCTCATGAATATGTTTACTTTTACCTTTCAGCCAGGGGAAACATTGGTTCAAAACAAAAGATAATGTAACAAAGTGAAAATAGATAAGTCCTTCCATGTAGACATAGGATATGCTTTGCCAATGCTAAACCATGAGTGGCCAAGGACATATATATGGAACATATGTGACCAGGAAATATACATAGAGATCAAACATCAGGGAATACGGGGAAATTTATACCTCTTCATGCCTTTAGATCATCACACTCCCTTCTGGCTGCATCTTCTTGAGCCATCATCAATAGACATTTCCACTGCTCTTGTGGTTGCCAAGATAGTGTCTTTGGGGGCTTCAGTTCTTTGGGGATATCTACTAAAGTGTAGTAATTAGAAAGTCTCTCCCTAGTCAGGATGGACTAACATCTCTTATACTCCTTAGCAGAGATTTAGAATCAGTACATGGCTAAGGGCAGCTGATAAAAGCCAACTAGTGTACCCTAGGCTAAGGTTAAGTATTTCTACCCTATTTGGTGCTGTTTGGAAGCTTATAGTCCCAGATAATTACTGTATAATTACCAGATAATTATAGTCCCAAATAATAACTGCCTTAAAGTAAGGAAATTTCCTACAACTCCAGTCTGTCCCATGAGGGGATCTCTGTATTCTCAAACCCATTTCAGGTACTATGAAAAAACCTACCACAAGAAGCGTGTGGATTCTGAGATTTAAAAGCCCATTTCACTTCCAAGACCCTTCCCAAGTGGCATGTAAGTGAAACTGAACAAGAACAGAAGTCAAGAAGTCAAGGTCCTGGGCTACCTTCCTGACTAAAACAAAGTCCTTTGTACTGACCAGCATAGGGCCTCACTATCTCTTTTACACCCATGCTGGTTCATTCTCACTAGTATTTTATAGTCATTGCCAAGTCTCCTCTCCCATATTGCAAGCTCTAACATAACAAGGGCCATCCTACTTACCTCTGTATTTATCTCAGGGCCCTATACATATTATACATTCAGTAAAATCCACTGAGCAAATTCATTTCCAAATGGAAGAAGTTATGACCCCTAGAACTCAAGAATTAATCATTAGAGGTTGATGTAAGTTATTCTTTCCCAAATGGTCAAGTTCTTGGGAAGATCCATCATACTCATATAACTCCACCAGAGAACCAGACTCTGGAAAAGAAATCAATTTAAAAACTGTTTCAGACTGCTACTTATTTTCCCAAGATTCTCACATGTTCACAGAAAAGAATTCACATTATCTGTAAACTGGAAGGATCATATGGGAATAGAGAAAGAGGAACAAACAAGCTCTAAAATACTAGACCTTTTTTTTCCACAATGACTCTAACATCTAAGCACTCTGGTCTGACTCTGACAGTTCACTAAGGTCACTCTTGCCACCCCCCAGTTTCATCCCATCCTCTGAAAAACTCATCTGCTGAAATGAGTCACGGACATCTGTTACATTGGTTCCATTCCATTACGTTTTTAGAGATCACTTGGGTAGCAACATCATCTATCTAATAATTCTCTCAAATATTCAATTTACATGTTCCCTTCAACTATGTAGATCACAACCTGTCCATGACTGCCCTTCCTAGATGATTCTTACCCATATTCTCCATAAATTCACTTAACATGCTTGGGGTTCTCTTTTCCTTCTCTTGATATTTCAAGGATTATCAGTGGAGTGCTTGGCCTATCATCCCTCACCTTCACCACATATCTAGTAATATTCTCTTTCCTTCACATATTTCCCTGATGGCATCTTTTTTACTCCTGTTCTTCCTTGAAGTTCCTCATTAGTGTTAATGTAGAAGGTAGGCCATACATTATGGTGGTACTTCATTTTTATAATATCTTGTTCATGACCAAATTAGGCGATCTAAGCAGAAATAACCCAGAGGTTGTATGATGAGATAAGCTCTCCTAACCTTACCAAATAACTTTCAGAAGATTCTGCCAACCAATGGTATAGTACAGTTAAATGAACCCTGACTCTGGAGTCAGACCTGAGCTTAATGTTGCCTCTGAATGGGTGGGGGTGGACCAGATGGCCTCTGATGTCCTTACCTCTCTAGACATTTAGTCCTATGATTCTATGCATCTAAGTAGTAGAATGATTTTTTTTAATTCAGCAAATTTATTCAGTAGCTACTAGATCCCCACTGAAATAGACACAAAAAGACAAAAACTATGGTCTATGCATGAGCAATGTATAATCTAGTTGGGAAGGATAAGACATACTACAACTTAATGATTAAGTACAGAGGAGATGTCAGAGAAGGGGTATAATCTTGAGGTAAGAGACATTAAAGGAGGGCTTTTGATGCAATTGGCAGAATTTTAATTAGGCCTTGAATGAAGAGAAGGATTTTAATATGCAAAGATGAGAAAGAGTACTTAAATACTTTGAGATAGGAGAAATCAGGGAGGAATAAGTAACTAGCTACTATCAGAACACAATAAATAGATGAGAAAAATTATAGATGAGCTATGTTGAACAAGCTGTATGGAGAGAGCTTAATAGACAAAAGCAGGGATCAACAGTGTTCCCAAATATATATATATATGTATGGAATACTCACAGATACTGATCATGTTTCTGATCCCAGGACTCCTAGATAAGCTAGGTAGGGAACTCGAGAAATATATACACATATGCACACATATATATGTATATGTACATATGTGTGTATATGCATATCTCCCTGTGTGAATACATGCATATGTGTGTATATATATATATTTAAATATTAAAGGTTATAGTAAAAGGTAGTAATACTGCCCTGAAGCCATCAGTTCAAAAGTAAAGAGGTAGAAGGAGTAAATGATCTGACCTTTTCACTCAAAGATGATAGAATATTGGGCTAAAAATGGACACATCTCTCTTTTTTATCTCTGTGATAGAAGGTAGTTTCCAGGAAGTACAGAGGACAGGTATAGACAAAATGTTATTTGAAATGTAAGGGTAAGAAAGGGAGTAGGTTGGTGGAGGAAAATCAAGACAATAAACATTTGTTAATTTCTTGGCACTGTGATAAATTCTGGGAATACAAAGAAAAGGGGGTAACCCAGCTCCTACCTTCAAGGAGCTTACATTTTAATGGAAGATGTAACATGCAAATAATTATGTTATACAGGGTAAATTGGATGTAATCTCAGAAGGAAAGCACTAACATTAAGGAGGACTGGGAAAGGGTGAGGTTTTAACTGAGACTTGAAGGAAGCCAGGAGCCAGAGATATGCATGGGAGACTGCCAAGGAAAATTCATGGTGTCAGG
Source organism: Petaurus breviceps papuanus (assembly GCF_028583685.1). Taxonomy (NCBI): domain Eukaryota; kingdom Metazoa; phylum Chordata; class Mammalia; order Diprotodontia; family Petauridae; genus Petaurus; species Petaurus breviceps. Next base: position 33,455,311 of record NW_027186372.1, on the reverse strand, counting down.
AGATGGAGAGTCAGCGATGAGGAATGACAAGGAGGCAATGTCACCAGATCTCAAAGTATGAAGAAGAGAAGAAAGAGTAAGAATGGAAAGGTTGGAAGGGATGAGGTTATGAAAGGCTTTTTTAAAAGAAAAATAGAAATTCTGTATTTGATCCTGCCACTGGCATTTTTTGTAATTAAGAAGGAGAATGAAATGGTAAAACCTACACTTTGGAAAATCAGTTTGGCAGCTGAGTGGTATCTGGACCAGAGTGGAAAAGAAACTTAAGACAGGGAGACCAACCAGCAAACTATTGCAATATTCTAGTCATGGGGTGATGAGGATCTGTAACAATGTGGTGGGAATGTCTAAAGTGATTGTGGAAGTGGAATCAACAGGCCTTGGCAATAGATTGGATTGGTGGGGTGAAGGGTAAGAGAGAATGAGGTGTTTAGGATGTCATAAGTGTATTTATAATAACTGAGGAGACAGATTCCAAAGTAAGTGATATATTAGCAAGATAAGTATGATAAACTACATCATAGGACCAAAGACCCTGAATCCAGATTTTGCACGGATTTTTATATATTAAAAGAAAATAATAAACAGGATATAGGATTAGGTCATCTGATTTCTCATTGGAGGAAAGAATAGGGACTTTCCAAGTTGGGAGAAGAACAAGTGGAATCCCCCCAAATCAGGTGATCTAGAGGAAGAAGTCTCAAAATGGTGGTTGTTCACAAAATAGTCAGTCTGCTTCTCACAATTCCCTCCTTTGATTCTGGAGGGGTGGAGAGGGCATGGACAATCTATAGGCAGACGCAGAATTTATAGAACCCGATTGCTCTAAGATGATAGAAAGCAAGCTCCATATCACCATAAAATTTACAAATAATATTAAGTCCCTTCTAATCCTCCAGAGAGGAGTGGAATTTGGAAAGAGCAATGAATAATAACACTAGAATTAAGCAGCAACAAGGAAATGAGCAAGATTTAAAACATACGATGAATATGATTGTGAGGCATAAAGCAAAAAGTATTATGAAAAGTGTCCATTTTCCCATAGTTGTCAAATTTTTTTATTCTCTAGATTAACTGGGGAAGAAGAAACACCAGGGAATAGTATTAAGGTAAAGCAAAAGGAAAAGATTTTTGGATACATTTCTCTCCCGTGAAACAATTAGGAGCAGGTTTTATATGGGCACAGTGTATCCAAGAGTCTTTTTCTCTGATCTTGATTGAAGTTGGGGCGGTCAGCAGTGATTGGAATGGGTCTTCCCAGGCAGGTGGAGTTCCACTGGTCTGCTGGAAATTCATGATGTGGACCTTATCTCCAGAGTGAAAATCGTGTAATGAAAAGTCCAAGGACCCAGTTTGTACCACAGGCTCCACATTACAAAGTTCCCTCAGTCTACTTTGCAGTTCCTGTATGTAAGAAGTAACAGAAGTATCTCCTACAAGTGATGATGTATATTGTATATACTGAGGAGAAAGGGTTTTTTTTTTGCCTTTGTAAGAGGATGAACAAAAACCATTTCAAAATAAGAAAGATTATAATTCCCTCCCTGGTCTGTTCTGCAGATGAAATAAAGCAAGGGGGAGTTCTTCAGACCATTTAAGGTGGTCTCCATGCATAATTTGCCAATGATGGTCTTAAGTTCCTTATTCACATGTTCAACTTGACCAGAATTCTAGGGGTGATAAGGAGTATGAAACCTGGGCATCACTTCGCAACAGAAATAAATTTGTGAGAGAATCATGTCAGTGAAATGATACCTTCTATCTGAATCAATATAGCAGGAGGGCCAAGCCAGGGCACAATTTCTTGTAGAATAATTTTAGTCATGAAATTCCTTGTGGCCTTAAAACCAGGAAATGCTTCGACCCAACAAGGGAGCTGGTCAATGACAACAAGGCAGAGTTTATAGTGGCCAGACTTAGGCAGGTATATTAAATCAATTTCTAAATGCTCAAAAGGAGTAAAAGTCAGGGGGCAGCTGCCAAAGCAATGACATGGAATGCATGTGGACAAGAGGACAGGAGACCCAAATACAAATGGCAACAAGGGTACTGCTGGGGCTGACCCACGCCCTTCTAACAATATCAACAATTCCTTGTGTCCCAAGAAGGCCTCCCTTATGGACAGACAGACATAGCTGGTGATAGAAACTCTGAGGGAGAAGTGGTTGGCCCTCCACAGCCACCCAGACGCCAGATAGCTGCTTGTTTCCACTTTGCAGTTTCAGAGTCATTGTAAGATAGAGAAAGGTCAACATTATCTGAAGCAGAAAGATGGAACACACATACTGGGCCCTCAAGGGCAGCAAGTTTTGCAGCAATGTCAGTAAGATTGTTACCGCTTAAAACAGGGCCAGTTCCATTCGTGTAGGCAGGACCATCGATAAGAACCAGAGAACTATTAAGGCATAAGACAGATAGAAGTTCACTGATGTATTATGCATTTGCAATGATCCTACCGGAAGTCAAGAAATCCTCCAACAACATGACGAACTCCAAAGGCATAGTGAAAGTCAATGTAGACGGTTACATTTGTCTGGAAGTCAGACTGCCAGCTTGTGTAAACACAATCAATTGGGCACTTTGGTTCTGAGATTAGGTGGTAGAGAGGCTGCCCAAACAGTGTCATGGTCAGAGACCATGGCAGCATCTACATGCCAGATGCCATCATTCATAAAACAGGAATCAATATATAGGATGGGACAGGGTTCTCCAAGGATATCAGAAAGGTCATGAGAAGGGGTGTTTCTCAGCCACAAGGGGAATAGTCATGGAGAGGCTCCCCTGAGGTAGATATATCAGGGAATAATGTGGCCAAGTTAAGAACCAAACAGCACTTTAGAGCCACATTTTCTTTGTCCAGTAAAGTCACTTCATATCTAGCATGTCTCTGATCAGAGAAAGCTTGAGTGTGATGTCTCTCAGCAAGAAAGCTTCAAACTCATGGGGGCACTGCACTTCAAGTGGGGCCCCTAAAACCAAATCAATGCCTTTTCAACTAGAAGGGCAGCAGCTGCTGACAGGGGGACACAGGATGGAGCCCCTGCAGCTACTGAATCTAGCTTAGTGGAGTAATATGTTATAGGAGAAATAAAAGGTCCAAGGGATTGAGTAAGGACTCCTTATGTTCCTGTACAAAAAGACAAAGGGGCTTCCTTTAATCTGGAAACAGACAGGTAGGAAGACCAAAAAACTAAAAGCAGTGTCACAAAAACCTAGAGAGAAGACAGTATCCAGAAGAGGTTAATTGACACTGTCAAAGGTTGCAGAGAGGTCAAGAATGAGGTTGATAAAGGGCTATTACACTTAAGACATAATCTGCAGCAATTTGGTACTTAGATCATTTCTTCTGAGAAAATGTTGTGCCTACATGGATAGCACTTGCTTTGAGAGAAGGGAATCAAAGCTCCTAGGACAACAGTTATTCAGAAGGGTGAAAGGGCATGGACTCAGAGAATAGATTTCATGGCAAATTATGAAGAAAATAATGAGGCGGCTAGGTGACGCAGTGAATAGAGCACCGGCCTTGGAGTCAGGAGGACCTGAGTTCAAATTCGGCCTCAGACACTTAACACAAAAACTAGCCGTGTGACCTTGGACAAGTCACTTAACCCCAATTGCCCTCCAAAAAGCAAAAAAAGAAAGAAAATAATGATGGAGGGGGAAGGGGATAGTAATGGACTTCACAATCAGAGACACAGGAAAAAAAAAGGGAGACTGTCCTTGACTGCTTAACTGAGAGAAAATAAGAGATGAAGAATTGGATCATTAAAATAAGAAAGAAATAAGTTAAGTAAAACTCCAAAACTAAAGAAAGGTTGAAAAGCAGGAAGTCAGGTGGGCCTATAGGGTGAGAGGAAAATAGCATATGGGAATTGAGAATTGGGTTGGATTAAAGTAGTTTAAGCAAAAATAACTGAAGAGACAAAGTACTGTCTTTAAAGAGGAAGAACAAAAAGAATCCTAATTCAGAAAAAAAATAGAAAGAAATGAAGGAAAATATAGACCTACAACTCATGACTCTAAATGGAAATAGATTAAAAATTCTATAATAAGAAAATATAAGAAAACAAAAACCCACAATCTATTTCTTTCAAAACATCACACCTAAAAAGCAAAGATATCCACAGAATAAAAATGAGGTACTGGAACAGAATTTACTATGCATCAAATAAATCCAAAAAAGTAGGAGTTGCAATTATGCTATCAGACAAAACAAAAACAAAAATTTGAAACATAAAAAAGATAAACAAGGAAACTACATTATTCTGAAAGGAAGCAAAGACAACAAACAAATGTAAATATTAAACTAGTATACTCCAAATGTATTAGCATTTAAATTCATTAAGGAAAAGTTAACTGAATTACAAGAAGTCATAGACAGTAATATAATTCTAACAGGAGACTTTGAATATCCCTCTCTTCGTTTGGGATAAATCTAACAGAAAAATCTAATAGATTTAGAATAAAAGGTAAATACATACATAGAAAATATAAAAGTTAAAAAATTGGTGAGAGAACTAGAGCTAAAAAAAAAACAGGGTGTCTTGTAAATGTGACTGCTAAGATATACATATCTCAAAACTACATAAAACTTTTTTATAAAAATAGACCCTGTATTACAATACACAGATATTTGCAAATAAGTGTAAAAAGGTAGAAATAGGAAACATTCTTTACAAACCATAAATCAATAAAAGTAGTAGTCAGCTCAGAAAGCACAAACCAAAAAATGCATACCTGTATGGAGACTTCACAATGAAATGATGAGTGGGTCAAAGAAAATATCCCAGAAGCAATTAATAAGTATTTGAAAGATGATAAAGATGAAGCAACATATCAAAACTTCTGGAATTCTGTTGAGCAGGCCACAGAGGGGAAATTATATTGTTGAAACATACATTTGCGAAATATAAAAGGATTAATGAACTGAAAATGCATTTTTTAAATTAGAAAGTCAACAAATAAACATACCTAAAATAAACTCCAAAAAAGATATATATATATATATACAGAATAAATTGGGTTTAGTTATTGTAAGAAGATAGGATTTTGGCCAGGACTTGGGAGAAGTAAGAGAAACCAGGAGAAAGAAATAGGAGATGACAGCATTCCAAGCAAGGGGAACAGCCAGTGAAAATGCACTGAGGCAAGAGATGCAGTGTCGTGCTGGAGGAAAAGCAAAATGGCCACTGTCATCATGGGACTAATATAAAATGAGAGAGCATATCAGAATGGGGAGAGGAAGAAGACAGAGGGAAATAGGTCATGTACCCTCATCAAGTCAAAGGCTACAACTGAAGGCAAAGTAACTCTTGTAATCTCTCAGGATGAAGAGAGCCTGAAGAAGAAAAACGGAAAGGAAGAAAAGGGAAGGATTGAAAAAGTGGGGCAGAAAAGAGAAAACCTTGTCATGTTAGTAGAAGGAAGCACCACTGATGAATGCTCCTAGGGGAGAGTAGAGCTATCTTATAAAGGGAGATGATTACCTTAATAGGTATTCTCAGGGACTTAGTGCTTGGAAAGACAACTTTTCTTTTGATATTTCTCATTTTTATTATTTTTTTAATGAAGTGGTAATTCTTTTTTTTTCCAACTGCTTTATTAACTTCTAGGTTACTTCATTCATTTCTGCCAGATTTTGGGTCACAAATTTTCTCCCAATTTTTCCCCTACCCACCTCCCCAAAGCAGTCCCCCAGGATATCCCCTCTTCTTATTTCCCAATTACATGTAAAATACTATTAATAATAGCATATATATATATTTAACATTTGGTTTTAAAACTTTGAATTCCAGATTCATTCCCTTCCTCCCTTGTCACCCACTCTTACTGGGAAGATAAGCAATTCAATATATGTTGTACATGTGTAGGAACGCAAAACATTACCATAGTAGAAAAATTGTAGAAGACTGATTATATTTCCCTCCCTCCTATCCCACCTCCCACTTGTTCTATTCTCTACTTTGATCCCTTACCTTTTCAAAAGTGGGTGCTTCCAACTTCCCTCCCCCCCAGCCTGCCCTCCCTTCCATCATCCCGCCTCTCATCCCCTTCCCCCCTACTCTCCTGTAGGGTGAGATACCCTATTTAGTGTGTATGTCAATCCCTCCCTGAGCCAAATTCAATGAGTATAAGGTTTACCCATTCCCTTTTGCCTTCCTATTCTTCCCCTCCATCGTACCCATCTTCCCTTGCCTCTTCTACATGAGATAGTTTGCCCCATTCTGTCTCTCCCCATCTCCTCTCATTATATTCCTCTCTCACCTCTTAATTTCACCTTTTAAGTATCCTCCCTTCCTATTAGATTAGTCCTGTGCCTTCTATCTATGTATACCTGTAAACATATATATATATATATGTACATATATATATACACATTCACATATGTAATCATATGCCTATATACCCTCCAATAAAGACTAATATGTATATATGTATGTATTTATATTTCCTTCAACTATTTTCATACTGAGAAAAGTTTTATCAGTTACAATTATTGTTTTTCCATGTAGGAATGTTAATATTTCAACTTTGATAAGTTCCTTATGATTTCTTTTCTCTGTTTACCTTCTCATGTTTCTCTTGCTTCTTATATCTGAATGTCAAATTTTCTATTCAGCTCTAGTTTTTTCTTCAAGAATACTTGAAAGTCCTCTATTGCACTGAATGACCATATTTTCCCCTGAAACATGATACTCTGTTTTTTTGGGTAGGTGATTCTTGGTTTTAATCCCAGCTCCTTTGACCTCTGGAATATCATATTCCAGGCCCTTCGATCCCTCAGTGTAGAAGCCGCCAGATCCTGGGTTATCCTGATTGTGTTTCCACAATATTCAAATTGTTTCTTCCTGGCTGCTTGTAATATTCTCTCCTTGATCTGGGAATTCCGGAACCTTGTTATAATATTCCTAGGAAGTTTTTTGGGGGGATCTTTTTCAGGAGGTTATCAGTGGATTCTTTCAACCTCTATTTTGCCTTCTGGTTCTAAAACATCAGGGCAGTTTTCCTTGAGAATTTCTTGGAGGATAATTTCTAAGTTTTTTTCTTTGATCATGGCTTTCAGGTAGTCCAATAATTTTTAAATTATCTCTCCTGGATCTATTTTCCAGGTCAGTGGTTTTTCCCATAAGATATTTCACATTGCCTTCTATTCTTTCATTTGTTTGGATCTGTTTGACAGCATCTTGATTTTCCATCAAGTCACTAGCTTTCCTTTGCTCCATTCTAAATCTGAGGGAATGATTCTCCTCAGTGAGCTTTTGAGATTCTTTTTCCATCTAGGAAATTTGGCTTTCTAAGGCATTCCTCTCCTCATTGCTTTTTTGAGCCTCTTTTGCCATTTGAGTTAGTCTATTTTTTAATGTGTATTTTCCTCAGTCAGGCTGTTGACTCTCATTTCATAATTTTCTTGCATCATTCTCATTTTTCTTCCCAATTTTTCCTCCACTTCTCTTATCTGCTTCTTAACGTCCTCTATGGTCTATAACCAGCTTGTATTTTCCTTTGAAGTTTTTGGTGCAGGAGTTCTGACTTCACTGTCTTCCTCCTGTTCCATGCTTTGCTCCTTTTTGTCCCCAAAATAGGAGTCTAATGTTGGAATCTTCTGTCTGCTTTGTTTCCTTTGCCTGGTCATGTTGCCCCTCAGTCACTTGACCCCTGGGCTTTTTGCCACAGTAGGACTCTGCCACCAGACAGGGAAGCTTTCATACCAAACGCTGGGGTTTTCTCAGCTGCCCGAGGTATTAGATGTATGCCCTCTCTGAGGCCTCCACACACTCTGGCCAATTGGACACACACCCCAGGACCTCCACCCTAGACTGCAATCCAGATCCAAGCAGGTTAAAGCAAGAGCAATTACCCCTCAGACTGGTACTTGGTCCCCCTACACTCTACAGGCCAGGAGCTGAAGCTGCCACATGCCACTGGCTGGCTGTGCCTGTGGCTCAGTGGCTTCTCGCCCTGGGGCCAAAAGCCAAAGCACTCCCAACTACTGGCTCCCAAAGTTCAGACTGCACTGACCTCTCACTTTGTCCTTCTCATCTATGTGTTGATAATTCTGGAAACGGCCACAGCTGCTGCTGATCTGGAGTTCCCCCAACCAGCTGCTGGTTAGGCCTGCCCTGGGGCTAAAACCTCAGCATGGAGCTGGGGTTGGCTCCCAGAGCACTGCTCTGGCCAATTCCTGCAAGCATGCCGGGCTGTCCTCAGCGGGAGGTTAGCTTCTCTGTGTCATTTTGTGGGTTCTGTAGCTCCTAAGTTTGTTCAGAATCCCCTTTTACATGAATTGGGGAAGGTGGAAGCTGGAGGTCCTGATTTTACCCTGCCATCTTGACTCCGCCCCCAGTTTCAGACAACTTTTCTTACAGAAGGGGAATCAGAGCTCCTAGGGACAACTGACACCTGAAGGACTGTGAGGGTGTGGACACAGGTGAAAGATTTTGAGACAGATGGGGGAAAATTGACCAAGTAGAGGGTAAAAGTCATTAACAAACTGTACATGGGACAATATCCTTTCTATCACCTGTGGGAGTTGGTATTTCTAAGAACAGAACAAAGGGGAGTGGGAGCAAGATCTACAAGTGAATAACAGAAGTTGTTCAGAAGAGAGAACCCCAAAAGACACCTCAAACATGTTTATTCCACAATGAATACTGAGAATAAAGAACTAAAGAAGTATAAGAGCCATTAGTCAAGGAATAAAAGTCAAGAATAGACAGAAAGGGAAGACAAATAATGAAAAGAAGGAGAGAAAGAAATCATTTCTAAAAAAAACAGCAAAGAAAACTGTATTTTAAAAACTAACAAACTAAACAAATTGAAGGAGAAGAGAAGAAAGGAGAATCTACTTGACTAACAGAAAAAGGAAAAAAGAGGAGAAGAAAGTAAATAACAATATAAAAGCAAGCAAGAAAAAGGATCTAATAGGAAAAATTCCAAAACTAAAGGAAAGAATAACAAATAAGGATGGGGGTTGAAGATGAAGGCAAAAGAACTAGTGAAAATAAGGTCGCACTAAAGAAGATTAAACTAAAGTAATTGAAGATATATGGTATTATGTTTATAGGAAATATTCTGTAAGAATTATTGGTCTAGTTGGGGCAGCCAGGTGGCACAGTGAGTAAGAGCACCGGCCCCAGAGTCAGGATGACCTGGGATTGAATCCGGGCTCTGATACTCAGCACCACACCCAGAAATAACTGGCTGTGTAACCTTGAGCAAGTTACTTAACCCCAATTGCTTTGAGAAAAAAAATAACCTATGATCAGAAAAATAATAAATGTAAACTTCCTAGATCTGTTAGAAACATCAGGAATGTGAAGATAGAAATAATTTACCAATTACCTCCTGAAATGTATTCCCTAAGGAAAAGTTATAGGAATTTCAGAGCCCAAAATTAAAGCTCCCACATCAAAGAAAATAATACTGCAAATACCCAGAAAGAAGCTGCTCCAGGACCAAGGCACCATGCATGGTCAGGATGACCCAAGACCTAGAAATTTCTACTTAAAATGAGAAAATATCTTGGAATACAATATTCCAAACAGCAATAGAGATGAGCTTACAACCAAGAATAACTAAATCTGAAGAGGTGAAAAAACAGAATCATGACTCTATACAGTACCTCTGGTCCTTTGTATAGCCCTGAAGTATTGCTGTAACTAACAGCCATCTATAAAGCTCTAGTCAAATTGTTTGGCACTAGGATTCTATAAAGTAAACATCCGTATTGCTCATATCAGCTTCTATATCTGTAATATACACAGAAGTACCAGAAGTATCAATATTTCAACATCCCTACAAACAAATGTCAGAGCCCTCCCATATTTTATATATTTCACAATTTTCATCACTGACGGCCAAACTTATATATTAGGGGTTGTCTGGGTTACTTTCCATGGACCTGGGCATATACTTTGGCCCCTTTGTCTGTGGATATGTGCTCCAGTCCTTTGGATTTTTGTTTGTTTATTTGTTTTTAAGCTTTTATTGAAGTTTTTGGTATTTCACACCATTATTGCTTTCCCTAGTATCCTAACTTCCCCTTCCCAGAAAGCATTTCAATATAGCAAATAGTATTGTTTAAAGATGAAAAAATTAGGCAAAAATCAATAAAACTAAACAAGACAATGAAAAAGTCTGAAACCATGAGCCATGTGCAATATTTGTAGACCTCCCAAGTCAGAGAAAGGGAGGATTGTGAGTTTTCAAATGTCTTTCTGGGAGTCACATTTAATTCTTCACAACTTGGCAAAATTCAATTTTGATTTTGTGTGTGTGTGTGTGTGTGTGTATGGATTTCCTTTCCACATACATTGTTGGAATCATTGTGTATATTGTTTTCTTGGCTCTGCAACTTCACTCTGCATCAGTTCCTGTAGGTCTTTCCATACTTCTCTGTACTAATGACATTCATCATTTCCTACATTGTAGAAATATTCCATTACATTCATGTTCCACAATTTGGCAAGTCATCCTTCATTCAATAAGCATTTATTTATTTTCAATATTTTGGTATCACAAAAAAAATGTTGCTGTAAATATTCTGGTGTATATTAGGACATTCATTTTATCAATGGCTTCCTTCTGGCTTTAAACCCAAGAATGGAGTCTCATGCGCAAAGGGGATGGATATTGTAATCACTTTATTTGTATCATTCCAAGTTGCTTTTCTAAGTGGTTGTACCAATTCATAGCTCCACTGGCCATAAATCATTTCGTCTATCTTCCCACAACCCCTTCCTCATTGACAATTGCCATCTTTTTTTCATCTTTGCCAATTTGCAGAGTGTGAAATAAAACCTCGGGATTGTCTGGTTTTCATTTCTCATCTTACTAATGGTGGGGGCATTCTTTCAAGTGATTTTTAATACTTTGTAATTCATCTTTTGAGCATTGTTTTGGGGGCCAGCTAGGTTGCACAGTGAATAGAGCACCAGTCCTGGAGTCAGGAGGACCTGAGTTCAAATCTGGCCTCAGACACTTAACACTTACTAGCTGTGTGACCTTGGGCAAGTCACTTAACCCCAAATGCCCTGCCTTCCCCCCTCCAAAAAGACAAAAAAAAAGAGAGAATTGTTTTTTTTAAATGTTTTGATTACTCATCTACTGAGGAATGGCTATTCATTATGTAGATGTCTATTTATAATGTAAATATATACATACATACATACATACATATGGAAAAATTGTTTCTATATCTTGGATGCCAAACACTTATTGAGAAAGTTGGAACAAAGATTTGGCCCGTTTGACCACCTCCTTTCTTATCCCAGGAACATTCAACATGTCTGTGCAGCTTTTCATTTCCAAGGAATCAAAGCTATCTATTTTATCTTTTGGAATTGCCCCAGTCTCTTTTTGGTCAAGTATACATCTCCTACTCATCTCTCTGGGAGGAATATGTCTGCTTCCCTTCTAATTTTTCAGCAGCATGATCTTTAATATTGAAATCACATATCCTTTTAGAATGTATCTGGGATGATAGTGTAAGAGAGGTTTGTCTAAGCTCAATTTCTTCCGCTAGATTGCTTTCCAGTTTTGACAGCAGTTTTTATCAAATGAGGAGTTGTTTCCTAAATAATTTAGGTTTTCAGGGCAGCTAGGTGGTGTAATGGATAGAGCACCAGCCTTGGAGTCAGGAGGACCTGAGTTCAAATTTATCCTCAGACACTTGACACACTTACTAGCTGTGTGACTTTGGGCAAGTCACTTAACCCCAATTGCCCTGCCTTCCCCCCTACAACAACAACAAAAAATTACTTTTGGTTTTTTTTACTTTATCAAACCCTGGGAATTCCATTGTTTCTGAATTTCTTATGTGTATTCTATCCCATTGATCTACCTGCCTCTTTTTTAACCAATACCAGAAGGTTTTAATGGCTATTGCTTCATAATATGGTTTGAGTTTGCTAAGTGCTATCCCCCCTTTATCCCCATCACTTTTTTATTGTTTCCTTTGATATTCTACATATTTTGTTTTTCCAAAAGAATATTATTATTTTATCAAATTCTATAAGGTGTCCTTTTGATCATTTTGTTGGTATAGTCCAGGAAACATAAGTTAACTTTAAAAGTATTTTCATTTTTATTATATTGGCAGGGCACAACAATGAGCACTGATTCTCCCTCCAGACATTTAAGTTATTATTTATTTTTTTAAGGATAACTTTTGTAATGGAATCTATGCACCTTTTGTGTGCCTTAGTAGATGAACCCCATATGGTTTATATGTGTAGTAATTTAGAATGGGATTTCCCAAGCTGTATTATTACTTCTTGGATTTTGTTTTTAAGATACAGAAATTCAGGCTATTTTCATTTTATAGCCCACAATGTTGCTAAAGTTATTACTTGTCTTGATTATTATCTCTGCTGATTCCCTAGGATTTTCCAAGCATACCATCATATGGTCATCAAAGAGGCATAGCTTTAACTCCTCTTTAACTCTGTAATGCACAGGGGTCATGGAGACTAATTATATGATGGTCAGAGACATCCAGAAAAGAACTATGACCTTAGGGAAGGTGGTTCTGAAGGGCCAGCTCCAGTTCCCTCTACTTAAAGCTGCTCTCCCCAAGCCATTGGCCATTGGATATCTGCTCTGTGGAATGTGTTCAGGTCAGGAACATGTGTTTAAAAGGAAACAATGAAGGACTTGGTGCCAAATAAAGCAGACTCTGAACTCAGGGAATCCCAAGCACAAGAACAATACTGGAAATAATAAGCATGGAAAGGACACCAGGTGTTACAAGCACAGAAGTTGAAATTTATTTAGTTCTTGACAATTCTCATTCTCAAAATGAAATGTCTACCTTATAAGAATGTAATTTCTCTCACTCTCACATTACCAATCTCACTGGAAAAAAAAAACCCTCCTAACAGATATAGACAGTTAATGATAAGAAATTCCCATAAGGGGTTGTTTACAAAAGTGAATGTGTCTCCTATTGCAGTTAGTCTATCCCTGTGTCAGTATATAGGTAATAATCTTTGTCATCAATCTTTGTCAATCAAGTGTTTTCCTACAGTGTTTTACACTATAGGCGTACAGGACAGCTGGGGACCTGTGACAGTGTCAATCTCTGGGCACTGAGGCAGTTTGCAGAGGGCTTTCTGGTTGCTCCAACCATTCTATGGGGTAGAATCATGGTAGGGAATGTGGGCTCTGCATATGGGTCTGGCTGGGGGAGTGGAGAGTGGAGTGCCTTGAAAAGGAATGCTGTGTGCTAGAACAGGAAGGGGCTGGAGGTGGGGTGTAATGGCACATTGGGCCTGGTTCATCCCTAGTGGCTGCCCTCTAATCTCCCTCTATGACCCCAATACACTTCTACCTGGACTTCCAGGAGCTGATGCACAGATTGGGCACATTCATTCAAAGCATTCATGGCATTCACCATAGCATCTAACCTAGTGTACAATTCCTTGACTTCCTACTGCAGCAAGGCCAGCTCATAAGATTCCTGGTGGTGGCAGAAAGTGGGACCAAGAGTGCCCTCTGGACAAGGTCTCTTGTCCTTCCTGAGGGCTGGCAGTATCTAAAGGAAGCCACTTCTTGCACTAGGAGCTCACTGTTTTACAGGAGTCATGTGGATGGTCGAAGTTCTCAGTGACGAGGCTGGGTTGAGTGTCATCATCTCCTTTATTAGGTCATTATATCATCTCCTTCGTCATTCAGCTTCCTCTTCTTCCAAGGCTGTTGGTGAAGGGTCAAAGAGAAGAGCCAGAAACAACAACCAGTATCTGTATAGTGCTTTAACGTTTGTAAGGTGCATTATAAATATTATCACATTTTACCTCCACAACAAACCAAGGGATTAATAGATGAAGAAAAAGAGGTTGGCAGAAGTTAAGTACCATAGACAGGGTGCCACAGGCAATAAATATCTGGGGCTGGATTTGAACTAATCTTTTTCCTGACTCCAGGTCCATCATCCTATCCATTGAACCCCCTATCTGCCTTTGTTATAAAGAATGTGTGACCTCAAATACTGAGACTGAGCCCCAGAAGATAGGCACTGCTCTACCTTCTGTCCCTTTCCCCTCCCACACACTGAACGTCTAACCTAAATCTTGCCCAATCACCTTGGAGTACTAATATCTTGGAATGGATGGCATCCAATGTCTGAGCCTCACTAGCCACCACACCCTCACCTTTACAGGACTGCCCTCAAACAGCGTTAAGCTGCCATACTCACTTTGATATCTGGGGCCCTTGATATCTGGGACTCTTCAGTCCAAAGTGATAGCATCTCCTCCTCCACATTGGCCTTGAACTCCTGCACCTCAATATCCTGGACATTTTCCTGAGAGGTGCTCAGTGGGTCCATGAAAAAGCTCTCCCCTGTCTCCACAGACATTCACAGTGGGGCTTGCTGCCATGATTGCACCATTTTATCCTGCCAGATTCTTGAACCTTCTTCTTAGCTCTCCTGTGCTTGTTCACCCAACAAAGAATATTTTGTTGTCTTGGTCTTATGGCAGAGGGCAATTTCTGAAAGAGATTTCTAAGTTCTGGACAAGATGCATGGGCTTCTATGTTCTTCAATGGTCTCTGCCCACAGATTAGACTGCTCAACTCACTTTAGGACTCATAATAACAGCTCTGGTCTAGTGAAGAGATATCAAGCTGGGGAGGTCTAGAACAGTCTGTGAGCACTGGGAGGGATGGAAAAGGGTACCTACTCCAAACCTCTACTAGAGCAAGAGCACACAGTGGAGAAGATCCCAGAACTGCCTCAAACACCCCCCAATGATGAGTTCCTCTCTCTTTCCTAAGAGGATACAATACTCTTTACATGAAATCTAATTCCCAAGAGGTTTTTACCCCTATTGAGATGAAATGTGGCTCTTTCCCTACAATCTAGGGACATTCTCTCTGTCCCTCTCTGTCTCTGTCTCTGTCTCTGTCTCTGTCTCCCTCCCTCCCTCCCTCCCTCTCTCTCTCTCTCTCTCTCTCTCTCTC
>NW_027186372.1:33398852-33440250 GCF_028583685.1 Petaurus breviceps papuanus | reverse complement strand
CTCTCTCTCTCTCACACACACACACACACACACACACACACACACACCCTCAACCCCATCCATGCCACTGTCACCACCACCATTACTACTTATAATTTCTGGCATCCCTTGAAGAAAATCTAATCCCTTTTGATGCTCAAATATGGTACCAAGAACGAACATAGTATTCCAGTTCAGAGAAACCGAGGTCTTCCGTACCGCTGAATCTGCATAATGGGTTCCTATGAATTCAGACCAAATTCCCATTTGCTTCACAGGGCCGCACTGCTTCACCAAACACCTATACAGAGGGGTGAGATGACAGAATTTTGAGGGAGAAATGAATTTAGAAAGTTTCTAGTGTAACTCCTTCATTTTATCTGTGGGAATGGCAGCAGCCATAGAAAGGTAATTTTCTCCAAAAGTCACATAGGTAGAACAGATTTGAAATCAAGCAAATGACTTTCCTGTGACTTTGGTCTTGTGATTATGCCTTAGTGTAACTGTAAGCACCCTAGAACATCCAGGATGGCCTGATAACCAGGTTCTTTGATCTGCTTGGCTAAAGGAAAGACAGTTTTAAAGGGGGTTAACAATCCTACTCAAATACAGAGAAAGAAGTGAGTATAGAAAATACAAGCAGAGATATTAGCAAAACACCAAACTCCAGCTATCTGAATACAGCAATATTATTATACACTTTACATATACCACTGTATCGAGGGAGCACAGACATCTAAGCAGTCATTGGGCTCTGAACATACAACTGCTCAGAGTCTTGACTAGTAAATCAAAAGGTCCTTCTCATGAGTGAAGGTCCAAAGCAAAATACTAACCTCCCCAGCCTGGCATCCATCTTACTTCAAAGACTCGGCATCTGATTGGCTGAGGACTGAGGAGATTGAAAATCCTTGTGCCCCAGCACTTAATTGGAAACTCTCAGAGCCAGATTAGCTCTGGGGTAGGGCTCTGTGTGCCTATTAATGGGCAGGGAAGATCTTCCAATTCCCTTAACGTTGCACTTAGCTATACAAACTACCAAATAATTTCAGAAAAGCTTCAATTCAAAGTGCTCCCATCTATGTAATGGACATTTAATTCAATTAGTCACATGTTCATGAAACATAAATACATGCCTCAAAATAATTGCCTCAAGTATCTATGTGACTAGCACAGGAAGTAGGTTTGTTTTATATATAGGTATATAGTATGTATATATGTGTGTATATTATATTTATTTATATGTACAGAGACAGAGAAAGGTAGAGACAGAGACAAAAAGAGACAGAGAAACAAAGAATAAAAGACGAAGAGGAAAAGAAAGATTGAGCTAGACAGTCAGAGAGAACTCATACAGAACCTGCATGTTTCCTGGTTATCCTTATATTGATTCACCACTGGTAGGACATTTGAGACCATTCTGGAAACTTGTCTCAAACCATACTCCATTGAGCTGTCAAAGTGATTTTCATGAAGTTCTGGTCTGACCATCTTATCCCACTTCTTGATAAAATTCAATGACAACCTTTTACCTCCAGGGCCACATAGGGAATCCTCTTTGGCATTTCAAACCCTTCAAGCCCTAGAACCTTCTTACATTTCCCCAGAATCCTCTATCTTTTGCTTCTGTGACATTTGCTGGCAAATTCATTAGCTGACAAATACCTAGAACATGTTCCTTGCTCGCCTCCACATCCTAGCACGGGTCTTACTTGCTCCAACTACTAATGACTTACCTCTAAGAATCACTGCAATTTCATATGTGTATATATGAAGAGGTTACCCACTTCGAGGGTTAGGGTTGCTCTGGAGACCCCACAATACCAACATGCCGGGTCCTGCCAAATGAATTCAACTCAAGTCTTCCTAGCCAAAGAAAAGTAAAATTTATTAAAAGTTTGCATGCATTAGACATAGTGTAAGTCTGTGCTAGGTCATTCTATGGTGCTCTCACTATTCTATGGCATTCTATGGTGCTCTCACAGCATTCTCACTATTCTATGGTGTTCTATGGTACTCTCACAAACATGAAGACAGGATGGGGTCTTATATAGAGAAGGTTGTGGGAGGAATCTAGGGGTGATCTAGAGGAGGAGTTTGGGAAGGATCTTCAGGAGTTAATGAGGTCAATGAGTGATTAAGGGTGGGAAGTTGCTGAAAGCTACAGACAATGGTAGGCTAGGCCAGTTCAAGGGTGGGAAGTCTAGCAACAGACCTGCCTCATCAAATGGGATGATTCAATCAAGAGACCAAGGGAGGTTCCCTGAGCCTGTACCTCAAGGACTCAAGGAGAGCTCTAGGGGGCTCCCAGAGCCCATACCTCATCATATATACACACACATACACAAACATATATACACATACATATATATAGTATGTAAATGTTTTCATG
Source organism: Petaurus breviceps papuanus (assembly GCF_028583685.1). NCBI lineage: Eukaryota > Metazoa > Chordata > Mammalia > Diprotodontia > Petauridae > Petaurus > Petaurus breviceps. Next base: position 33,437,879 of record NW_027186372.1, on the reverse strand, counting down.
TTGTCTCCATCAACAGAATTTAATTTCCCCTGACCACAAAGTCTGTTTTCCTGCCCAATACTTGTGCCTTCCCTTAAAGGAGACCTTCCATCTATCAGTATATGTCCTGTATTACATCATTATTCATGTAGAATGTCTTCCTCATTAGAATATTAGTTCTTTCCAGCCTTGAACTTGGTTTTTGCCTTCCTTTTAGACTATATAATGTTTAGTACAATACTTTGCACAAAATCAATACAAAATCAAAATTTGCTCACTGCTGGATGATGAATGAGTGGCTTACTGAAGGAGGAGAAGCACTGACCACAGTTGGCTTTGGATTGTAGAACACTGGAAAAGTCAAGAGGTCAAAGGCTCCCAGAAAGAACTCATAAAACAATAGCACAAAAAATCTGAAGCCTGAGACATTATCCCCCATACCTCAGTCCTAAAACCCAACTCTAACATAAAGTTGACAGTCAAGAAATAGGCCACTAAAAACTGAGTAAGCAAAAGAGAAAGAACCCAACCATAGATAGCTACTATAATGAAAGAGAAGATCTGGGTTCAAACTCAGTGTAGACAGTGAAGTCAAAATAGTTACTTCTAAAGCTTCAAAGAAAAAATGTCAAATGTTCACAAGCCCAAAAAGAGTTCTCGGAAAAATTGGAAAATAGTGTGGCATAGACCAACATTTCACACCTTATATCAAGATAAGGTCAAGATGGGAACATAATTTGGACATAAGAGATGATACCATAAGCAAATTAGGAGAACAAGAAATAGTTTACCTGTCAGATCTATGGAGAAAAGAAAAGTTTATGACCAAACAAGAGACAGAGAACACTATGAAATGCAAAATGGAAAATGCTGATTACATTAAATTAAAAAGATTTTGCAGAAACAAAACCAATGCAACCAGGATTAGAAGGAAATCAGAAAGCTGAAAAACAATTTTTACAGCCAGTGTTTCTGATAAAGGCCTAATTTCTAAAATATAAAGAATGAGTAAAATTTCTAGAATACAAGTCATTCCCCAATTGATAAATGGTCAAAGGATATGAACAGGCAGTTTTCAGATAAAGAAATTAAGGTTATCTATAATCATATGAAAACATGTTCTAAATCACTACTGATTAGAGAAATACACATTAGAACAACTCTGAGGTACCACTTCACACTTATCAGACTGGCTGATATGACAAAAAAAGGAAAAGGTTGGATGTTGGAGAGGATATAGGAAAACTGGGACACTAACACGCTGTTGGTAAAGTTGTGAACTGATCCTACCATTCTGGAGAGCATTTTGGAACTATCCCCAAAGGGCTATAAGTCTATGCATACCCTTTGATTCAGCAATACTACTGCTAGGTCTATATCCCAAAGACATCCAAAAAAGGGAAAAGGATCTATTTGTACCAAAATATTTATAGCAGCTTTTTTGGTAGTGGCTAAGAATTGGAAATTAAAGGGATAAAGATCAACTGGGGAATGGCTAAACAAGCTATGGTATATGAATATAATGGAATATTATTGTTTACAAGAAACACACCTAAAAATGAGAGACACACATAGAGTAAAAACAAAGGGATGGAATAGAATTTATTATGCCTTAGCTGTTGCAGAAAAAAAAAAAAAGCAGGGGGGGAGGGGAACAATCATGATCTCAAAGTTAAAGCTAAACTAGATTTCGATATTAAAAGAGAAAAACATGGCAACTACATTATGTTTTTAAAAATATCATATGGGGCGGCCAGGTGGTTCAGCGAGTAAGAGCACCGGCTCCAGTGTCGGGATGACCTGGGGATCAAATCTGGGCTCAGATACTTAGCACCACACCCAGAAATAACTGGTTGTGTAACCTTGAGCAAGTTACTTAACCCTGACTGCTTTAAAAAAAAATAAAATAAAAGGCATCATAGATAATGAAGTAACATCAATACTAAACCTGTATGCATCAAATTCTATAGCATTCAAATTTTTAAAGGAAAAGATAAATGAATTTAGGTGGAAATAAATAGCAAGACTATAATAGTAGGGTGCTTTAACCTTTCCCCATCAGAACTAGATAAATCTAACCAAAAATAAATAAATAAGAAAGAAGTCAAAGAGATGAATAGAATCTTAGATAAGCTAGATATGATCTATATCTGAAGAGAATTGAATGGGAATAGAAAGGAATATGTCTTTTTCTCAGTGATACATGACACATTTACAAAAATTAAATATAAATAAGGACATAAAAATTTTATAATTAAGTGCAGAAAAGGAGAAATATTAAATGCCTCCTTAAAGGACCATAGAAACACAGATTAAAAATTAATTAGAGACTAAATACCATAATCTTAAAGAATGAATGGGTTAAAGAACAAATCATAGAAATAACATATAATTTTATTAATGAGAATGATAATAATGAAGCAATATACCAAAACCTATTGGATGCAGTGAAAGCAATAACCAAAGGCAAATGTATATCTCTAAATGTTTGTAAAATAAAGAAAGAGCAGATCAATAAATTGGATGTGCTATTTAAAAAACTAGAAAAAAGAACAAATTTTGAAATCTCCAATTAAACACTAAATTAGAGATGCCAAAAAAAAAAGTGAGATTAACAAAATGGAATGTAAGAAAACCATTGAATTAATAAATAAATCTAGATGTTAGTTTTACGGGAAAAAAAAAAACAATGAAATAGATAAGCCACTGGTTAATATGATTTTTTAAAAGAGAGAAAACCAAATTGCTAGTATTAAAAATGAAATGGGTGAATATACCACTAATGAAAATGAAATCAAAGCAATTATTAGGAGTTATTTTGCCTAATTATATTCCAATAAATTTAACAATTTAAATGAAAAGGAAGAATACACATGTAGCCTTCTAGGTCCTCAGGTGTGACCCTTTGACTCCAAACTTCACAGAACAAATTCCCTTAATTAAAGGATTTGTTTAACTTAGACACAGGTTTCCCACCCCTGGATTAATAGAAGAGGAAATAGAATATCTAAATAAGCCTTTTTTAAAAAAAGGAAACTGAACAGGTCATGAATGAGTTCCCTAAGGAAAAAAGCATCAAGACTAGGTGTATTTATAAGTAAATTCTACCAAACATTTAAAGATCAACGAATTCCAATATTAAACAAATTATTTGGAACATAGTCAAAAGAGTCTTACCAAACTCCTTTTATTAAAACAAACATGGCATTAATACCTAAACCAAGAAAAGCAAAAACATAGAAAGAAAATTATAAACCTATTTTCCTAATGAATAAGGATGCAAAAACCCTAAATGAAATACTAGCTAGGAAACTACAACATAGTATATATTGTGACTAACTGGAATTTATACCAGGATTACAGGAATGATTTAATATAAGGAAAGCTATTAACATAATTGATTATATCAATAACAAAAGTAACAAAAAGCATACGATTATATCAATAGATGCAGAAAAAGGTTTTGACAAAATTTAAAAAAACCACTTAAAAGCATAGGTATAAGTGGATTTTTTTAATGATAAGAAGCATCCACCTAAAACCATCAGCAAGCATTATCTGTAATGGGGATAATCTAGAAGCCTTTCCAATGAGATCAGGAGTGAACAAGGATACCCATTATCACCAATATTATTCAATATTGTGTTAGAAATGCTAGCAATGGGGGCAGCTAGGTGGCACAATGAATAGAGCACCCACCCTGGAGTCAGTAGGGCCTGAGTTCAAATCCAGCCTCGGACACTTAACACAAAAACTAGCCATGTGACCTCCGGCAAGTCACTTAACCCCAATTGCCCTACCTTCCCCCCTCCAAAAAGGAAAAAAAAATCATTTAAAAAAAAGAAATGCTAGCAATAGCAAGAAGAGAAGAAAAAGAAATTGAAGGAATCAGAATGGTCAATAACACAATAAAGTTACTTGTCTTTGCAGACAATATAATGATATACTTAGAAATTTTTAGATATTCAACTAAAAAGTGAGTTAGAACAATAATTTTAGCAAAGTAGCAGGATATAAAATAAACCCACACAAATCATCAGCATTTCTATATGTCACCAACAAAACCCTTCAAAGAAGAGATAGTAAGACATATCCTACCTAACATAACCACAGATAGCATAAAGTACTTGGGGGTATACTTGCCAAAACAAACCCAGGAACTACATGAACATAATTATTAAACATGTTTATACAAATAAAGTCAGTTTTAAATAATTGGAAAAATGTTGATTGTAAATTATAGGGTTAACACTAAGTGGTTTCTTGTGCCAGCCCTAGAATGACACACATGACCATGAAAGTGTGATTTGTAATCATGGTCCAGGTGAGATTAATCAATGCAATCCATTTATTGATACCATAAGCAAGGTTTTTATAGAGTAATGAAACAAAGAAGGTAATTATAGGTCACTAAGTTTCCTAATACTGCTTTGTTCAGTTTCAAGATGCCAGACAGTGATGCCAATTAGGCCTTGATGATAACCAGGTCCTTGCTGATTCTAAATGCCCAAAGAGTAATATCTAAAAATGTTAATAACGATGAAAGGCAGCTAACATCTTCTGGCTGGAATCCCAGAACAGGGCAGAGTCCTGGATCTGATATCAGACAGGCTCTGATTTACAGCCACTTTTCATGGGAAAGCCAGGAGGAGACAGTTCAGACAGAGGTAAAACCAGCACTAGACAATTCGGACTCGTCACATCATTGGAAAACCCAGAGCTAACTTATCTAGGACCAGCTTGATTCTTGGATCATATGTTTTGGCTCCCTTCAGTAAATGGGTGGGCAGAGCCAATATAATAAAAATTATAATTCTACCTAAATTAACCTATTCAATTCCATCCCCAATTAAATTACCAAAAATTATTTTATTTAGTTAGAAAAAATAATAACAAAATTCATTTGTAAGAACTAAAGATCAAGAATATCAAAGTGATGAATGAAAAAAAAAGTAAGGAAGGAGGTTTAGCAGTACCAGATCTTAAATTGTGCTACAAGGTGGTACTTATTTAAACTATATGGTACTGGATAAGAAATAGAAAGGTTGATCAATGGGACAGAGTAGACATATAACACACAGTAGTAAATTATTATACTGACTTTATTTTTGACAAATGTAAATATTTAAACTTTGGGGATAAAAACTCACTATTTGGTAAATTTTAAAAATTGTCAGAAAAACTAGAAAGGCGGGCAGAAATTAGATATAGTTCAATATCTTAACAATTTTCCAAGATAATGTCAAAATGGATACATGACCTAGACATAAAGGGAGATATCATAAGTAAATTAGAAGAACATGGAACATATTACCTATCAGAATTATGGATAAGAAAATATTCATGTATAAACAAGAGATAGAATTGAGGGATGTAAAATGGATAATTTTGATTACATTAAAATTTTTTAATTGTACAAATGAAATCAATATAGCAAAGAATAGAAGGAAAGCAGAAAATTGAAGGGAAAATTTTTATAGACAGTTTCTCAGATAAAGGTCTCATATCTCAAATATATAGACAACTTCATCAAATTTATAAGAATAAAGTCATTCCCCAATGAAAAATGGTCAAAGAATATGAACAGGCAATTTTTAGATGGAGAAATCAAAGCTATATATAGTCATATTTTAAAAAAAGCTCTAAATCATTATTGATTGGAGAAATGCAAATTAAAACAACCTTGAAATATCATCTCATACCTACCAGATTGGCTAAAACGATAGAAAATAAAAATGACAAATGTCAGAAGGAATGTGGAAAAATTGGGATACTAATACACTGTTGATAGAACTATGAACTGATCCAACCATTTTGGAGAGCAATCTGGAATTATGCCCAAAGAGTTATAAGACTATATACTCTTTGACCCAGCAATATCACTATTAGATCAGTTTCCCAAGGTGATCAGGGGAAAAGGGCTCCCTTAGAATCATGATCAGAAGGACATCCTATACATTTTGCTTAAGGAATAAGTAATATAATAAGAAATGTAAATTTCTCTGATTTACTAGAACCAGACAGAAAATGAAAATAGAAATAATTTACCAATCACCTCCTGAAAATACTCCCAAATAAAAAGTTATTGGAATGTTAGAGACCAAATTCAGAGCTTCCATGTAAAAGATAAAAATATATAAACAAATAGCCAACAAAAAGTATAGTCAGAATTACGCAAGACCTGAAAGCTTCTTGTTAAATTGAGAGATCTTGGAAAACATTGTTCCAAAAGGTAGGTAGGAAGGAAGGAAGGAAGGAAGAAAGGAAGGAAGGAAGGAAGGAAGGAAGGAAGGAAGGAAGGAAGGAAGGAAGGAAGGAAGGAAGGAAGGAAGGAAGGAAGGAAGGAAGGAAGTGAGGGAGGGAGGGAGGGAGGAAGGGAGGGAGGGAGGGAGGAAGGGAATGAGGAAGGGAGGGAGGAAGGGAGGAAGGGAGGAAGAGAGGAAGGGAGGAAGGGAGGAAGAAAGGAAGGAAGGAAGGAAAAAGCTAAGGAAAAGCCCCACAGCTCCTCTAAGTAAAGAATTATAAGAGTTATTCATTCTATCCTTCTATGGATGCTTATTAGAAACAGTATTTTTTCATCACCGGAAACATTTTCAGCACAAAGGATAAGAAGGAGAGGGGCTCATTTGTAGATATAAAGGAAAATGTGCCCTCACATAAGGTGAAGTGCTTTATATTGACAATAAGCGAGTGTTCAGTCATGAATAAGGAACTTGAGGTGAGTGTAGACAAACCATGGTGAAACATTAATTTTGCTGTACTGCTGATGTCTTGGTGCCCTAGCAAAATCTTACTGTGGAAGGAAGTTCAGTTTCAGACATTTGGTTCTGAAGAACCAAATAGATGAAACTGACAGAACTTTGAGTGAATACCATGGTCAACCTGGCTGCAGAACGTAATGATGCACCAAAGAGCTTAGGTTATTATCTCCGCAAACATCTAAGGGCCAGAATCACCTCCCATTCTCTCTACTCACCTCCAACTCCACTTCACCTTGAGAGGAGGAGTCGTAGCATTGTTTGGGAGTTGCAGATGATTAGACTTGTTGAGGAAAGCCATCTGTCTTGAGGAATGGAAAGCTGCTTATAGAGGGCAAGAAAAATGCATTGTTGTCTCCTTACGTCATGGAAAGAAACAGATATGCCATCTTTCCTAGGCTTTTAATCCACACATGCTTGACAAGGGCTACCAGGAAGTCACCTGGATTAAGATTCCTTGGCTAGAATAACAAGGATGACAAGAATATTTTGAATGGTGTGCTTTGTGATTTTACTGCTGTTAGGGTACAAATTGTCTCTAACCTGAATTCATTCTTTTTTTTCTTTTTTCTTTCTTTTTTATTATTTAGTATTTTATTTTTTCCCCAGTTACATGCAAAAGCAATCTCGTTTTTTGACCCTACAGAGATCCAGACTCTTTCATACACAAGTTACCTGCACGCTATTTTTTTTCTTACAGCTCTAAGATAGAAGAATGTTTTAGCCAGTCAGCATGGCTTTATTCTGTACAACGGAAAAGGTAGTGGATCTAGAATCCAAATGTCCATTTCTGAGTTGAGGTTCTGCAGCTTCTGACCTCGTGACCTTGTAGCAGTCCATTAAACTCTCTTGACCTGTTTTGTCATTGGTCCAATAACAAAGGGGGACCTCTAAAATCACTTGGGACTGCCTTAGGAGAAAGTTAAATGTAACGAGTAAGGGATGAGTCTGGCTAACGAAGGCCTAGTCCTTAGAGAATATTCTGTATAACCCATGAGGAAAGGCAAATGTGACAATGCTCTAAGAGTAATCCTCTGCCACAACCCTACATTATATATGAAGTTGAAGTTAATGTAGATTGAAGCCAGCATTTTATAATGTCTCTCATGTTATTTCCCCAAATCTCCCTCTATAAGATGTAGGGTGGAAATGGCTCCTACCCGTGTTTGTCTCTAATCATTTTCTCTTTAAAAATTGTAAGGAAGAATGCCACTATGAGTTCTCTCTGGTGATGTTCTAAGGAGGATAGGACCCTCAGTTAAATGATCAGTTTATAATATCTCACAGGGAAGTGAGTCTTTGGAAAATAGAATATCAGATTTGGCAGAGGCCTTAGAGACCATCTAATTCTGGGGTGGGGAACCCACAGCCTCAAGGTCACATGTGGCCCTCTAGGTCTTCAAGTGTGGCCCTTTGGCTGAATCCAAACTTCACAGAACAAATCCCTTTAATAAAAGGATTTGTTTTGTAAAACTTGGACTTAGTCAAAGGGGGCACCCAAGGACCTAGAAGGCTATGTGTGACCTCGAGGCATCGACATTTATTAAATGCCTACTATGTGCCAGACACAGTGCTAAGTGCTTCATATATAAAAAGAGACAAAAGGCAGTCCCTGCCCTCAAGGAGTTTACAGTCTAGTGAGAGAGACAAAAATTGGTTGTTAAACTTCTACTAGTATTCCTCTGAGTGAGCGATAGAGAAACCTGAATGTGCCTATCCTCCTTTCGACCTTTGTAGTTCAAGGAGCTTTACACTTGACTTTTGGTGATTGAATGCTACAAAGCCTTTATAGTGTCTGGAGGTCTTTATACTAATTCCTATTCACACTAATAAATTGGATTCTCAGAGGGCGGCTAGCTACATTTTTATGGGTCAACTAAGTGGTGTAGTGGATAGAGAGTCAAACCTGGAGTCAGAAAGAATTGAGTTCTAATCTGGCCTCAGATACTTACTAGTTGTGTGACCTTGGGCAAGTCACTTAACATCTGTTTGCCTCAGTTTCCTCATCTGTAAAGTGAGGATATTAATAGCACCTACCTCCCAGGGTTGTTGTAAAGATCAAATTAGATAATTGTTAAACAGTCAGTAGAGTGCCTGGCACAGAGAAGTAGCACGTAAATATTGACTATTATCATCATCATCATCATTTTTACCTGCCCTCAGGAAGAACAATGGGGTTCTATCAGCTCAAGCTCCCATTCCAGTGTATTCTCCTCAATATCAAAGACCAGTCACAGTATCTCCTCCATAAATATCCTCCAGTAACTAACACCCAGTGTCATTTAACCAAGTAACATCAATTAGCTTTTTTTTTTCTTTTTTTAAAGCAAGAGGTTACACGGCCAGTTATTTCTGGGTGTGGTGCTGAGTGTCTGAGCCCGGGATTCGATCTCCAGGTCGTCCCAACACTGGAGCCGGTGCTCTTACTCGCTGAGCCACCTGGCCGCCCCTGAGCAATTGGGGTTAAGTAACTTGCTCAAGGTTACACGGCTAGGTGTTTCTGGGTGGGTGCTAAGTGTCTGAGCCCGGAATTCGATCTCCAGGTCTTCTCAACACTGGAGCCGGTGCTCTTACTCGCTGTGCTACCTGGCCGCCCCACATCAATTAGCTTTTACAAATCTATATTTGCTGAGAAAATATAGCAAGAAAAAATACAATCCATTCCTGTAAACTTGGAGCATACTCTTTCTTTTGCCATCTTGGTCACTGGGGATACTTAAAAAGATTGCTACAAAGCATTTACTCCAGCAAATTCACTTCCAAATATGGTATAACTGATGCATAAAATCCGAGTTGCTTTCAGAAACCAGCATCTCAGAGTTTATTCACTGCTGCGCTGGGTCTCCATTCCTCACCAGGCTCTACTGTTCACAAAATCTAACACGGAGCCCAGGTGCTCTCCCAATATTTTGAAGCTGACAAAGCAGCAGCCCAGTCCATCCTATCTCCAATAATCCTTCACCTAAAGCAGCATAAAATGAGAACAAAGAGGAAAAGATCAGAGACATCATGTACTAATGGGCCATGCTTTAACTTGTGTAGAGAAAGTAGGTCACCTTTCTCTCTCTCACCCCTAGAGCCTTACAGCAGTCCTTGCCCTCTCGTTGGAACACAACCAGGCAGGAAAAAAGGAATAAGTTGCCCCTATGGGAGTCTTTTACATGCATATTCAGTTTCAGTTGAGTAATTATTCTAAAAGATATTTAATAAGCGAACGGAAAATATTTGCAAGTGCTCTGAAGTGGAGAGCTAGGCCACTCCGTTTCATGTTATCAGGCACTTTCAGAAGTAGGCTTACCAAAGGCACAAGCTCCTGGGACTGTCCTCCTTGGCCAGTCCTCTGTTACAACTATGTTACAACAGTCTTTCTTAGTGGACTGGAACCAAAGAATGACAGTGAAATTATTTTGTTACATAAGATATAACTGACCCTGTCAGAGTGCTAAGAGGCTTCCTTGTTTTCTCTGAATTCAAGCCATCCTTATAGGAAAATAGAGTCAAATGTTCCATTAAACCATCCACTTGTCCCTTGAGCAACCCTTTCTAAAATAGTTCTTCTTTACTCTAGTCTTCCTTATTAATCCTTGGCCCCAAATACTCAACTCAATTTTCTACTGTCCCTTGTATACACATCTTTGTATGCCCATAGATTGTCCTTGCCTTGACTTAATTAATTGGAAAGCAGACTCCCAGAGGTGGCTAAGTGGCACAGTGAGTAAGAGTGCCGGGCTTTGGCCTCGGGAGGACCCGGGATCGGTTCTGGCCTCAGATACTTAACACCCACACAAAATAACTGGCCATGTAACCTTGGGCAAGTTATTTAACCCCAATTGCTTTAAAAAAAAAAAAAAGAAAGGAAGAAAGCAGACTCCCAAAGGCAGGGGACAGTGTTGGGGTTTTTTTATTATTTTTATTTTGTATTTTGTAGTTCCCCATGACTTTAAAACAAGTGACTGGAAATGCATTTCATATATCCATTCGGTGCTAAATAGGTTGTTGTAGTTATTGCCTCTTAAAGGCATTTCAAGTCCCTCATAACCTGACCCCAACCTATCTTCCAAGGCTCATTATACAACATTTTTTCCCCTTACTGGTTGGTTCTAGTCAACCTGGCCTTACCTTCATTCTTCACACATAGCACTCTATGTTCTACCTCAATACCTTGTGCATTCCCTGATCACCTTCCTCACAGAATTTTTCACATCCTTCGAGATGTAGCTCAAGCACCACCTTACATGAAACTGTTCCTCATAACATCTTCAACTCAGTGTTCTTCCTTCATAACTATGTAAGATGTGTTTTGTATTTATTCTGTATGGAGACCATATTGTGCTGAAATTGGAAGAAAAAAACTTGTATGGGGGGAAGATGTAAAGAATATGTGTTCCCTTGTTATGGTACAGGAATTTTTTTATTTAAAAAATCTTAAGAGCAATCACCATGAAACAATTTTAAAACCTACAGAAATCTGTTCCACAGTGAAAATTGCCATCATCTGAAGCTTCACTTGCCAAATATGCTGTCTGAAAAGATAGAATTGTCTCTTTTAATAAAAAATGACCACCCATTCCTATTAAAAACACTAGAGATTACAAGAATAAAGGGAGCATTCCTTAAAATGATAAGCAGTATCCATCTAAAACCATCAACATGTAATGGGGATAAGCTAGAAGTCTTCCCACTAAAATCAGGGGTGAAGCCAGGATGCCCATTATGACCATTATTATTCAATATAGTACTAGAAATGTTAGGTATAGCAATAAGAGAAGAAAAAAATTTTGAAGGAATTATAACAGACAATGAGGAAACAAAATTATCACTTTTTGCAGATGATATGATGGTATACTTAGGGAACCCTAGAACATTAACTAAACGATTCTTTGAAATAATTAACAACTTTAGCAAAGTTACAGGATATAAGATAAACCCACATAAATCATCAGTATTGCTTTATATGACCAATAAAGCCCAGCAGCAAGAGAAAGAAAGAAAAATTCCATTTAAAATAACTGTAAACAATATAAAATACTAGGGAGTCTACCTGCCAAGACAAACCTAGGAACTATACGAACACAGTTACAAAACACTTTTCACACAAATAAGGTCAGATCTTTTAATAAGAAATGAACTCAAATGATTCTCTAACTTTACTCCTTGCTTCCCCCCTTGCTTTATAAAGGTGTTGGGGGATGGATTCTGTGGTCTTAATGGTATAGGGAATTTCTATATAAGGAAACTCCCACTACTAAGCATAGACTTAGAGAATACTAAAAGATTAAAGGGGGCAGTCAAGTGGCAAAGTGGACAGAGTACCAGCCTGGAGTCATGAAAACTCATCTTCCTGAGATTTGAATCTGGCCTCAGACATTTACTAGCTGTGTGACCCTGGGCAAGTCACTTAACCCTGTTTGCCTCAGTTTCCTCATCTGTAAAATAAGCTAAAGAAGAAAATAGCCAACCACTCCAGTATCTTTGCCCAGAAAACCCCAAATGGGGTCACAAAAAGTCAGACATGACTGAGCAGCAACAAAATGGTTAAGTGGCTTGCCTGGTTTCACAGTCTTTGTGACAGATGCAGAACCTGAATCCAGGTCTTTCCAGGTTTGAGTATAGTTTTCTACCCACTATGGCATGCAAAGCAAATTAGAATTCCTATGAACCTTAATTGGAATGCTTAAAACGTATTAAAGATTCTAAAAAGGAACTTTCTGAAAATGAATATGCCTAGGGAGTAACTAGGTAGTGCAGTGAATAGAGCACCAGCCCTGGAGTCAGGAGGACCTGAGTTCAAATTCAGCCTCAGACACTTGACACTTACTAGCTGTGTGACCTTGGGCATGTCTCTTAATCCCAATTGCCTTGCCTTCCCACCTCAAAAAAAAAAAGAAAAGAAAATGAATATGCCTGATATTTTCTCTAAATTTAACCTTTGTATGTTTTGCATGATCACACATGTATAACCTATATCAAATTGCTTACCATCTCAGGGACGGGGAGAGGGTCAGTAAGGGAGAGAATTTGGAACTCAACATTTTAAAAAATGAATGTCAAAAATTGTCTTTACATGTAATTGGGAAAAAATAAATATTATTTAAAATTAACCTTCAAAGATAAAATATTAGCTTTTTAAAGTGAATATATGTGTGTGTTTTACATATATATGTATATGTATGAAAGTATTGAAGAATTTAACCAATAAATGCTTTGTTTTCTATAACATTCTTAAGCTTCCTGATGCTTCAAAATTAAGTAGAAGAGACCTTTAAATTGTAATATAGTAGAGGATGAGATGTTATTAAGTTTTTAAGAAAACTAAGTTTAAATGTAGGTTACTGCTCTTCAAAAACAGTTAAACTCCTGTTACCTTTCTTAACTAGAAAAGATAGATAGCACAAATGTTTGAAATCACAATCTACCGTGTTTTGGTCTTGTATTTTATTGACTCTTTGTTTTCCCAATGATGAGGTGTTTTTAAAGAATGAATGGTAATTATGTATGTATATGCATATGATAGAAGTATGTATGTGTGTATACATATATATACTTCTATTTGCACATATGTATGTTATACATAGTTATATATTTATATCAGCACAAACCATGCATATATACACACGTGATTATAAAATAGGTGTGCATGTGAGCATACATGTGTATAACTACATATTATATATACATGCACATGTGTATACATTCATGCATATACATGCATGCACGTGTGTATATGTGTATGTATGCATTTTATGTATATAGTTTGTGCCCTTTACATTAAATCTGTAATCTAACTCTATTTTTGCATCTTATTTCTAATGATGAGGGAAAAATATAAATTGATCAGACAGTAAATTCTGCTTTACAGGCATATAATTTAATATAGTTTACCCTACAGATTTACTTTGCTTTTGAACCAATAATCAAAAATCTACCAAATGATCATTTGGCACATTCACACAATTTAATCTTTAGCCTTAATTCTGAATGAGAATGGGAATAATTCAGCTTTCAGGCTTTAAAATTGTTACATTTAAACTGCCAGAACATTAATGAAATTGTCATCTCAAGGAAATTCCCATTAAGTACCAAAAACTACATCTGGCATGTCAATATAAAAGTGAAAAAAAAATCCTATAGCAGTAGCTTCTTAAAATCAGACAGCCAACCACAAAGATTCCTTCAGACTGTAGTAAATACTCCTGTTGAATAAAGGAGATTAAACTACTTTTTCTTCAAGGGAAATTTTCCAACATATCCTATGAGGTATATGAGTTTCTCATTAGATTTTATATGTGTTCATATGGATTGTCTAAATATAGCTCTTGGGAAGACATTACTATTGACCACCCCTCTTCAAGGAGAATTTAATTCCTGCCTGGAGGGGAGATGGAGAAGAAGCTAGGAGACTGACTAAATTGTTCTTCTCTTAGAGGGAGTAGCAGATTAAAATTACATCTGTCTGCACTCATAAAATTTTTCCCCTTAGGTTCAACCTGCTTTGCTGATCACTATCCCTTAAAGAGAAAGGGATTCTCCAAGCTTATAAAAAGCTTGACCCATTCATACTAAATGCTAGATACACAAAAGACCAGGACAAATAGTTGATAATAGTAAACTCATTTATCCAAGCAGATAGCCAACAGAAATCAGAGAAGATAAACAGATTAGAATATTCCAGAAAGTACATAGAGAGAATGAACTCTCCCACTGGAAGTGAAATATCTCAGCTCAACAGAAAAAGCTTCAATTTCACCCAAGGGAAAACTCCCCCAATCTCTAGAGAGTAAAACTGCAAATCAGGACCCTGTTGAGGTTCAATTTTTTCTTATATTCCTGCCTTCCAAAGTTCTCTCTCTCCCTAAAGATAAAACCAATGCATTATCATTCATTCATAAACAGGGCCAATTAGAGGACTTCACCATCTGGAGGGATTCTTTTTCCATTTATATTCATGGACATCCTCCAAGGAGAATACCTTTGATTAGTGTACATATTTCTATTTTATGATTCATTTGATATTAATAATTAAGATATATGTTGAACAAAATTATCTCTGTACTTGCATCTATCAAAGAATTCTGAGTAATTTTAAGAGAAGTACAGGAAACACTTTGTTGGAGAAGTCTTTAAGGTTACATTTTGTTCTACTAAGTCAAATGCTTTATTGCAATCAACAAATAATAAATTACAGTGTGAACTTTTATTTTCCATACCTTTTAAGTAATTTAAAGAAATGAACTGCTGTACAAAATTGTTTGGGGATGCCTGTCTACTTCTTTTCATCTTTTCATTAAAAAAAAAAATCCTTGATTTCCATGTAGATAATTCTCAAAAGCTTTTATGAAGATTAAAAAAAATAGGTCCATCGGGTGGCGCAGTGGACAGAATACCAGGCCCGTAGTCAGAAAGACTCCTATTTCTGAGTTCAAATCCTGTCTCAGATACTTCCTAACTGGGCAAATTGCTTAACCCTGTTTACCTTAGTTCCTCATCTGTAAATTGAACTAGAGAAGGAAATGGCAAACCGCTCCAGTATCTGCCAAGAAAACCCCAAATGGTGCCATGAAAACCCCAAATCATGCCTCAGAAGAGGCAGACTCGACTGAAACAACTGAAAAAAACAGGAGAATAGGCTGAGCAACAGCTGCTAGTGAACAGGGAAAGTGGGGTAGCTCAGGGCAGGACCATGGAGCATAGCCTGGCCCCTCATGCCCTCAAAGGCCATGAGGACACAGGGGAAACGTGTGTCCAGACCAAGTTCCTCCCCAAGCTGGAGAACTAGATTGTCTGGCAGCAGTGTGAACAGTTCAACTTTAAATCATCTTTACACGGAAGCAGAAAAACTTGGCAGCCAAACTTATCGAGAAGACTGCTTAGTTTGTTGACAGCAAGTATTTTTGTGCATGGAAACACATTATGAGAAGGTTCTGAAGAAAATTACCAAATATATTCAGAAACAGAAGGAGAAGATCCTCCTTCCAACAGACCCAAATGAGAGGGGATTTGGGGTTATTGAAATTACCTTTATGAAGAGAGAGATGTGAGCGGTGGAAGATAAGCCATGGAATGGAAGAGAATGAGACTCTCTTCTGTCCCCCAGCCATCTGGAGTGTCCCCTGCCTCCTTCCTCTCCAGAGCATCGGTCCTTTGATCTACTGCCATGGCAATTGTGCCATCTTACTCCAAGGACTAACTTCCTAAAATTCTCCCCCTGAGATGACAATCTCTGAGTCTCTGAGCATCCATTTTGTGTTTTTAGGACTGTGTGATCATTGTACTTGATATTCCTGAGAAAATGAAGCATTTCACTATTCTTTTGCAAATTTAAAACAATTTAATAAAATGAACTCTGTCAATTAGCCCTATCTAAAACCCAATTCTTACATGCCACCAGGACTATTAATTCTGCTCAGTGTTTATGCTGGCATCTCTACTAGGTGTTTTGCTTTGTTTAATTTCAGCAAGTCATGTAGAAGTTTGGTCTTAATTCCCCTGAATTAAATAATGCCTTTTTTTCAGGGTATGATTTTTAGTGGGAGTTGACACACCAATGGCCTACTGATATTCACATCTCCCAGATCTCAAGGAGCTCACAGGGCTGCCAGATCTATTTCTACTATTAGTTTCTCATACTGAAGCTCATTGGAAAGATAATGTACAATATTATTTGTTTTTAACATACCACTTATTACTAAGTGAGCCAGTATTTCATGTCATTTCTAGTCACGCTGGTTCTCCTTGGAGAATTTTATATCATTCTTGCATTGCCGTGAACTATGGGAAAATGTAACATGTGCTGCTAGTTTTCTTAAAATTATGTAAGCACAATAAAAAGGATGCTATACCAGCAAACTTATAAATATCTTTGCTCCATCCCTGGATGTGTAATAAACATTTTCCTTACAGCATTGTTATAAATTTAACTTATGGGGAAAATAATTTGGTAGCAATAACACTGGCAAAAAACCTTGTGAATCATAAGCCTCCCTTGAATGCAGTATTCAGAAGATACATAGATCTTGTAATTAGTTCCGGTAAAATAATACGACTGTTTTCCGGAGTAAAACCCCCCAAATTCCAAGTTTTTTCTTCTACTACATTCTTGATGACAGTGTTTTCCAAGACCTTGAAATGAAGTTAATCATTATAGTTTGAGAGCATTGTTATTTGGAAGGAGCTAAGGGATTTACTAGAAAAGAATGGAAGAATGTAGTTCTGCTTTCAGTAACACTGCAGGTGATAATAGTGGAGCAATCTAATCTTCCAGATTTAATTTCTCTTGGAAGTTTGTTAGTCATTCATCTAAATACCAGAGGTCAGTTAAATATTTTAACTATATTAAAAACCCCTTTGTCTTTCTATAACCTGTAACAGCGTGCCTGTCTGCCTTTCATACCTATTGCAGCAACTTTGCTGAAATAGCAATGCATTAGTAAAACTTTTCTTAAATAAAAAGAAAGTAGGTTCATGGACCATGTAAATCACATTTTGAGAAAAATAATTATGGTCTGAGATGGTTTTTTTCATAATCACATGCTGTCTTCCCCCTCTTCAAATACCTTGCTTACTCCCCCAAGTGACAACTGACTCTCTTAATCATGTCTGTCTACACATGATTAAACTGCCTTTGCTCCCTCATCTATGCCATAGATTCTCAAACTGATACTCTAAAAGCTGAACGAGGCCTCTCCTGGATGAGTAGCTATCCTGCTAAAGGCTATGGTCAACATGGGGCAGCAGAGAAAAATCCTTTCTTCCCCACGTTCACACCGTGAGACTCTTCCCCAGGCAGGTTGTGGTCTGGTCTCCACTCACCTAAACTATGTAGAACTCATCAAGGGTTTAGTCATTTAAAACATGCGGGCTTTTTTTCTTCTTCGTTTCTTTCTTTTCTTTTTTCTTTTTTTCCGGTGAGGTTGCTCCCTTTAATTTAATCAGAGAAAGGTGCTTACGTTTTGTAAAGGAATCACTAGGTGTCTCCACTTCCTTTCCTCTCCCTCTCTTCTAAACTCTAGAATCTCTTCCAACCTTATTCAACCAAAATTGCTCTCTCCAAAGTTATGAATGATTTCTTATTTGCCATAGATCTAATGGCCTTTTTTCAATGCTCTTCTTGGTCTCTCTGTAGCTTTTGACATCACTAAATGCCCTCTTCTTCTTGGTAGCCTTCATCATGAAGATTGCATTTGTTTTGGTATTCACACCTCGTCTGCCCCTCTGAAGGGATGGGGGACAGTGCAAAAAACTCCCCCCAAAGCCTCCATTTAGAGAGGTCTTAGGAGCCCAGGCTCATTGCCCACCAGCCACACTCTCTGGATTTGACTCCACCATCATTAAGCCTCCTCAGTTATTTCCCCCCACCCTTTTCGGCTTCCTGTGGTATATTATCCTTCCTTATTAAATTATAAATTCTTTGTTTTTCTTATTTGTATCCCTGGCAACCCTGTGATTTCCTTGAAGTCTGGGAGATATATCAGTAGGCCCCTGGTTTGGCCTAACTCCCACCAAACTCCACAGTGTTTAGCATTGTGCCTGACACATAGCAGACTCTTAATAAATATTTATTGTATCATATTGTCAGTCAATAAACATTTATTAAATGCCTACTGTGTGCTAGGCACTGTGCTAAGTGCCAGGAATATGAAAAGAGACATAAGGCAATCTGTTCTCTAGGAGTGTGCAATCTAATGAGGGAGATAACAAGCAAGTAAAAATGTACAAAACAAGTCATATACAGGATAAATGGGGGGGTAAACAACAGCAAGGAGGCATTAGAATGAAGAAGGGTTGTAAAAGGCTTCCTATGGAAGACTGAAATCTAATTGGGACTTAAAGGAATCCAGGAGGTGGAGATGAGGAGGGAGAGAATTCCTGGTATAAGGGAAAGTTAGTCCAAGAGATAGAGTGTCTTGTTAGAACAATCACTGGATCAAAGAGTACATGTCAGAGAATGAGGTGTAAGAAGACGGGAAAGGTGGCAGGAGGTTGGTTATGAAGGGCCTTGAATGCCAAACAGAGGCTTTTGTATTTGATCCGAGAGGTGATTGGGAGCCATTGAAGTTTTTTGAGTAGGGTGGTGGAATCAGCAAGGGAGTCTGAGAAGAAGCCATCAGATAGACAGGAGAAGAACCAGGAGGGATCGGTGACCTGGTAACCTAAGAGAGAAGAGAGTATCAAGGAGGAGAGAGTGAGCAACAGTGTCAAAGGCTGCCGAGAGGTCAAGAAGAATGAGGATTGCATTGTATACAATTGTATTATATCTATCCAGGTCATGACCACTAACTATGGATGTCTCCAAGGCTCTATTCCAGGGCCTCTTCTCTCCCTCTATACTCTTGTTTGGCGATCTCTTCGGATCCCCTGGATTCAATTATCCTCTCTATGTTAATGATTCTCAAATCTTCTTATCCAGGCCTAACCTCTCTCCTCACCTCCAGACTTGCATCTCTAACTGCCTGTTGAACATCTTAAACTAGATGTCCTTTAGACATCTTAAACTCGACATTCAAAACTGAATTCATTGTCATCCTCTCAAAAATTCATTGTCTTCCTCTTTCCCCCAAAACCTTCCTCTCTTCCTAACTTCCCTGTTACTGTTGAGGTAACCACCATCCTCCCAATCACCTAGGTTTACAACTTAAGTGTCATCCTTCATGCCTTCCTCTTTCTTACCCCTTTTTACCCCTATATCCAATATGTTGCCAAGGCCTGTCTTATGTTCCCTCTGTAATGTCTCTCTTTAAGCTCCCTTCTTCCTCTGACCCAGTCACCACCCTTGTGAGGCCCTCACCATGCCTGGACTACTGCTGTATCTTCTGTTTGGCTTCTAAGTCTCAAGTCTTTTTCCACTACAATCCTTCTTCCACTTGGCTGTCAAATTGATTTTCCTAAAGCACGGGTCTGACCATAGCACACCCTATTCAATAAACTCCAGCAGTTTCCTTTTACCACTAGAATTGGACATAAAAATCCTCTGTTTGGCATTCAAAATCTTACACTCCATCCACATGTACTCTATGATTCAGTGACACTGGCCTCCTTGTAGTTGAAACCACAAGACCCTCCATCTCTGAACTGCAGGCATTTTTACTGGCTGTCTTTCATGCTTAGAGAGGTCTTCCTTCTCATCTGTCTCCTGGCTTCCCTGGCTTCATTTGAGTACCAGAGAAGAAAAGGGGGAGGGGGTAATGGATATGATGTATATGAATTATATGCAGAAGCAGAGGAAAAAATATAGAGAGAAAGACAGAGAGAGAGATAGATAGACAGACAGACAGACAGACAGATAGACAGATAGATAGATAGATAGATAGATAGATAGATAGATAGATAGATAGATAGATAGATAGATAGATAGGTAGGTAGGTAGGTAGGTAGGTAGGTAGGTAGGTAGGTAGGTAGGTAGGTAGGTAGTTAGAATACTTTGTAATAATAATGACTGGGCCTGGCCCTAGAAAATATTTAATAAAGTTTACCTCCTTCCCTTCATTGCTCAAGTGTGGGAGTATACCTATGAAATATTGGAGTTGGGGGGGGGGGCAATAGACAAGTAAGATCTACTGACTAGTTCTTAAGCACCAGATAAGGCTGGGCAGAGAAAATTTCAAAATGCAAAAGCCTTTTGGTATCACTGGAGGCAAAACTTTTAAAGTAGCTTTAGTCTTGTTTAAGAACTGATTATGAGAAATCGGCCAGCTGCAGAGTTCTGGAAGCCAAGCCCAGTTCCACACCCAGGTTTTAGCCCCAGGGTGGGCCTGACCAGCCCCTGGCTGGAGGGACTCCAGATCACCAGCAGCTGTGGTGATCCAGAACTATCAACACATAGATGCTAAGGAAAAAATGAGAGGTCAGTGCAGTCTGGACTTTGGGAGCCAGTAGTTGGGAGTGCTTTGGCTTTTGCCCCCAGGGCAAGAAGTCCCTGAGGGCTGTGGCACAGCCTTGCCACGTGGCCTGCAGAGTGTAGGGGGACCAAGCAATCAGTCTGAGGGGTAATCGCTCTTGCTTTAACCTGCTTGGAGCTGGATTGTGGTCTAGGGTGGAGGTCCTGGGGTGTGTGACCAGCTTGCCAGAGCATGTGGAAGCTTCAGAGAGGGTACCTAACTAATACCTCCAGCAGCTGAGAAAACCCCAGCATTTAGAATGAAGCTCCCCTGTCTGGTGGCAGAGTCCTACTGTGGCAAAAAGCCCAGGGGTCAAGTGACTGAGTGGCAAAATGACCAGGCAAAGGAAGCAAACCAAGCAAAGCAATCCAACATCAGACTCCTATTTTGGGGACAAAAAGGAGCAAAGCATGGAACAGGAGGAAGACAGTGAAGTCAGAACTCCTGCACCAAAAGCTTCAAAGGAAAATACGAGCTGGTTACAGGCCACAGAGGATCTTAAGAAGCAGATAAGAGAAGTGGAGGAAAAATTGGGAAGAGAAATGAGAATGATGCAAGAAAATTATGAAATGAAAGTCAACAGCCTGACTGAGGAAAATAACACCTTAAAAAATAGACTAACTCAAATGGCAAAAGAGGCCAAAAAGGCAATGAGGAGAAGAATGCCTTAAAAAGTCGAATTTGCCAGATGGAAAAAGAATCTCAAAAGCTCACTGAGGAGAACCATTGCTTCAGAATTAGATTGGAGCAAATGGAAGCTAATGACTTTATGAGAAATCAAGATTCTGTTAAGCAGATCCAAACAAATGAAAGAATAGAAGGCAATGTGAAATATCTCATTGGAAAAACCACTGGCCTGGAAAATAGATTCAGGAGAGATAATTTAAAAATTATTGGACTACCTGAAGGCCATGATCAAAGAAAGAACCTAGGAATCATCCTCCAAGAAATTCTCAAGGATAATGGCCCTGATGTTTTAGAATCAGAAGGCAAAATAGAGGTTGAAAGAATTCACTGATCACCCCCTGAAAAAGATCTGAAAAAGAAAACTCCTAGGAATATTATAGTCAGGTTCCAAAATTCCCAGATCAAGGAGAGAATATTACAAGCAGCCAGGAAGAAATAATTTGAATATTGTGGAAACACAACCAGGATAACACAGGATCTGGCAGCTTCTACACTGAGGGATCGAAGGGCTTGAAATGTGATATTCAAAGGAGGTCAAAGGAGCTGGGATTAAAACCAAGAATTACCTACCCAGCAAAATGGAGTATCATGTTTCAGGGGAAAATGTGGTCATTCAGTGGAATAGAGGACTTTCAAGCATTCTTGCTGAAAAAACCAAAGTTGAATAGAAAATTTGACATTCAGATACAAGAAGCAAGAGAAGCATGAAAAACTAAACAGGGAAAAGAAATCATAAGGAACTTAGCAAAGTTGAACTATTAACATTCCTACATGGAAAAATGATAATTGTAACTGATGAAACTTTTCTCAGTATGAAAATAGTTGAAGGGAATAGAAATATGTATCTATATATATTGGAGGGTATATGGGCATATGAATACATATATGAATGTGTGTATATATGTTTACGGGTATACATAGATAGAAGGCACAAGACCAATTTAATAGGAAGGGATGATACTTAAAAGGTGAAATCAAGAGGTGAGAGAGGAATATAATGAGAGGAGATGGGGAGAGACAGAATAGGGTAAACTATTTCATATAGAAGAGGCAAGGGAAAATGGTTACAATGGAGGGGAAGAATAGGAAGGCAAAAGGGAATGGGTCAACCTTATTCTCATTGAATTTGGCTTGGGGAGGGAATGACATACACACTAAATAGGGTATCTCACCCTACAAGAGAGTAGGGAGGATGGGGATGAGGGGGGATGAGGGAAGGGAGGGCAGACTGGGGGGGAGGGAAGTTGGAAGCACCCACTTTTGAAAAGGGACAGGATCAAAGTAGAGAATAGAACAAGCAGGAGGTGGGATAGGAGGGAGGCAAATATAGTCAGTCTTTTATAATATATCTACTATGGTAATGTTTTGCATTAGCTACACATGTACAACCTATACTGAATTGCTTATCTTCCTAGTAAGGGTGGGTGTGCAAAGGAGGAAGGGAATGAATCTGGAATTCAAAGTTTTAAAATCAAATGTTTAAAAAAAAATATATATATATATATATATATACTATTATTAATACTATTTTACATGTAATTGGGAAATAAGTTATACAGTCACTGGGGCATAGAGATCCACCATGCCCTACTGGAAAAGTCAAAGCAGGTATGGGAGAAGATATAGGAGAGAGCAGATTGGAGGAGGGGATATCCTGTGGGACTGCTATTTTGGGGCAGTGGGTAGGGGAAAAACGGGGAGAAAATTTGTAACTCAAAAATCTGGTGGAAATGAATGATGTAAATCAGAAGTTAATAGAGCATTTGAAAAATTAAAAAAAAAGGAACTGATTACCTTTTAATGGAATTACCAGACAGTCAGTAAATATCCATTTATTAAGCACCCACTATGAGCTAGGCATTGTATTAGTTGCTAAGGATAAAAGAAACACTGTTTAGTTATATCCCAGAAATTTTGTTATGTTGTTTCATCACTATATTCTTCCACAAAATTATTAATTTTTCCTATAACTGATTATTTGATTCATACATTATTTGGAATTTCATTGTTAAGTCTTTATTTGGTTCTCTGTCTTTGTTCTACCTAAATTGATTAGTATTTTTTTTTAGTTTATGGTCCATAAAGGTTATATTTGCTAGTTCTGCCTCTTTATATTTATTTACAACATCTTTATGTCTTCATACATCACCAATTTTGTAAAAGACACATGTGGTGCCCCCATTAGTCTTTTAGCTTTAATTTTTCCAGTAATCTGTTTAGCTCTATATTTCCCTTTTTGTTTACCTTTCTATTAGACTTGTACAAAACAGAGAAAGGGACATTAAAATCTCCTACCACTGTTATATTACTATTTTCTCTTAGAGTTTGGCTAATTTTTCCTTTATAAATTTAGATGCTGAAGGGTTTCGAACTTATACATTTAATAAACAGTTCCCTTCAAAGTAATGTAATTTGCTTGTTTATCTTTTCTTATGTTGTGAATATTTGTTTTGCTTTGTCTGGCAGAATGATTGCAACTCCTGCTCTTTTTAATTCACCAGATTCATAATACATTTTGTTCCACTTCATTTTTATTCTCTATATCTTTGTTTTTTAAGTGCGTTTCTTATAAGCAACAGATTGGGGTTTGTTTTCTTAATCAGTCACCCTTTTTCATTTTATTGTGTTGTTTAATACGTTCACATTTAAAACTATAAATGTTAGGTTTATATTTTCCTCTATTTGTATTTAATATTGGGGTTTTTCTAAATTAGTGTTTCCCCCTATTACTCTCTAAACATAGTACAATGTCCCTTCAGTTATTTTAGCTCAATCTACTTTAAGGAAGCCCTATTGCTCCTGACTTTCTTTCCTTTATCCACAAGGTTCCTCTCCCATTTGTTATCCCTTTCTTAGTTTTGGAGTTTTGTTTAACTTACTAGTTCTTTTTTCTTTTAGTTAATGCCCTTTGAGTTTCTTTTAGTTTAGGTTTCTTACCAGTTCCTTTTTTCTAGTTATTTAACTTTTCCTATCTTTTTTTCCTCTCAATAAAATTTCTTTTTCTTTCCTTCCCTTCAACTCATTTTGTTTGTTTTTAATTTCATTATTGAACCTTTTCCTAAAAGTCTTTAACTCTTACTCTCATTATTATCTTCCCTTTCGTAGACTTTGATTCGTGGATTTGATACTTATTTGGTCCTTTAGTCTCCATATTTCTCATAGAATTAAAGCCTTTGGGGTACCTATTTTGGGTTCCATCTCCTATTTCTGATTATTGCTTTGTAGAACTTATCCCCCTGGAACCTCTTTCCTGTCGTGCCTCACTCTTGAAAATACCAATTCCTAAAGGTAATGGAGAGTATATTACCCCCATGGTAGGAATTTTCCTATGACCTAGATAATTGAGTTGATTATTAACCTATGGTCAAAACCCCCACTGAAGCAAAATTGGTTCACTACTGGAATAATGTGAGATATTTGGTATGAAATAGGGAATTTGTGGGTTTTCTGACCTTTACAACCATATAGTTGTAATGGACAAAAAAATTTGAGATAAGGACGCAGTACTTGACAAGATTTGTCCAATGGAACAAATCATAAGAGTAAGTGTTCTCTGGAGAAAAGTTATAACTATACCAGAAGAATCAGTATATGGATTCAGAGTATCTTTTCTCTAACAGCTATGCTTCAGGGAGCCTATTTACTGGCCAACTGACCAGTTAGTCAGTCAATAAATTGTGCCAGGCACTGTCCTAAATTGGGAATGCAAATATAAATAGAAAGGAAGACAGACCCTGCCTTCAAGGAGCTCCCCTCTTCATGGAAAAAGATAACATATAAAAGGAAGTTGAAAAGGGAAAGAAGATGCCCAGCATGACAGCATGATGTCCAGAGGAGCAAAGTCTGGTGGGAAATGAAGACCAGTAAAATAAAGTTCTAATTGCCTTTAAAATTAGAACACTTTAAAATTAGATCCAGTCATCATAATTAATCTGCAAAGCCTTTTTATTCAGGAGATCAAAAGTGCTAGAGATTCAAATATGTTTGATCATTGTATTTTATCTCCACTGACTACATCTCTTTCTAGACTCCAATTCAAGGCAATGACCAACCTTACCCAGTCATTTGGAATACTATGATAGTATTGAGATTAGTTCTTGTTATCTCTTTGTTGCTCTGCTTTGAGCAAGCAATAATAGAACAAGGCAGGATTGAACCCAGGTAACCTGGTCAGAATGAGAGTACAGATAAGCAGATTCAGAAGTGGTTCAATAACTGGACCCAAAGACTATTTGTTGTAACACCTAGAGATAGTCTTCAACTCACAGAGTATACACTTTGTCAAGGCTACCTCCGCTTAAGGGTGCTTTGTAGATCATTATCCAACAAAAGCCATAAGCCCCCACCTTTATGAGTCAGCAGAAGACAAAATTAGTTCAAAACAAAGGCATTTAATGAATAGCATATTGTGAAAAGTAGCAATATCACATCTCTAATAATTTTGGAGAAAATCAATTGCACATTACATTTCTCCTGTTGGAAAAAAAAATCTAAGTAATTTCTTATGAGGGGGTGGGGAGGGAAGGAGGAAGGGAGGAAGAGAGAGAGATGTCCAAAAAGCAGAGTTCCTCTATACCCTCCAAAATGTCTCTTTACCTGAAGATGATTTGAAATAATATTTATAGGAATCTTGGGCAAGGAAAAAGATATGTTAAAATACAGTTTGGGGTTGAATAGCAAAGTAACTACCCCCTTCCTTCCTAGACCACTCCTCTGAAGAAGTCACTTAGGGGACTTGGGGAAAAGGGGGGAGAGATGATCTTTTATGAACAAGAATTAAGTTTGGTTATCAGCCTTGATCCATTTCACAAAGAAGGGAACTAGTTTTTATTCTACCCACTTTCCTTAAAGGGAAAGTCTGGGGGAAAAAAGGTTTTTTTAGCCAGTGTAAAATTATTACTTAATATTTCTAATTTTACTAAAAAGGAGGTTTTTCAAATGCTTCCACACTCACATAAACCTGGGGCCTACTCTCCCAGAAATCTACGCAGAGGGAGCATTTGTGGGGAAGCTAACACACAAGAAGCAAATGTGGACAAAGCATAAACATTAAGCCATGACAAGCTATATAGAAAGGCTGCATGCAACTTAGCATTCAGTGTTTCCTGTGAACTCTACTGGAACAATCTGGATGTCTCAGCACCATCTTTTCGCTGAGTCAGTTGGACTTTGTCCCCTCGCCTCCCACATCCAAGCCCCAGTGAGGCCAGATCACTGCTGATCACCTCTCTTCACCCCTCCTTCATGGCAATCAATCAATCAATGAGCACTTGTTAAGTGCAGACTATATGCCAGATACTGTGCTGAGTGCTGGTGATTCCAAGACAAAAAAAGAGAAACAGTTCTTGCCCTGGAGGAGCGTACATTCTAACCCCCAAGTTGAGTTACTCAACCATTGCCCCAACTCATCCTGCTCTCTCTTGTCTCTATGCATTTTTAATGAGTCCAGCAAATAAGGTGTCCCCCTTACCTAAAATGGTCTTATAATCTGTTGAAATCTTTTTTTTTCCTTTAAGATTCATCACAAGTGGGGCAGCTTAGGTAGCACCAGCCTTGGAGTCAGGAGAAGTCTAGTTCAAATCCAGTCTCAGACACTTGACACTTAACTAGCTGTGTGACCTTGGGAAAGTCACTTAACCCGGATTGATCTGCCTTCCCCCTCAAAAAAAAAATCATCACAAGTATAGTTCTTCCATCAAATCTTCCCTGATATTTCCCAGATCAAATTCTTATCTTTCTCATGTAATTTCTTAGAACCCCTAAGATCAGGGTGGCTAGATGGCACAATGAATAGAGCACTGGCCCTGGAGTCAGGAGGACCTGAGTTCAAATTCGACCTCAAACACTTAACACAAAAACTAGTCATGTGACCTTGGGCAAGTCACTTAATCCCAATTGCCCTCCAAAAAGCAAAAAAAAAAAAAACCCTTGGATCCCTAGAGATATTCTTATTAGTTCACATGCTGTATCCCTCCTATAGGCAGTAATATTCCCTTTAGGGGAGGGATAGAGTTGTAGTTCATCTTTGTCTCCCTGGCATTAATACATGTTTGTTGAATCGAGAAGCCTCCCTTTGTGATGCTCCATATATTTTCTCCCTATATACTATTTCACTTAGTGATTCATCAGCTCCCATGGTTTGAATCATCCGTTCTGTGTTCATGATTCTCCAATCTACTTAGTCTCTTCTCAACTCTAAATTCACCTCTCCATCTGCTTATTAGACCTCTCCATTTGGATGTCCTATAGATAGATGTCTTAAGCTCAGCATGTCTAAAACCGAAACTCTTTATCTTTCCTCCAAAACTCTCTCCCCCCAACCCTTCTTAATTTCCCTATTACGACAGAGGATCCCACCATTGTTCCAGTCACCTGGGCTCAGAACTGAGGCGTCATCTTCTGCTCCTCGCTCTCTTTCAAACTCTGCTAATAATCAATCTGTTGTCACTGTTCATTTTTCATTAATAACATCTCTTCATATACTCCCCCTTCTCTCCTCGGACATTGCCACCACCCTGGGGTAGACTCTCACCATCTTACACCTGATTATTGTAACAATCTGCTGGTTGGTCTCTGGCTCAAATCTCTCTCCCACTCCAGTCCATCCTCCACTCAGCTGTCAAATTAGTCTTCCTAAAATACAGATATCTCTCTCTGTCTCCCTCTCTCTCTCCCCCATCTCTGTCTCTTTCTCTCTCTCTGTCTCTTTCCTTCTCTCTCCCTTTCTCTCTCTCCCCCCTCCCTCTGTCTCTCTCTGTGTCTATCTCTCTTTGTCTCTCTGTCTCTCTCCCTCTCTCCCCCCCATCATTCTCTGTCTCTCTCTTTCTCTGTCTCTCTCTCTGTGTCTATCTCTCTCTCTGTGTCTGTCTCCATCTCTCTCTTTCTCTGTCTCTGTCTGTCTCTCTGTATCTATCTCTCTCTCTTTCTCCCTCTCTGTCTCTCTCCCTCCCCTCTCTGTCTTCCTCTGTCTCTGTCTGTCTCTCTGTGTCTCTGTGTCTCTCTCTCTCTCTCTCTCTCACACACACACACACACACACACACACACACACATTCAATACAGTAAACCCCAATGGCTTCCTATCATCTCTAGGATGAAATATAAAATCCTCCACTAGGCATCCAAAGTCCTTCAGAACTTGACCCTGTCCTGCCTTTCCAGTCTTCTTGCTCCTTATTCCCCCACCGCAGCCCCACCCTACATACTCTCTCATAACACCTGCCTCCATATTGTGTTCCTAGAACAAGACACTCCGTCTCCCAGCTTTGCACTTTTGGAGGCTGTTCCCCAGGCCTGCACTACTCTCCCTCCTCATCTCCATCTCCTGTCTTCCCCAGTTCCCTTCAAGTCCCAGCCAAAACCTCATCTTCCTGATCCCCCATAATAGCACTGCCTTTCCCCTACCACCTATTCTCAATTTACCCTGCGTATGTCTTGTCTGTACTCAGTTGTTTCATGTTCTTTCCCCCACTTGACTGTGAATTCCTCCAGAGCAGTGGCTGTCTTTTGTCTTCCTTTGTATCCCCAGTTCTTAGTAGGGTGTTTGGCATATAGTAGGCACTTTAAAATGCTTATTGATTGTGATGCTTCTCATTAGAGACATCAGAGAAAGACTAGTAACGTACAGACAATTCTGGTTTTCATAAATTCACATTTTCATCTCCCTGGGGGGCGATCCCAAGCCAGCCAGGCAGCCTGAGGGCAGTCCCAGGCCGGGGTCCCCCTTTACTGGCACTGAAGTCTCTCAGGCTGGGGAGGGCAAGGGAAGCTTCGGAGCAATGGTGAGGTCAGGGCCTCACAGAGCCCTGAAAAGGGAGGATGGTCCATTCAAGTTAATTAAGAACTGTAACCACTGGTGTGCTAAAGAAGGAATCCCTGCCTCAGAGGTCTGTGAATTCTTTTGGACCTCTGAGGTTCTGGGACTTGGCCTTGTCTTTTCTGGGCTGAGAAATCCCAGTGCTAATCCATTCTGGAAACTTTTGATGTCAGAGATCATGAAGACTTGCTTCTCCTCCCCCCCCCCCATCCCGCCACAGCCTTTTTTTAAGGTTAGCCATAGGGGAGTGTATTTTCCACAAGATGAGCTATTTAATGATCCGGGGTAAAGGGTACTGAACTTCAAGTCACAGGTTGTGGCTGTTCCGTTGTTTCAGTCACGTCCAACTTTTTTGTGACCCCATTTGGGGATTTTTGGGCAGACACTGGAGAGGTTTGCCATTTCCTTCTCCAGCTCATTTTACAGATGAGGAAACTGAGGCAAACAGGATTAAGTGAGTTGCCCAGGGTCACACAGCTAGTAAGTGTCTGAGGCCAGATTTGAACTCAGGAAGATGAGTCTTCCTAAATCCAGGCCCAGCACTCTATCTACAATGCCACCTAGTTGTCCCTTGAAGTCTCAAGACCAGAGTTCAAATTTAAACTTTACCATTTTCTGCCTGTTTGACCTTGAGGAAGTCAATTAACTTCTCAGTTTCTTCATCTAAAAATTTGTGAGTCCCCTTCCTCATCCAAGTGAACTCTCCTTTGTCACAAAGAAAACCAATTAAGCACATCAAAACTACAAAAAGACCTCCCTGGATGACTCAGTGGCCCCCCACCTCTCCACCTAGAGAATGGAAGTGTTTCATTATATATTCTCCAAGACAAAGATTGCTCCATGCCCTTTTCTGGGTTGTTTTTGTATCCATGCACAATGTCTTAGAGTTCACTGAAATGTGGGAAGCCTTGTCAGAACCAGTTCTGCTTACTTTACTCTGCCTGGTTCCTAAAAGTCTTTCCATATGTGTCTGACTTCTAAGAATAACCATTTGTTTTCATTTTATTTTATTTTATGAATTTGCTGCTCTCATTCAGTCATTCAGCTGTGTCTGCCTCTTCATGACCTTGCTGATTTTATAGTTCATGGAGTTTTCTTGGCAAGAATACTGGAGTGGCATCTACATGGATACATGCCAAGCTGGACAAGACTGAAGGACTGAACTGTAACACCCATGGCATGGGCATTAAAGGATTTCTCATAGAATACAGCATCTTAGTGGAGACTTGATGGAGGACAGGAAAGCTAACAGGAGATGAGGAGAGAAAGTGTTCCAGGCATGGGGAGATGGAGTGTTGTGGGAGCAATGAGGATCCTTTGGGACTGGACACCAGAGGATGAGAGAGGAGTGAAGTGTAAAGTGTTAAGAATACTAGAAAGGTTAAAAGGGACCAGGTTGCAGAGGGACTTTGAAAGTCAAGTAAAGGAATTTCTGTTTGATCCTGGAGGTGATAGGGAGCCCTTGTAATTGACTGACTTAGATGGGATGGGTAAGGAGTGATATTGTCAGTCTTGCACTTTAGTAAGTGGGCAACCACAGGCTATTGTAATGATCCAGCTGTGAAAAGATATGGGCCTATACCAGGTGGTGGCAGCGTCAGAGGAGACAAGAGGGCATACACAGAGATGTTGAGAAGGTAGAAACAAAAGGCCTTGACAATCAGTTGAATGGGGCAGGGGGAGCAGGGATGAGAGAATGAGGAGTTCAGGATGATACCTACTTTTTTAAATGTGGGTGACTGGAAAGATGATTCACATTCACAAAGAATGAAACACTCATTAGGGCAGTGAGGAAGCAGAGAATTTTTATGTAAAGATTTCCCCCAGTTACTATTTCCTCTCTTAGCACTCCATCCTTCTGCAGTCCTTACAAAGAAGAAGGTGTTGAAAAAGAAGAGAAGTGATCAATACCAGATAATTGCAGTGATCTGTCCATTCCAGCTCCCTCCCTCTCTTTCCTTGCTGAGATTCTGACAACTGGTTCTTACCTTTTTAGAAAAATTCTTTTCATCCTTCCTTCAGTATCTACCCTCCAAAGTCAAAGTTCATTTTTCTTGAGACTATTCACTTCCCAAGACAATCTTCCCTCTTAACTCCTTACCTCTACCCCCATGTGTTTCCCTGTTCTGCTTAAAATATTCCCAATCTATGTGTGTATGTGTATGTTCAAACCTCCTTCATCTATTTCATATGAATAAGATTTATCTAATGCCTGCTCCTCCTTACCTCTTATCATGTACCTCAACCATGAGAATGGATGAGTTGTAAGAAATGGCTGGTTCCAGTTTTCTTCTTTCTTTCTATACCAGTGTATTCCTTCTACTCTCTCTTTTCTTTGCCCTCTTAAAAACTATTATAACAGAACCAATTTGCCCCCGGGTCCTCTGACTTATTTAACTACAGTGTCCTTTGCAGATATGAAGGATCCAAATAAAAACTCGTTTCTTCTACTTCTGTTCAAAATGTTAGCATTTCAGGGGCGGCCAGGTGGCTCAGCGAGTAAGAGCACTGGCTCCAGTGTCGGGACGACCTGGAGATCGAATCCCGGGCTCAGACACTCAGCACCACACCCAGAAATAACTGGCCGTGTCACCTTGAGCAAGTTACTTAACCCTGATTGCTTAAAAATTTAAAAAAAAAATGCCTTTCTATTCCACACCCAGAAATAATAACTGGCCGTGTAACCTTAAGCAAGTTACTTAACCCCCCCCCCCCAAAAAAAAATGTTAGCATTTCATCATCACACAGCTTCTTCCATTTTCTCAAAAAAATCTTACCTTTCTAGGTTTCTTTGGACATCTGTGTTTGCATTTCCACATTTCTACTCAGCTTTGACCTTTTCATTAGAAATGCTTGACATTTCTTCATTTGATTAATGATAAATTTTTTTCCTTATAGGATTATACTCAGCTTTTCAAGGTAAATTATTCTTGGTTGTAAGTCTATATCTTTTGCCTTTTGGACTATAGTCTTCCAAGTTCTCTTCTCATTTAGAGCAGAAGCTGCCAGGTTTTGTGTGATCTAGACCAAGGCTTCTTAAACTTTTTCTACTCGTGACCCCATTAGCATTTCTTAAGGACCCCATAGTCTATATGGTCCTTGTAATTTGAATTCTTTCTGGCTATTTGTAGCATTTTTTTTTTCACGTGTAAGCTCTGGATTTTGATTATGGTATTCCTGGGATTTTTGCTTTTGGGGTTTCTTTCAGAAGGTGAGTGGTTCATGGATGCTTTCTGTTTTCACTCTGCCCTCTAGTTCTAATAAATCTGGGCAGTTTTCATGTATGATTTTCTGAAATATAATGTCCAAGGCTTTTTATCATGAATTTCAGGGAGTCAGATGAGTCTTAAATTATCTCTGAATAGCTTGTTCCCAGGTTAGTTGCTTTGGGTAGAAAATGACCCACATTTTTCTTTATTTTTCAATGTTTTGATTTTGTTCTAAAGTTCCTGGCCTCATAGTCACTAATTTCTTTTTGGGTTATTCTAATTTTCAGGGAGCCTGTTTCCTAGCAAAATTTACCAATTTCTTTTCTATTATTTATTTTCCTAAGACTTCATTTTTCCAGAGATTTTATTTCATTTTTTATTTTAGGTATTCATATAGTTTCATGGAAAAATATGTTTCCTTTGAGTCTCTGAAACTGGAGAGATTATCTGCTAGGATGAATTTGGGGGTGTCTTTGGATCTATAATAATTTTTTATCATTGTTAGTGTCTTCTTCTGTTTACTTTTATCTCCAACTTCACTTCCTAAATTAGAGTTTTGTGCCAATACCAGCCTATGCCTCTTGCTGGGTGGAGTGGTTGACCTTTCTCCACCTTACTTTGATTCACTTGAGTTCCTGCACCGACCTCCTCTTCCTGAGGCGTGTTTATAATAGAAGTGCTGGTAGCTTTTATCCTCCCTGAATCTTGGACATTCAGAATGGTAATCTTCAGATGACCCTATGGTAACTCAGAACAGAATGCTAAGGACCTGGATGGTCTGGACCTCAGATGTCTTTTTCCAAGCTCTGCTGCACCCATGCTGGTCACATCTAAGATGTGAGTTTCCAACCATCCTGGGATTTCCTTGTGAGAGTTCTTCATTCTTGCTGTCTCCAAACACAGAGCCTTATAGACTACAGGTCTTCAGTCTGTCACTGATTACCCTGGTAGGCTAGCTGCTTGTTTGACTATGATGATACAGGGTTTACTGGAGGCCTCCTTTCCTATATCACCTGTGGGTTTCCAGCTGCCTCTTGGTGCAATTCTGGAGTGGATTAAGCCACTTACTGTAGTTTTTTTTTTACCATATTTCTTGCATAGTGGATAGAGTGCTGAACCTGGAGTCAGGAAGACCTGAGTTCAAATTCAACCTCAGACAATTACTAGCTATGTGACTTTATGCAAGTCACTTGTAAGTGGACCTCAGTTTCCTCATCGGTATAATGATTATAATAATAGCACCTACCTCACAGGGTTGTTATGAGGATAATAAGTGATAAGGTACAACGTTTCACATACATTAAAGTGCTATATAAATGCTAACTATTATATTATTCAGTTTAATGTTAGAATTTGACTGTTTATTACCTTTGTTCAGGTACCATATTAGCCAGAAGTCAAAATAATATTTCTTAAGGCCCAACACAATCATGTTCTAGAGTTAAAAAAGATCTCAAGGCCATGGGGACTAACCCTCTCATTTTACAGATGAGGGAACTGAGACCCAGGATGATTTAGTAACTTGCCAGTCACACAGGTCAATCACAGTGTGATCACAGTAGGGTTTAAGTGCAGTCCTCTGACTCTAGAACCAGGGCTCTTTCCAATGTAGCGTCTCTTCCCTCCCCAGCCTATCCCCAAACCAACTGCTTCCAACCACTCCACCCCCAAAATCTTCCTAAAGGCCTTCACTCTCTGTCTGCATCCCACCTTGTCTACCTTGCCTTTCACACTACTCTCTTTCATTTTGTCTTTGTAACCCAAGGCCTTAGCATAATGTCTTGCGTGTTCTAGGTACTTTATAAATGTTTCTTGAAT
Source organism: Petaurus breviceps papuanus (assembly GCF_028583685.1). NCBI lineage: Eukaryota > Metazoa > Chordata > Mammalia > Diprotodontia > Petauridae > Petaurus > Petaurus breviceps. Next base: position 33,403,740 of record NW_027186372.1, on the reverse strand, counting down.
TCAATTGAATTGATGATCTCAATGTGCTTCTTCCTGACTTAGACAAATTTACCATCACATCCATGTACAGTTTGTTCAGCCAGTTCAAGTTGATGAGCACCCTCTTTGTTTCTAGTTCTACTACAAAAAGTGCTGCTGCCGATGTTTTGGTATATTTTGAACTTTTTGCTCTATCTCAAAGTCCACTTTAAATGGACTTCATCCCCAGTTCTACCCCTAGCTTCTCCAGGGCAGGGCCTGAGTCTTCTCTTCCTTGTTGTCTCCTCACTAGCTCTCCCCCTGCCACCCAGGGCCCAATTCTGGGCTTCCTGCACAGTGGATGCTTCCTTTATGCCTTCTGGGCAGCCTTCATTTGCTGGAACCCTATGAGAAAGACTGTTCCCAGGACGGGCCTCTCAACAAGGGACACCATCTTTAGTGGGTTCTGAAAACAAGCTGTTTATAACCAGGAGCCAGGAGTCTATCACGAGAGAGGCCCAAGCAGACTAGGGGGTCATAGGTCCTTGGGCAATTGATATTCCTCATAAACACTCTGGAGAAGAGCCTGCTGGGTGTGAGCCAAAGCAACTCCCACCTTCCTCCTGCCCCAGCTGTCCAGAGAGCAAAGGCTAACATGACTAAGTCATATCTCAGACCCCTCAACTTTCCCTTTTATTTCTTTTAAAATGTCCTCCTTTCCATCCTCCCCTCTTTCTCTTGTCTTCAACTTCCCTCTCCCTTTTCGTGCTCCTCCCTCAGCTCTCCTTTCTCCCCCTCCTTCTCCCTGTCTCCTCTTCCCTTTCCTCTCTGTGCCTTGCCCTTTCTCTCCCCTCTGCTCCCTACTCCCTCCTTTCTCTTTCTTTCTTTCTGCTTCCTGTTCTCTTTTCCTCTCTGTATCCCAAATTCTCCTTTGCCTGTTCCCTGTCCCAAACTCCTTCAACTCTTTCCCCTTCCTCTTCATCATCATCTTACCTCCTTTTTCACCTTTCTCACCCTCTATTCTCCAGACACTAATCCCCATGGATCCCTACTGACTCGTATCCCAAGACTCTCTGCTCTGGGCTCCTGTGTGGTCTGGGAAGGGAGCCAAGCTTGGCCCTGCTTCTCTGCTGACAGTTGCAAAGGTCAGACAGTTCAGATCTCTGGATCTCTAACATTTAAAGGAAAGTCTCTTCCCTAAACTCTCTAAGTTTTCCTAACCATAAATTGAAGGAAGGGGACAAAGGATGTAAAAGGCCAAGGTATTTTACCTCTGACACGCTCTTGTCACACTCAAGTAATGACGTGCCTAGCATCCTACCTCAGACACTTACTAACTCTGTGACCTTGGCCAAGTCAAGGAACTCTGTGCCTCGGTTTCTTCATCTGTGAAATGACAAAGTTGGACTCCATAGCCTCTAAATTCTATGATCCTATGACCCTGTTTCCAAGTAGCTCAATACATCAGGAGTAATTCCACTAGGTAAAACTCTTGCTTGGGTTTTTCTAGGCCCAAGTTTAACAGAAACTTGCTGTGTGATCTTCAACAAGTCACTGGAGTTCTACAGGCTATAAATTTGCCCTCTGTAAAATGCCTTTTTTCCTGGCCCACTGCAGATTTAGAAGATAATAGATTGTTTTCATAGAGGGTTCTGTATAGTCAGGGAAAAAAATATATATTGCGTCAATTCTGAGCTGTAGTTACACAAGCAGTCATTAGAGGATGGGAATCTTCTTTTGAAGACCATGGCAGTGGGGTTGGGGGGAATCTTCCTATTGGGGCAGGAAGAGGAGAGCCCCAGATCCCTGGGTTTCATAGCCTGACCCTCTGAATCAATTTCAGACCACTCGTCTGTTACCAGTTCTCATTCCCTGGACAGGATCCTGGTTATCTCTTCCTATCTGAGCTCTTCTGGCTGGGCTTGGGCATTTGTTCCATGCTATGTCATCCTCCCCAGCCCCTGTGTGGGTGAGTTAAGTGTATAATTATTCCCCAGCCCCAACGCTGGCTCTTTGTGCTGCTGCCTTCCTTGTCCTTCCCTATGGAAAGTGAGGCAGAGAAGGGAGGCGGAGAAAGGCTCAGGTTCAGGGCAAGCGTCCAGGCAGAACTGGGCACCACTAGCATTCTAGAGGGAGGTGGGAAGGAGGTAGACAGGAGAAGGAGATCTGGTCCAGCCCCCTCATTTTATAGAGAATAAGGTCCAGAGACATTATGTAATTTGCCCAAGGTCACATATGAAATAAGCAGCAGGGCTAAAATTCAAACCCACATCCTCTGACACCCGATCCAATGTCTTTTTTTAACCACACGGTGGAGAGGAGGGGCCATGGCAAAAAGCACTTAACCATTCCAAAGTATACACCATGTGGATCTCAAAGTATCTCCATCTGGACAAGGCATATAGACATTGGCATTTGTAGATGAAACAAATAAAGGTCTTGGTGACACGGTGTACCAGCTGAAAGTGTTCATTCAATGTCAGACTTCATTAACAGAAGCCTAGTGTACAGACCAAGAGAGGGGATCATCCCACTGTCCTCTGCCCTGGTCAGACTCCACTGGAGGCCTGTGTTTAGTTCTGGGCACCATATCTTAGAGGGACACTCACAAGATGGAGAGCAAATAGGATGGGGAGGAGACTGGAAACCATATCACACAAGGAAGGAAAGTGAGCCTGGGAAAGAGAAGACTTACTTAGAGGAGACCTGATCCCTGTCCTCAGGTATTTACAGAGCTGTCATGTGGAAAAGCTTACTTTACTTGGCTCCAAAGGTTATAACCAGGAGCAATCGGTGAAGATTAAAGGGGGATTTCAATTCAATCTAAGGGGGAAATTCTTTGCAAGCTGGAGTTGTTTAGTAAAGTAATGAACTGCTTCAGCGACTAATGAATACCCTGTCATGAACCCTGCTGACCACTTGTCAGGATATTTCTGCTTTAGTCAGGGTTGGATGAGGTGACTTCTGGGGGTGTTTCCAATTCAGAGTCTGAGGGTGTACAATTCTAATGTTTAGGCCGGCCTGTGCCAGGGCCCTACCTGAATGAATTCCCCTGGGAATTCATTTGGATTTTTGACTCTGACAGCTAGGACTTGATTAATGGAAATGAAAAAGTTATTTAGAGAAACAGAACATTGAGGAAGGAACAGAGAGACCATGGTGGGATGAAAACATGCTGTCCTTTGGTTGTGTAATTATATCTTATCCATTCTTAGTGTGGGGCAGGGGGGGAAGGTGGGGTGGGGTGGAGTCCAAGAAGGAGGAACAGGATGCTGGATGAACCTGAATGACATTGATCAAATATATGATTTGATTTTGAATCACAAAATTTCAAAAGTAGACTAGATCTTGGAGATGACCTGGTTCAACTCCTTCATTTTGCAAAGGAGGAAGCTGAGGCCCAGATTAAGGTAAGTAACTTGCCTAAGGTCACTCAATGTGTTGGTGGCAGTCAGGAAAGCACATCTCCCAATTTCCAGCAAAGTATTTTTTCTCCTGATCCCATGATTTCTTGTGTTCTCTAAGGTAGTCAAAGGAAAAAAAAATATTACCTCTGTACTCTGAGTACAGAATGCAGTAAAGGCAGAGCCTAGAATCAAGAAGATTTGATCTCAAATACTGCCTCAAGGCACTTCCTAGCTGAGCAGCCCTGGGAAAGTCACTTAACCCATCTGCCTCAGTTTCCTCAACTATAAAATGGGGATAATGATACCACCACCACATCACAGATATGTTGTGAGGATCAAATGACATAATATTTGTAAAGCTCTTAGAACAGCATCTGGCATATAATAGGTGCTTAATAAATGCTTCTTCCCTTCCTTTCTGCATTTTTAGGCTCAAGTCCATCACAAACAAATTTATTTCATTTAATATTCATCTAATATCCAAGTGTTTTGAGTTTAAAGAGAGAGACACCCCAAGCAGCACAATTCCCCTGGTCCTTCAACATAACTGCCCTCAAATGATTACAGACCACATGGGAATCTGAACAGGGGAAAGCACAATATATAAAAATACAGTTAAGATTAGTATTCCAAAATGCGCAAATATAGATAGAGACAAATCACCCTCCCATTTCCATTTTAATATCATTGTAGTATCACTCTTGAAGGATCAATCTCAGGAGGCCTTTGGTGAATCTTTTTTGCAAGGATGCCTCCTTTGCATCCTTCAGGTGGGCTGGGACAAAACAGTCCTATCTGGACATGACTTAATTTGGGGTATCACCCTCAATACATATCCCTCAGAAAGGTCTTTTTGTCCTTTACCTGTCATCTACCTTTCCAACAGGCTTTTTCTAGGACTCTGGAAGAGACTAAAGAAAAATAATCTTATTTTTTCAGTTTTACTAAAAAGGAGGATCTAAATCTGTTTTCACAAAGTCTCTCTGTGCTTGAGGCACTGAGTCAAAGGATGGCACTAATGGCTTCGGGGAAAGGACAACAAAAAGAGCTTAGTATTTTAAGTGCAGGAAAAGCAGGTCTTTTCTTGGGAGTCACCTGGGAAGAGAAGGAAGTAGCAGCCTCAGCATGTCTGGGAAAGCCTTTAGGTAGAACTTGAGCAGGGGTGGGGAACAGTCAACCTCAAGGCCACAGGTGGTCCTCTAAATCCTCAAGTGTGGCCCTCCAAAGGATTCAGTCAAAGGGCAGCACTCTCTCTCTCTCTCTCTCTCTCTGTCTCTCTCTCTGTCTCTCTGTCTCTCTCTCTGTCTCTCTGTCTCTCTCTGTCTCTCTGTCTCTGTCTCTCTCTGTCTCTCTGTCTCTGTCTCTCTCTCTCTCTGTCTCTCTGTCTCTCTCTCTGTCTCTCTGTCTCTGTCTCTCTCTCTCTGTCTCTCTGTCTCTCTCTGTCTCTCTGTCTGTCTCTTTCTGTCTCTGTCTCTCTCTCTCTGTCTCTCTCTGTCTCTCTCTCTGTCTCTCTCTGTCTCTCT
>NW_027186372.1:33292444-33398452 GCF_028583685.1 Petaurus breviceps papuanus | reverse complement strand
TCTCTCTCTCTCTCTCTCTGTCTCTCTCTCTCTCTGTCTCTCTCTCTGTCTCTCTCTCTCTCTGTCTCTCTCTCTGTCTCTCTCTCTCTCTCTCTCTCTGTCTCTCTCTCTCTCTCTGTCTCTCTCTCTCTCTCTGTCTCTCTCTCCTCTCTCATCAAGTGAGACAGAAATAACTCTGCCTTTGACCAGAAGTGGAACCAGGAAGGAAAGCTTGAGGGGCCTTCAGGCAAGATAAAAAGAAGTCCTTTACTAGAAGTCTAGAAAGTTGGGTTCTAGTCTCTGTTCGACTTTAATTTGCTGTGTGACCTTAGGCAAGTCATCTAACCTCACTGTGCCTTGGTTTCCTCAACTACAAGAGGGAAACAGTAGTCTCTCCCCTACCTCTTTCACAGTGGCATTGTGGGAACTGACAGATGATGGAGACAAAGGGCTTTGTAAACCATAAAGCTAATTAGATCAAGGTGAAAGATTTTTGTTATTAGTTTTATTTTATTTTTAATCAATAAGCACTTATTTTTTCTCCCTCCACCCACTGAAAAGGAAAAACAAAAGTAAAACCCTTGTAACAAATATCTGTAGTCAAGTAAAACAAATGCCTCTATTAGTCATGTCTGTCAGTAAGTATTAATTAGCATCTACTATATGACAAGCATTGTACCAAGCATCAGGAATATATAGGAAGACAAAAAAATCAAAACATAACAAAAACCAGCCTCTGTCCTCAAAGAGAGAAACAGCCTGTAAACAGCTATCTACAAACAAGAAATATATAGGAGATAATCAATAGAGGGAAGGTGCTAGCATTAAGGAGAATAAGAAAGGTTCTTATGGAAGATGGGGCTTTATCCAGGACTTGGAGGAAGCCAGTGAGTGAACATGCAAAATATGGAGATACAGGCCCATGTCTGAAAAACAGCAAGGAAGACATCTTCACTGGAATACAGAACATGTAGCAGGTAGTAAGAGATTAAAAAACACTGGAAAATTAGGAGGGGGCAGGTTACAAGGGGCTCTGAATGACAAACAGGATTTTATATTTGATCCTGGAGGCAATAGAGAGTCACTGGAGTTGACTGAATGGGAAAAGGGGAACAGGGAGGGGTAGTGGTAATATTAAAGAAGAAAAGAGAGAGATGTTAAGAAGGTACAAATGATAAGACTTGGCAACTGATTGGATGGTGGTGAATAGGGGGGAGAATGAGAGAGAGAGATCAGTTGAGGCTGACACCTAGTTTTTGAGTCTGGGTGACTGATGAGATGGTAATGCCCTGAACTATAACCACAAAATTAGGAAAATGGGAGACTGGAGGTCAGGAGAGAGGTTGGGTAGATAAGTAGATCTAAGAATCACAGAGGTAGTGATGGTCATTGAATCCATTTGATGAGATTTCTAAGGGAAACCATTCAGAGGGGAAAGAGGAGAGGGCCCCAGACAGAGCCTTAGGGGACACCCACAACTAGTTGGCCTTACATGGATGAGGATCCAGGAAAGGTAACTGAGGAATGATGAGACAGCTAGGAAGCAAACCAGAAGAGAGCAGCAGCATGAAAACCTAGAGAGAAAAGAATATGAAGAAGAAGAGGGTAATTAACCATGACAAAGGCTGCAGTGATCAAGAAGGATGAGGCCTGAGAAAAATCTATCAGAGCTGACATTTAAGAGATCATTAGTAACATTGGAGAGATCCATTTCTGTGGAATAAGGTCAGAAATCAGGTTCTGTCAGGAGGTGGATGGCATGCTTTATCCTCTGAAGTCTAGAAATCCTGGTTGGTCATTTCCATGATCAGGGTTCTCAAGTCTTCTAAAGCTGTTTGTCTTTATTGTGTTATTGTATAAATCATTGTCCTAGTCATTATTTTCCATAAGACAACCTTATAGGGTAGATGGTATGTTTTTATTCCCCATTTTATAGATTAAAAGCTCAAGTTCAACAATGAGAATGACTTGCCCAGCTGGAGTCTGGAGACCTAAGTTCAAATCCACCTCTGACATTATCTATATGAAAATGGGAAAATAACTTGTATTCTCTAAACCTTGACTTATTTATCTAGTAAAATGGGGATAATGTTAATATGGGTTTTATATTAAGGAGAAAGGTTTGTAAATAGAATAATTGGTTTTATATAATAAATAATAATAAATTATCAATCAATAAATTAATCAATATATAAATAAATCATCATTAAACTTGTGATTAATCTGGAACTGGGGGGTAAGAAGGAAGTCCAGAAAATGCATATAAATTGATACAGAATAAAGTCACCCAAACCAGAAAACAATATTCCTCTGCCTACAGAAATGGAAGGGGGGAAGGGGGAGGTGAAGGTCACTAAATGGAAGTTGAACTCTAAGTAATTGGAAAACTTATTAATAATGTTCTGGAAGAACAGATACAGACCTCCCTCTTCTTGCCTCTCCAAAAGGGGTACGGAAGGTGCAGAATTAGGAGAGAAGAATGTGGCATAACATCATTAGACTTGGTCACTGAATCTGCTATTTTTTCCTCAACTTTGCTGTTTGACACAAGCTACTGGCCCAAGGTTATCCAGCTAGTGAGTGTCTGAGGAAGAATTGTCTTCCTGCCTGCAGGTCTGGTGGCTAATTCCTTAAACCACTTAGAACCATTTTCTCCCTTGTTTTGTTGAGCATCCCTATGTCCTGTCCTGTGAACCTGAGGGCCTTCTAAGGTTTCCCACCATAGAAGAAGCATATATTGCTTTCCATGTGGAGAGGGACAAAACAGGAGTAAAAGTGAGGTGGGAAGATGTGAGCAAGGCAACTCCCCTGGCACAGGATGGGGAAACTCTCCTAAAGTCTGCCATTAAGAGATTTGGGATCAGATGTCCATGTCCCAGAAGATTAAAGGCCCCAGGTCAGAGGGAAGAGTCCAAGGGAACAGATCAGCCTCTGTCTCCCAGGCCATTTCACAAAGGCTAGGATTCCACAGGCTCTTGTCTCAAGGCAGAAGCCCAACCCATTTGGCTTTGGTCCCTAAAGGGAGGGAAAATGGTCCCTTCTTTGTGAAGGACCAGGGGGGTGGGAAGAGATAATGCTTGGGGAGAATTAAAGATTATCTGGTTTTATCCCTAATCCCCTGGAAGAAAGGGAGAGGGGCCAGTGGAGGGTTAGATGACAATCCCAGATATTTGTAAGGAGTTATTCATTCCTAAAGTGTTTCACAACCACTATCTCATTAGACTCCTATGAAACAGGGCAAAGATTATTGTCCCTACCTAATATGCTAAGAAACTAAATCATAGTCATTAGAATTCTATGAAATCTGTAAGTGACTTGCCCAAGGTCACCCAACCAATCCATTGGCAGAACCGTGATCTAGAGTCCTGAGTTCCTGACTCTTAAAACAAGGCTGTTGGCTTTGAAAGATATAATTGCTCTATTAGAGCGGATCAGGGCTACGCCCTTCCTGTGTCTCCTTTAGAACCTGAAAAAGGGCCAACAGGGCAGAGTCCCTCTAAGTCAAGGAGTTTTTAACCATTTTTTTCTGGGTCATGGACTCTCTTGGCAGTCTTGTGAAGCCTATGAACCACTTCTCAGAATGCAATAAAATACAAAGGATTACAAAGAAAACCGATTATAGCAAAATATGATTAACCAAATGTTCAAAAATCTGTTCAGGAACCCCCTAACATCTATCCTTGCTAAACTAAGTGCATAAATATGCTTCATTACTCTTTAAGAGCACATTCCCCTGGGATTCATTCCAGAGAAAGTTAAGTAAAGAAAATAAGGTAGAGAGAAGGGAAATACTGCATGTCCAAGGTTCATGACTTCGAGCTATTATTTAGCTAGTGACCTTGGGTGTAGAGAGATTAGAGGTAGAACAGGCCCTGGGGACTGGGGTGAGGGTGGGGGGATTAAAAGATCTTCAGTTCCAGCTCTATTACCTTCTCTAGGTGACCTTGGGCAACTCATTTCCCCAGAGTACCCATCCTGTGTGAAATGGAGACACTTGCCTGACCAACCTCTCAGGGTTACTGTGAGACAATGAATGCAAAATTCAAATGATTATTACTGTTAGAATTAACCTGACTAATGTCTTATCACTCAGGGTCAGGTCTTTCATCTATGCTAAAGCCTGGAAGAGCCTTGGTCTTTGCCAGTTGGGTCTGATTGTGCTCCTAATTCTTCCTCTTTCCACTCTCTGTTAAGGACACTGACGTCCCTGGTGGGACTTTGGAGCAAGGTAGGGGAGGAGTGGACAGGGTACCTATGGAGTCATTGGTGATTATCAGTTTAACCAAATTGATGCTAGACTGGGCTGACCTAGGGAAATAGTAGTATAGGAAGATGCCATCAAGGGAGCAAAAAATGGGGGAGCATTATCCCATCTGAGTGGTTAGATCTGACTCTACTGACAGACCTGGGCTGGGGGATTCTTTTGTGACCAGTGAGGCAGGAAGGAACTGGTAGTGATTATGTAGAAACTCTGTGAGTAGAGATACTCGGAGAGAGGAGACTGATTCCTGCATTAAGGAGTGGGCAGGACTAAATGTTCTCTTCTCAGGGCCCTTCCAGCTCCAGGATTCTAGTTCTTGTTTAAGGGAAACGAATAAAGAAATTAAATAAGATGATGATGGTGGTGATGACTATAGTAACAGCTCACATTTGGAGATTTAAAAGAAAAAAACCTTTTCAACAGCTAGAATGCAGTGCCTGGTACACAGTAGGCACTGAATAAATGTTTATTGCATTAGGTTGGATTAAAAGGGGAATGAGATGACTCAGGGAATAATAACTACCCGTCATAAGATAGCTTGAAGTTGAACCTGGATTCCCACCTGCCAGGGATGTCGTGGAAGAGATTCATGCTCAGGTAAGGTTGAGCTGGAAGATTCCTTCCCTTCCAAGGGTTGTCTAAAAGAGGTTGATTCCTGCACTGAAGAGGGGTCAGAGTAAGAAAGACATCCTCATTGAAAGCCATTCCACCTCTGGCCTTTACGGTTTGCTTTTCTCATAACAATAATGTAAAAGAGGTAGTATCAAGTATCATTATCCCAGTTTACTGGTGGGGAAATTGAAGAGGTAAAGCAATTTGTCCAAAGTTGCATAGTTAGTTTTTGGCTCAAGCACAAATATCCTGGTTTCCAGGTCCAAAGCTCTTTCCATTCCTCCCACACTGGATGAAGCCAAGAAGTTCCTACCTCAAATGGAGAGAGCTGAGAAGGGGATCAGAGTCCAAGAAAAGAATGAAGTTCTTTTTTCCTTGCTGTGAATTGTCTCCTTCCTGTTATTAGGTTGACTAGCCCCTCACACCAAGTTGTGTATATGTGTATTGGAGGACTGGAAAGGGAGACAATGGAGGAGATAACTGAGAATTTGATGTTATTCAGGACTTAAAAAGATGAACTAAGACATCAGTTTTGCTAGATTTTTCCTCTTTATCTTTTTCACTTTTTAAATGCTTTTAAAATTGGGGTGGCTCTCTAGAAAAGGAGAAAAGGAAGGATGCAGGAAGAAATTTAACTTGTGTAAAAACAGAAGTTATCAGTAAAATATATTGTTACTTTTTAAATAAAGAACAAATAGGGGCAGCTAGGTGGCGCAGTGAATAGAGCACCGGCCCTGGAGTCAGGAGGACCTGAGTTCAAATCCGGCCTCAGACACTTAACACAAAAACTAGCTGTGAGACCTTGGGCAAGTCACTTAACCCCAGTTGCCCTCCAAAAAGCAAAAAAAAAAAGAACAAATAAAACAATAGTTTATGAACAAATGAATATGATGGCAGGTCAGAGAAATCCAGGAAGACTTGTATAAACTGATACAGAGGGAAGTGAGCAGAACCAGGAGAACAATGTACATAATGACCATGATGATGTAAAAGAAAACAATTTGGAAAGACTTCAGAACTCTGATCAATGCAATCAATCAATCTGATGATGAAGCAAACCACCCACCTTTTGGCAGAATCCAGGTGGACTAAAGATCCTAACAGAGATATACATTTGCAAACAAAGACAATTTGTTGGTTTTACTGTATTTGTTGGTTACAAGGGAGGGTTCTTATGGGAAAGGGGAGGAAGAAAGGAGTTAGTGATGCAAAAAAAAAAAAAGAGCACCAAAGAAACATTTTTGAAATACACAGAAGAGAGCAGATAATCAGATACACAGATTTCGATTGGATTAGAGCAGATTTGTTGCGACTGTATAAAATTTAATATTTACTTAAAACTGTACATAAGTTCAGTTTCATGCATGACCCTTTTTCTGTTCTTCACTTATTGATATATTCAGATTTGTTGATAGTTCTTAAATTGATCGTGAAAAAGAATAATTTTTAAAAGAGGTTCTAGGTAATTTTGTTATATAAATGGAATATTATTGCATTGTAAGAAATGGCAGAAGAGATGGTTTTGGACAAACCTGGGAAAATTTGTGTGAACTGATACAAACTGAAGTAAGCAGATTCAGAATAATCTGTACATAACAACAGTGACAAACGACTTTGAAAACTCAGGAACTCTGAGCAATGCAATGACCGACCAAATATAACAAGATGGAACATAGAGTCAAGGTGCAAAGTGTGACATACATTTTCAGACATGGTCAAAGTGCATGTTCATTTTGCTTGACTATGCATATTTGATATAGGGTTTTGTTTTTCCTTCTTTCAGTTTTGGAAGGCAGGGGGAGATATGGAGCTAAAGGGAGAAGGGACACTTGATAGTTACCAAAATTTTTTTGAAAAGAAAAATAAGAAAAGTCATTAAAGTATGACCAGAAATCATTGGAAGTATTACAAAGAATGACAAAATGCAAAAGGAGATGGTCTATAATAAACATGGCAAGTAGGACTACTTTGAAAATGTTGTATTGAATTTGATACATGCTTGGAGAGAGAAAAGCTGTGTGGAGATACAAGGCTACCCGTATAATCTTTTTTTCTGTTCTGCTTTGTACGTGGAAATGTCTATCTTATTTGGTGTCGGTTAAGTTCAGAACAACATAAAAATCGTGTATATATATATATATATATGTGTGTGTGTGTGTGTGTGTGTGTGTGTGTGTGTGTGTGTATAGATATACTTGTATATGCTGTTGATCAATCATTTCAGTTGTTTCTGACTCTTCATGACCCCATATGGGGTTTTCTTGGCAAAGATACAAGAGTAATTTGGCATTTCCTTCTCCAGCTTGTTTTACAGATGAGGAAACTGAGGCAAGCAAGATTAAGTGACTTCCCCAAGATCATATAATTAGTAAATGTCTGAGGCCACATTTGGATGGAAGACAATGAGTTTTCCTGACTCCAGGCCTGGCACATTGTAACGCCTAACTACCATATACATGCATACATACACACACACACATACACACATATATATGATCATATGTATGTGTGTACTATACACACATATGTGGGGGGCAGCAAGGTGTCATAGAGATACATATACCTATATACATATGTAGATAGATAGATAAACATAGACATATTTAAAGAGCTTCTAAGGATCTGACCTGACCCCCTATGGCCCAAGCAATGCCTTGACTCCCTGGTGAGCCCTCTGTCTGAAAGGTGTGCCTAGGAGAGATGATGCCAAAGTTCATCCTGACCCCATCCTCCCTTCACAGACTTGGCAGAAGGAAGAGAGGGAGCTGTACCTACTCCATAACAAGGTTAAGGAGAACTACCTGAATCTCTCTATATTGGGGACACTCCTGGGTAGGGCCAGTGAAGAATAACAGAACAGTAATCTTGGTTTATGTACATGCTGTTTATGAGGCATGTGTTTTCATTTGTTTAGCCTGAGTATATTGATTTGTTATAAGGAAGAGGCCTCTGCTGGGGGTTGCAGGAAGATAAAGGGTTAGTGAGCAGTGATAGGAATGATGATGAAACAAAAAAAGAAGAAAAGAAAGAAAAAAACATCAACAAATATTTTTAAAATACATAGAAGAAAGCAGAAGGAAGTTCATTGATGTGTCAAATATACACTTCAAAAAAACAAGTTATGTAATACCTCACAGTTTCGTATGTAATCTGTTCTTTATATATTGAAACATGTGGTGTTCGATAAATTCACAATAAAAAGGAAAGTTTTAAATAGGTACATTGGCATAATGCTTTTAACTTTCCCAGGTACATCCGTCATCTGTTCTTTTGATCTTTACAACAGCCCTATTAGAGAGAAGCTAGAGATAGAGTTTGGGTTTTTTTTGTTGTTGTTTTTACAGATGACATAGTCTTTGGCTCAAGCACAAATATCCTGGTTTCCAGGTCCAAAGCTGTAAGAGAATTACTTTGTGATTCAGTTTTGACCTTGAAGATCCCCTGAAAAGGTCTTGAAGACCCCCAGGTCCTAGAACACACTTTGAGAACCACTGAAACAAAGGGTGCTTCCTCTGGGTAGGTGTAAACACCAGTCACTTCAGATGGGTGAAAAGGTAACAAACAATCTTCTCTTGCTAACAGTTAAGTTTGGTTAGCATCCTTACTTAATTTCCCTTAAAGAAACAAAAAGGCCTTAGCATTTGTTCTACCTGGCCAGAGAAATATTATTTCTTAACATTTCTAATTTTTATGAGAAAGGAGGCTTTTTGTATACTCCCTCACTATACTCTTACACTTGGTGACCTCATCAGCAACATGGCAGGAAGATGATCTTGGGTGACTGGGGTCCATTAGACATGCTGTCATACTGAGTCAACAAAACGGCCAATATTAATTAGAACCCAAGCCACCTGACCAGAGCTCTTTTTGCTAGGCTTCCAGATAAGGTTGTTAGAAATGACATTGCACAAATCAGCATCCGTCTTCTTGAAGGGTCATTTATTCTAAACCCAATAACTACATTACCTCTCCTTACAGCATCCTTTTTGGGCAGAAGTGGATTTATTCAAAGGGAACAGTTGAGTCTTTATTGTGAGACAGCAGAGAAGAATGTCCTGAGCCAGAGACCAGCCCTGCCTAATAAAGGATTCTCAGCTCTCGAACTAAACCACAAGTGATTCCAAATTGATTCCAAGCAAATAATTTTAAAATAATTTGTAATTTTTCCCTGAAATATATTATATCAAGGTATATGATCAGAGGCAAGTTATTTCTTTTCTCTGAGCCTCAGTTTCCTCATCTGTACAAAGTAGGAGTGCAGCTACCTGGGTCCCTTCTAGCTCTGGTCTCCCTTTCTCTCCTTATGCCTTTCTCTTCTTATTCTATTTTAGAAGAAAAAAAAATTAATACTGTTCACTGCATCTTTAGACTTGTCTGTCAGAAATAATTTTATTTAACTTAACTTTATTCTTTTTTTGTTTGTTTTTTTCAATGGGGGAAGGCAGGGCAATTGGGGTTAAGTGACTTGCCCAAGGTCACACAGCTAGTTTTGTGTTAAGTGTCTGAGGCTGGATTTGAACTCCAGGACCAGTGCTCTATTCACTGCACCACTTAGCTGCCCCAACTTAACTTTATTCTTAAATCCAAGTATTTGTAGGTTGGAAAAAGGCATAATTCCCCATGTCCTCTAGCATGACTCCTGAAATAATTTCAGATAACAGGAATCTCAAAGAAGAAAATCACAATATGCAAAAAATACAATTTGGGTTGAGATTCCAGAATATTTGAATAACCAATTCACCATCCTATTACCTCCTGGATCCTTAAGGGACCATAGGAGATCAATACTGAGAATCTTTTTTGAAAAGGAGTGAGGATGCCTGCCTTTCATTGAAGTAAAGCAACAGCCCTTACACTGTTTAGTCTCAGGACCCCTTTACATTCTTAAAAATTATTGGGGACTCCCCAAGAGCTTTTATGTGGACTATATCTATTAATATTTACCATATTAATTTACCAAATTAAAACATCTTAATATTATTATGAAAATAGTTTTGACCTTAAAGGTCCCCTGAAAGGGTCTTGAAGACCCCCCAGGTCGCAGAGCACACTTTGAGAACCACTGAAATAAAAGGTGCTTCCTTTGGGTAGATGTAAACACCAGTCACTTCAGATGAGTGAAAAGGTAACAATCTTCTCTTGGTAACAGTTAAGTTTGGTTAGCATCCTTGCTTAATCAACTTCCCTTAAAGAAACAAAAAGGCCTTAGCATTTGTCCGACCTGGCCAAAGAAATATTATTTCTTATTATTTCTAATTTTTATGAGAAAGGAGGTTTTTCATATATTTCCACACTATTCTCTTACACTTGGTGACCTCATCAGCAGCATGGCAGGAAGATGATCTTGGGTGACTGGGGTCCATTAGTCTGCTGGAGGTCATGTTGGGAGGGTGCAGTGACAGCAGTAGTAGAACTATTGAAACTGTTGACCCATCTCTCCTCCTGAACACTTTCTCTTCTCTGGGTTTCCATGACACTGGTCTCTTTTGGTTCTCCTCTGATCTAACCACTCTTTACTTTTATTTTGCTGGCTTATCATTCATATTATACTCTCTAACTGGAAGGGGACCCCAAGCCTCAGCCTTGGGCCCATTCTTCTTTTCTTTCTACATTCTTCCCATTCAGTGGCCTCATTAGCTCCCATGGGTTCAACTACCATCTCTACACAAGTGATTCCCAGACTTTGTATATATACATATATACATACACACACACATACAGGCTGGCCCCCATCACCTCAGCTTATTGTTGGTAGCTAAGAGGCAGATGAGATATTTGATTCCGACTTCAAAATCCTTTGCTTTTTCCCCCACTCTGGGTTGCTTTACTACCTTTCAATTCAACAGGTTATGAGGAAAAAGGAAGACTGTAGGCACAGGGAAGATGGTGGTCAAAGTCCAAGGCAGGGATTATGCTCTGGGTATGCCTAAAGGGCAAGGAAGGCATTCCCATTTGATTGGAGTGTGCCCCGTGTGTGTCAACGGCAAGAACATGAAATAAGCCTGACAAGTTAACATGGTGCAAGGTTTTGGAAAGCCTCAAACGCCAGGCAGAGGACTTTGGTGGACATTAGGGAGCCAGTGAAGTTTTACGTTCTATGTTCATCTTCCCTTCCAAGCCTGAGGGCTTACAGTCTGTATTTTATGTAACCAAACTCCCAGACTTAAGAGCTCAGATTTAAGACCTGTCGGACCTGAAAGGCTTTTAGGGATTACTAAATATAACCCTTAATTTTTGAAGAAGAGAAAAACTGAGGTTCAGAGAGAACTGTAAAGTCGCCTCGGTTTTGACTTCATTTCTCTTCCGAGGAAGGCGCAAGATCAGACCTCAGGGGGCCCATATTTGGAATTTTAAAGAGCGAAGAGAGGCGGCGTCAAATGCATATGCGGGCTTAGTCCTACAACCTCTTTTTTCGAAGCTTAGAGACAATGCCTGACAAGCAGAGTTTCTGTGATTCCGACTCTAACTTCAATTCTTCTTCCCAGATGCCAAAGGGGATGAGCGGGGGGCGGCGCGCTGAGATGGATGCGGTGCCCAGAGCCCACAACCGAGCTCCGGGCACTGGCGCAGCCCTCTCGATTTCCCAACAATTTTGTCTGCACGTCTCGCCTTGGGCTGGAGGCGGAGGATGATGATAATGATCCCCCTGGACACCCCCTGTTTGTCTTTGATTGGTTGGGAGGACGTGGTGCAGACTGTGATTGGTCTCCTCTGGCAGGTCGGGACGGTGGTGGTGAGTTTCATAAAGCAGCCAAGCCTTCACTCTCAGTGCCCCAGGGAGGCGGTGCTCGCGACCCTTCCCAGTCCCCGGGGCTTCCCCTTCGTCGCAGCCATGGCGGGAGGAACCCTCCAGGTCTCCTGGCTTCTCCCGCTCGTCCTGTCCGCCTTCGTCCAGCCCATCCGGGGCCAGGAAAGGATGAAGGTAAGGAGGACCCTGCCACCCCGAGACTCTTGGAAAACCTAAGGAGTGCACTTGCCCCGCCTTGCCTGCTGGTTAGGCTGTGTCCCTGGAGCTCCTGGACATCGGGAGGCAGACAGGTGGGAAGGGTTGGTTCGCTATCCACTTTCTCTCGTTACCTCACTGAGGAGTCTTCCCCCTCCCCAGGACGGAACCGTGCGCAAGCAGTTGGGTCTGTTGTTAGGTTATCTTGAAGGGAATGGTGTAGTGACGAGCCTTTATCCTTCTGGGGGTGGTCCTTCCCCGTATTTCTTTCCTTCCACACCCCGCTTTCTTTTCCACTCCCCATTTCTACCTTATTCCTACTCTGGAAGCCTCTCAGGACCCCCAGCGGAGCCACGTCTTCAGGGACAGGGCTCGAGAAAGAAGGACGTGGCATCTTGAGATTTGCCGGTGATGGAGACTTGAGGAGATTAGTCCCCAAAATGCTAAGGCAGGGATTCTTAACCTTTTTGCCTGGTGAAGCCTAGGAACCCCCCCCGCCCCCACCCAGAGTAATGGTCTTAAGGCATAAAATAAGATACATGGGATTTAAAGGAAGCCAATTATTAAAATAGTTGCAAAAATGTTTTTTTAATCAAGTTCATAGCCCTCAAGCTAATAGTCCTAATAAGACTGTATAACCCTAAGGAGCCTGGTACCCAAAGGAAGTATTCTAGGATATTCTAGACTGCCCCTGAGAATGGGAAGACGACTGCTTCACCTTACTGATAAACATAAGGAAAATGTCGACTCAAAGTAAAGAGGTCATGGCATTTACCGTGTGGCGGAAAGAACCTCAGCTGGTTGCCAAATGGAATTCTGGCTTTGGTATTGTCTGTCCAACTTTGACCTTATTTTAGCATGGATACAGATTTAGAGCTGCCACAGACCTTGGAGATCATCTGACGATCCCCCTCATTTTATAGAGGAAAACAAGCCCAGAACAGTTGCAACTGGACCCCGAAGTCAAACAAACAAGGGTTTTGAAGCCAGGTGGTTTGCCTCTAAACTCAGTGTTTTTCACCCCACCCACTATACTCTCTCTCCCTTCTGTCCCTGACAACTTATGTTCTGTGTTCTCAGGTCCTTTCCAGTTGTGGGTTCCATGTCATTAAGCAGTACTATCCCAAGTCTGGTTCTGGAGGAACTATGTCTCCACCCCTTTCTCTGCAACCCTATGCCCCAGACTTGAACAAACATAACTACTAAGAAACCTCAGTGGAGAATTCTTAAGGCAGCTGCTGGCCAAGAATGAGGTGGACTGGTGGAAAAGGACCTGAGTCGGGACCTTATGTTTATCCTCATTCCTACGGAAGACAGTCTCTCCAGGTCCCAGTCTTCTTATAAGGATCACTGCCTTTAAAAGCAATGAAGTAGTCTGGGTTGAGCTTCAGTAGGGGTAGGGGCTTGCTCTGAAGAGAAAGTTGAGTATTACAGTATTAGGAGATAGGGACTGATGGCTGGTGTTGGGGGTGGAGAGAGGCACTTGGGAAGGAGGTTGATTTAGGTAGCTAGGTTTAAGATTGGTTAGAAACGTGAAATTGGAGGGGGGGAGCAGTGTGAAGTTGGTGTGACCAGATTTGGGGCTGGGACTATGGTGAAGTTTGGCCTGTGGACAGTCACGAATGGCAGTCTTTGGTCTGTCCAAGACAGGGCTCACCAGTAGAACATGGTCAAAGATGAGAGAACCTTTTCCCAAAACAGGAGGGAGCTGGCCAAGCTTGAGACCTGGGTTCTCAGCCAAGGCTGAAGAGCATCCTAACTTCACATAGGTATACTTACTCCATCTCCAAGATGATCAAAGTGGAGCCACAGTGCTCCCTGGTCAATTTATCAGCCTTCTTTTCCTTTAGTGTCTAGAAATCCCCCAGTCTCCTTCCACCTTTTCTCACTGGACTTAGTACACGAGTTAGGTGGTTGTGGGTATAAACTCCTATTTTCCTTTCTCCTATCCTCCATCCCATTCTCCTCAGTCCATCAGATATTTGAGGCCAGTACCTCCTCCCAAGGGCAGGAGCAGAACATGACAGATGAAAGCATATCTGTGTTAGCACCACAGAACCAGTAGTCTGTGTGTGACGTCTGGGCTGACTAAGCACTTTGGAGGAAACTCAGGAAAAGAATAAAAACATAGAGTGTCTCACAGGGAAGATGATACCTAAGAACATTAAAACCAGAAACTCACACAGCCCAGTAGAACCATAAGGAATTCTACTCTGAGGGACTGTAGGGGCTACGAGCTACAGGAGGGTGTGGTTGTCTGAGCAAAGTTTCTTGGAGGAGATAGAATATAAACTGTCATGGCTAGAAGAGACCTTAAAAATTATCTAAGTCTTATCCTCTATTTAAAAGAGTGGATATTCTTTTTTTTTTCAATTAATAAGCGTTAATTTTCTTTTCCTCCCTGCTACCTCTCAACTGGGAGAGAAAAAAAAATTTGCAACAAATATGCCTTGTCAAGCCAAACCAATATACTCAAATAAAAGGAGGGAAAACTGCTCAGAGAGAGGGGAGGCTACTCACTCCAGTTCACATAGTAACAGTCAGTTCTCCTGACTCCTTTATCCAGCACTCTCCTCTGCATCACTAGGCTGGATATAAAGCAAGAAGATTGGGTGTCTGGCTGTCTGAGTTGGTGAAACCTATATAAGTTTCCCCCGAGCCCCCCCAAAATTTAGGGGAGATTTCCTACCAGAAAGATGAGAGATTTAAAATGCAGTACAGGGGTGGCTAGGTGTCACAGTGAATAGAGCATCCCCCCTGGAGTGAGGAGGACCGGCGTTCAAATCTGGACTCAGACACTTGACACTTACTAGCTGTGTGACTTTGAGCAAGTCACTTAACCCCAATTGCCCTGCCTTTCTCCTTCCAAAAAGCAAAAAATTAAAATAAAATAAAATAAACTGCAGTACAAGACACACTTTTTTTGGACATGGTCAATGTGGAAATTTGTTTTGCTAAACTATGCATATTTGTTATGAGTGTTATCTTTTCTTAATTGTTCAATTGAGAATGGTAGGGAGATATGATAAATACTTGCAAAAATAATTTTTTTTTAAGTTAGAAGTTACCATGAAATTTATCCACTGTGATGCAGGAATCTTAGTTCTGATATCAGGCATATGGTAGAGAAAAGCTTATTGTTCTGGGCTGCTTAAGCTTAAGGAGAAATGTGTAGCTTCCTTGCACTCTGAATACCTACTTCCTCTCTCAAAGGTGCTAATCATTGGGGAAAGTCAAAGACCACTGGTAACCCACTAGTCACCAAGTCTTATGGTATGGTGGAAAGAACCTGGACTGGCTGCCAGAGTTCGGTTCATCTGACATCTCTTCCCAAGACAACTTTGCACAAGCTCTTGCTAATGAGATCAGGACCATGGCAGTCTGAACACAGTTTCCAGGCAATTTGTGTTGAGGGTTAGGGCAAAGAGATAGGAGAGGTAAGTGTATGTATGGTGGGCAAGAGAACTAAGGGTAAGTTAGGTTGGACTTACATGCCAAATTGTTTTTTAAAACATGCGTTTATATATTTTTAAATGTGCCTAATTACCTCCCTTTTGAAGTTATGTCCTCGGAGGTTGCCGACTTCACTGACTCCCACCTCTAGTTCTAGTTCCAAATAAATTATGTCCCTACAGTGATAGAACTAACTGCTTTTAGCCCAGACCACAGACTAATGCCAAGCCTCCTGAACACCACCTGCTAGCACACATGTAACTCCACCCCAGCCACCTTCAGGGATGGTCATACTTTACACCTATGATCATCCTAAATTGTGCCACCTGCATGATCTTGGATTCTGAAATTCTCCTCTCTGATAACAATCTCCTATCTTTCCAACTCGCCCTCTGCATCACTCCTCCAAAACATATTTCTTGCATTAATCATCTCCCCCTATCATTACACACACACACACACACACACACACACACACACACACACACACACACACACACACATCTCCTAGTCTTTGCTCTGGTCTCTGTTCCCTTAACCCTGTAGTTGAGCAGTTCAACTATTCACTGTCCTCCACTCTACTTAGACTCTTTCCCCTACCCACCCCCCTCTCCTACTGCTATTCATGCCTTACCAGTTCATTTGGGGTCATTCCCACCATCCACTTTCTCTGTTTAGTTAGTTACTGCTAAACAATTTGCCGCTGGACATTGGTGAAGAAAGTTGTGTAAGTGAGCCAAGTGGATCCACCGCAAATTCCCATTATTTAATATTAACTGGACCTTTACTGCTCCATAACAATCCTTTTATTTTTCCCTTATTAACTCACATTCTCCAATTGCTGTTTCAAATGTTCTCCCCAAGCCCGCACCATCCCAATGCCCTATTCCCTCAGCAGATGATGTTACCTCCTGCTTTACTGAGAACTTCCTTGGCTCTCGGACATACCTTTAAACTCTTCTGAATCTTTACCTATTTAGCCTTCCTCTGGTCCAGTCTCTAAGGAAGAGGTGTGTCTTTTTTCCAAGGCTAAAGCCTTTCCACTTGTGCCCTCAATTTTTTCTCTCCCCTCTCCAATGGAAACTTGCCCCATTTCTGCAACATTTCCCAAGCTACTAGCTCCTCTGCTTCCTAGAAATATGTCCAGGTCCACTCCCACCCACCCCCCACCTCACAAAATCATCTTACTGTATCAATCTGTCACTCAATCCCTCCTATGCTTTTCTGTCTCAATCATGAGTCTTCTCTCATTGCCTCAATATCCTTACCACCTACTCACTCCTTAACCACTTAAAAATCCTATTGCTTACCTCTCTACTAAAATTCCTTTTTCTCAGCTGCTTAATTCAATATTTTTTTTTTCTCAGTCCTCATCCTCCTTTATGTCTCTGCAGCCACTGAAATAAGATCATTCCTCCCCTCCCTTGACTTCCATAAAGCTATGTAATGCTGGTCCTCCCATCTTTCAGACTCTTTTGTTATCTCCTCCCTTCTAGCATGGATGTCTCCATGGATGTCTCTCCACACTCTGCCCCTTGGTGATCATATGGGTTCAATGATCGTCTCTAAGATTATTCCCAAATTTATATATCCAGCAAGGATCTCTTTCATCAGGCCTTGCATTGCCAATTGCCTTATCCACCTTGCCTCCTATCTCCATCTTTTTAAGACCATTGGTATCTTAAACTCACCATATCCAAAAAAGAACTCTAAGCCAGTCTCATCTTCAAACAGCTGTTTCTGATGAGAAGACTAACATCCCTCCAGGCAACCAGGCTCCAAATCTAAGGATAATCTTCCTCTTTTTTCAAGTGGCAAAGTGCTATCAGAATATCTACACAATCTCTCGTGAATTCATCATCTCTCCACTTAATGACCATCACCTTGGTTCAAGCCTTCATCATCTCTCTCATCTATATTATTATTTTAACCTAATTGTTTTCATTGCCTCCAGTTTTTTGCTTCTCCAATATTTGTTTTACAGACCTGCCCAAATAATTTTCCTAAGACATAAGGAGGCAACATGTTACAGTGGAAAAATCACTGGATCTGGGGTCTGGGTTCAAAACCAGACTCTGCCATCTTACTACCTGTGGGACCTTGGGCAAGTCACTACCTCTCTGGTCTTAGCTCTTTGTCTATAAAATGAGGGGCTTGGCCTAGATGATCTCAAAGGATCTTCCACAGCTGGAGAGCTGTGCTACTCACCCCTCCCCAACCCAAAAACTTTAGGTGACTCCCCATTGCCTCTGGGATAAAATACACAATCCTGATCCTTGTGTTTGAGCTTCTCTGTAATCTGTCTCCAGCTTTATTTCATGTCACTCCCCTCACGTACTCCATAGTCCAGCCAAACTGGATCACTAGCTCTTCCCCACGATTATCATCCTATGTCCCATCTCTGTATCCATACAAGCCATCATTTCCCATGCTCGGCATCTACTTCTGCCTCATTTCTGCCTCCCAGAATCACTCCTATGTTGGAAGTTCAGCTCAGGTGGCATAGAGGACCACGAAGCTTTGCCCAAAACCACTCCCCAACCCAGTAGGTATTCATGTTCTTCCTCCCCTTACACTCAACTTTCTGTTACTGTGTTATATCCTCCCAGGAGAATGGAGAGCAACCCGTCTGATTTTTGACTGTCTATTCCTAGCACCTAGCACAGTGCCTCCCACATAAGTATTTAATTAACGTTTGTTAAATTTAACGGAGTCCAGACTGTGACCCAGGTTACAGCCTTAGCCTTGATTCCAATGAGCCATTCTGCAAATAAATGCAAGCCACTGGTCTCATGGGTAGAGACAATAGAATGCAGTCTGTCTCAAGTGCTGCAAGCACAGTTCAAAGGGCTTGTCGTTCTAAAGGCTTCACTGTAGGCGGTGGTAACTGCTTAATCTGTCTCTGCAGTTGTTTCAATACCAACTGGGAAAAGATTCTGTGCTTTCCTAGCCTGGTGACAGTAAGCAGTTTAATCCTGATCCATTAAGGAGAAACCTTAGAGATCACCCAGTCCTCATTCTGTTGGCTTTTTATCATTCAAATTAGTTTTTGTCCCTCATTTAACCAATCCTGAGAAGGAAAACAAATATTTTATTTTGGACAATGATGTGTAGGGCCCAGAGAGAAGGAAGAAAAGCAGTTTGCCCCGAGTCGAGCCTAAATTAGAAACGTCATCTAACCCAAGGCCTGCTCCCTATTTATGGTAGGATCTCAGCCAAGTCACAGAGCCCTAGTTTACTCATCTCTAAAGTAAAGGGATTGGACTAGGTGATCTCTGTTTCCTTCAAACCCTGACATTTTTTCCCCTGTTTTCATTAAGCCCCTTCTCCCTACATCCATGGTCAAAATTAGGTCCTTTAGACCCTAAAATAGAGGTTAGTCTGAAAGTCAGGAAAACTTGCCCCTAGTCCTTGCTCCATCACTCAGTGTGTGAGGGTGTGTGTGTGAGAGAGAGACAGAGGGAGAGAGAGGAAACAAAGACACAGAGAAAGACTGAGAGAAGAGAGATAGGAAGAAACCTTGGGCTTTTCCTTTTCTGGGTTTGTTTTCTCAATTATAAAATTACACTGATCTCAGGTGAAATGTGGTGTTTGCAATGATGTGTTGTTGACTTTCTAACCTCCTCTTCCAAGAGATCAGGGTTGTTTTGAGACTAAGCCATTGAAAGGAATCCTAGTTCTGAGGGACCTAGAGGCACCTAGCCCAGGACCACTTGCACACATGTGTGTGTGTGTGTGTGTGTGTGTGTGTGTTGAGCTATAGAGATAGCACTATAAATCACCTTGCTGGTTCTGGTTTGGAGAGTCAAAGCCAGTTTGTGCAAGAACTCTTAGCTAATGGTGTATAGGAATCATTCCCATATGGAACTGACTTCCCAGGCCAAGAAGAGGCTCTGGTACAGCTGGGACCCAAGGGTGGGACTAAACCTGTAGGCCAACAGACCTACACTGCCTCGGAAGGAAGTCAACCAAAGAAAGAAAAAAATCAACCAAAGCTCATGTCTGCATAACTGTGTGCCTGTGGGGTACAGCATCCCCATCCGGCTTACCAAGATGCACTCCCTTCAACCAAGTAATGAAAACAGTTCAATACAACAAATGTGTATTAAATGGGATAAAATGAGGTTCCTTCTCTCAAGAACTTTGCTGTCTAGCAGTAGTAGAGATGATACAACCCAGACCTGGGGCTGCACTCTGATTCTATCCATATTCCCCTGCCGTACAAGCAGACTTTAAAATCACTGAGTCCAACCCACATCTGAGCCATGAATGTTTCTGATGAATCCAGCCTTTGCTTCTTGACCTTCGATGGGAGTACCCAATGCCAGTTATTTCATTGATAGCCCTGATTATTCCTTATGTCCTTCTGCAATTGGCTTCTCTGGGCCCCACACCATTGTTCTGATTCCTCTTTCCCATGACATTTGATGCCAGTGATCACGTGTCTTCCCAAGTCTTCTTTCATTCAGGATGAGCACCCCAATTCATTCAGTTTATCATCCCATTAAGATCACTAACTCCCTCTCCATCACCCTTCAAATGCCCCCAAGGTGGATATGCCTAAGACCAGGCACGTTCAGAGGTCTCCTACTGTGCTTGCAGGACTGACGACCTGGTCAGAGGAGCTTTGGGTAAACATTTTCTTGTTATGATATAAATAGTGATTCATAAAGTGGGTGGAGGCCTTACCCCTGTCAGGAAGCTGCAGATTGGTAGGAGCCAGGATGTAACTAGTTTTGAGTAGAAGGTGGAGTTAGGTAAGGCCAGTGAGAGGCTCCCTACCCCCCAGAGATCTCTAACTCAGCAAGTTATTTTATCCTTTATCCCCTTCATCTCCAGTAAAATCCTTTTGAAAACTCCACCCTGTTTCTCAGGTGACTAAGTGGAAGGAAGGGGGCACCTGTACTTGGGCCAGGAGAATCTAGGCCAAATGGAACTCCCTGGAGGCTGGGCATGGGCTTGGTAGCAAGAAAGGGAGAGAAAAAAAAAAGGTGCCCTTTCCCAATAGCTCTATGAGCAGCCAAAAATTGTGACAAAACTCCATGCCTGATGAAGTTTCTTCATTTGTTATCAAAATCAAGCTATTATTAAAAACCCCTATCTCCATCATTTTCCTTGTGTTTCAGACAGACTGCTACCCAGGGATTACGGGTACCATCTATGAATATGGGGCCCTCACCATTGATGGTGATGAATACATCCCTTTCAAGCAATATGCAGGCAAATATATCCTCTTCGTCAATGTTGCCACTTACTGAGGCCTCACAGTCCAGTACCTTGGTAAGCCTTGTTCCCAACTCCCTCGAGAGCAGTAAGCAGGGACTGTTACCAGCTGGGCATATCACAATTATGGATTTCTGGAGGGATGGGAAATGGGGGTGGGAAGATTCTGTTCTGCTGTATTACAATTCTACTTCCAGGAAAAAGTGTTTATGCCTGAGAGTAAGGAGTCTCAGAAAAATCCCAGCCCTTGATTTCTCTAGAAATCAAGTGAAGAACCTTTTAGAAGGGACATTAAAACATAGGATGTCAGATCTACCTTAGAAGACATATTTTTAGAAAAAAGTCTTATCGAGATCTAGTCCAACTACCTCATTTTACAGATGAGGAAACAAGGGCCCAGATTAGCAATTTCCGTCATTAATTAGGTAGTTAAGTACCAGTCAGGATCTGAAGCTACTGCCTGAACTCCCATGGGGTCCACAGCTGCTTCCATTCTTACCACAACACTTTTCTGGCTCGCATGTACACTAGTGCGAGTGCACGCACGCACACGCACACGTACACGCGCACACACACACACACACACTCACACATGAGGCCAGAATAAATGGTTGAACCAAGGTGGTTCTCAGGTCCGAGGCTAGCCCCTTTCCCCACCCCCATTTTAAGTTTATACCAGCAAAAATCCAGAACTTTCTGCTGTTCTGCCACTTTCAGATGTGTTAGCTTCCATGATCCTATGTTCCATGAGGGACATCAGGACAGGGATTATTCTCCGCATTTGACAGTCAATGAAACTGTGGCTCAGACTTGAAGTGAATTCACCAGGTTACTCAGCAAGCTAGTGTAAGAGCCAGGGCTAGAACATGGGTCTTCTGCTTGCCCTAATAAGGCTTCTTCTCTCCTATACTTTTTCTCTGGGTCAGAATTGAATGCACTACAGGAAGAATTTAAGCCCCTTGGCCTTGTTATCCTGGGATTCCCCAGCAACCAGTTTGGAAAGCAAGAACCAGGACAGAACTCAGAAATCCTTCCTGCTCTCAAGTGAGTTGGGCCTGAAGGGTGACAGGGAAGGGTTTTCCCCAGTGGTCCCTGAGATAAGCATCCCTGAATCACGTCAGCAAGCACAGCAATGCTCAGGGCCCTCTCATCATGGGAAGCCGAGACAGGTGGGGGGGGGGGGACAGCATGGGCATCATAGTGAGTATTGGGCAAGGTATCCTGCAGGAAGACAGAATGGAGAACTGTGGGTGAAGAAAAGGTGAGTGCCCAGCACCTCTGAGGATAATCGAAAGGGCACTGGGAGTTAGCAGACCTCTGTTCATATTCTCATTTGGTTACATGCGTGAACTCAAGTTAAGTTGTTTTACCTACCTAGTCTCAGTTTCTTTTGTAAAATAAGTATTTTTTTTAGCTTTAAGTATAAAATCCTATTGAAATTTCAACCCTAGTCTTCATTAAGTCTTAATTTCTATGAATTTAGACCCAGGGAAAAAAAAGCCTTCTGAGTGGGGTTTAGCCATCATATCATTAATAGTTAAAATAACAATAGCTCAGAGAGCTGCTCCGAAGAAAGTTCTCCATCCTGTTTGTGACCCTGGGCTGCTCTGCCTTGCCCTCCCCACAGCCTGAGCCCTGCTTAGCTCTTCTTGCTTGTTTTTGCTCCAGACCCACTTGGCCACATTCTTGTTCACTATAGGCATGTACGCCCAGGCGGAGGCTTTGTGCCCAATTTCCAGCTATTTGAGAAAGGAGATGTGAATGGAGAGAAGGAACAGAAGTTTTACACATTCCTGAAGGTGAGTGAATTGAGCAGTTTCCTTAAAGCAAGTCACTTTAACAGGGAGAATTGTTTAACGATTGAGGTAGATTCCCCTTCTTACCTGGGCAACCTACTAAAAGTGGTCAAGGGGCAACACTGCTGAGGGGTTGGGTAATAAAGGCTAAATAGTCCATGGGTGGTTAGAGAGAGACTGAGACAGACGAACAGAGACTGACCAACCTTACCCCAGGAACAGCAGGCTAGGTGCCCCTTGTCCACAGACTCAGGGTAGCTGTCGTGTAAGAGGGATCAGTATTACACCTGGAGCCAGAACAGAAATGAGAGAGAAAAGGGAGGGGGGGGGGGGGGGGAGAGAGAGAGAGACAGAGACAGAGAGAAAGAGACAGAGACAGAGAGAGAGCACGCACATCTCACTCTGGCATCATCTTACCTGCTGGTTGAGTGGCTGAAGGATGGGGAAAGGAACATTCTAAGATTGGGGACTGGATGTTTGAGCAGGGAATGAGACAATAATAGTCTGAACTTTTGATGCCTTGGTGGCCTGGGATGTATTCAGGCTGCTTTCAACATGGAGGAGTCATGAAGTTTACCATTCAGGAGCACTCTACCACCCCCACACGCTCTCTCTCGGACTATCATTCAATCTTCTTTCTCGTCCTTTCCGTCTCCAAGGGCAAGCTTCCTATTGGCAGAATTTCCCAAGAGATGAGGTCCAGTGCCAGAGTGAGAGTTGTGAGTTGGCTGAGATATAGAGAACCTATGCTCAGCCTGAGCATCCAGGACCAGTTCGGGGTCTCCATGTAGGCCAACTATAACCCTCCAGCACCACATCCCCATCATGCAAAGGGTGGGGCAAGGATCACCTTCCTACCCCTGGCCTGTTTTTTCATACATAAAAGAGGATAGGAACAAAAATTGTGGTTTCATTGGTATAGAGAACTACATTGGTATAGAGAAGGGGATTCCCTTCACCAGTGGAGATCAACACATTCTCTGACACAGGCTCTGGAAAGCTGCCTAGAATACAGAGAGGTCAAGGGCCTGCCCAGAATCATACAGACACTGTATATCAGAGGCCGTGCTTGAACACAAATCATCCTGATTCCAAAGCCAGTTCTCTATCCATTACCCCACACTGCTTCTCACTAATACTTGTTACTTACCTTATAGAGCTGTTTTGAGAAAAAGTGCTTTACAAACCATGAAGACTCTTCCCCGCCTGTCCCCAATGAACAATGACATTATTTCCACTAAAGGGAAGGTTCCTCTATTAACTGTCTTGCTTTTGGAATGCCCTGAAGGCCTTTTTAACATAATTACTGGAAAGGACATTATAGACCATCTGGTCTATCATTTTACAGAGTAGGAAACTGAGGCCCAGTTTAGGTGATTCCTAAGGTCCTTCCCAGTTTGGATACTAAATAAGTTCCAAGTCTGCAGGGTTCCCAAAGGGGCTTTTGTTAACAGGATGGTAATGTGGGCAATAGTAGCTTGCCCAGTGTTACAGTGTGGGGCAGGACCTTAGTGCTTTACCTGGTGTTTTGATTATTAAACAGGATTTTGGGGGGAGTGTGGGAAGAGAGAGGCAAGGAAGTATCTAATTCTAAAAGATGGAGTGCTCATTATTTCCATGCTTCCATGTACCCTGCAGAATTCCTGCCCTCCCCCCTCTGAACTTGTGGGCACACCCAACAACCTCTTCTGGCAACCCATGAAGGTTCATGACATTCGCTGGAACTTTGAGAAATTCCTGGTGGGGCCAGATGGTGTCCCCATCATGCGCTGGTACCACCGGGCCACAATCAGCACTGTCAAGGTGGACATCTTAGACTATCTGCGGAAGCGTGGCAGCCAAGATCGAACTGCTGATGACTGGCAGAAGTAATCATTGTTCTCAGGGAGTAGAAAAGGGATACTGTTCAGGGAAGGGATTACCCCAGGTCACAGCCCTAACCAGACTATACTGTCTGCCCAAGACCCTGCTCCGTAAGACGCTGCTGTTCAGAGAATGTGTGTGGCTGTGTGGGCAGACACCAGAATGCCTATGCACACAGATGTATTTTCAAGGGTTGTGTGCCTAGGTGTTCATGAGGTCAGAGACAGATGCAGACACCCACCTCCACACCCTAGGTCCTTGCTCTATTGAATACTCATTTTCCAATATTAATGTTTTCCCATCCCAAACCACAGAGAAAAATCAGCTTTTTAGAAAGCTTATTAAACTTCTCAGATCTGTTCCTCAGGAGAACTCTGGTCCTGGAGTTTCCCACTACTGCCCAATGAACCCCTCTGCCTTAGCTCATCTGAAGTAAAGGGCCTTGGAAGCCCAGTGACCCACTGAAAATAAGCCAGACCCCTCCCTCAGCCCAGTACAAATGAGTGCCTTCTCTCCCTTCTCTGAACAGTGCTTTTAAACCCCCTTTGACCCACCCTATAGAGTCATCCACTGGAGAGCTGCCTAGAGGGCTCTGCCAGAGCAAAACTGGTGTAAAAGGAAAGAGAGTGTGTCCTAAAGTAAGGGATGGCATCTCTATGATGGTGGGATCCAAAGCCTCTCCAGGGCGGATCCCATCAGAGCCTGCAGAAGGTGTCATGACCCTTAGTGCATTCAGGTTGTGGCATCGAAGCAGGGATGCTGCCCCCTACGGGGGGACACTCACCCTCTCCTATCACTCCAGCCCCCCCCCCAACATTAGAGTCATACCCACTGGTGACAAATAAAAACCTTTCTGCAGCATCTGGGACTTCCAGGTTTCTTCCATTTCAGGGTTTTGGGGGGAGTGGGGGAATGAATTAGAAGCTACCAGCTTTGCACTGTTGGGTCCATGAAAATACAAAATGTTCCAAGAATCCAACCATCTCATTTTAGAAAAAACTAAGAACCCCAAAGAGGATTTAAGGTTTGGTTTTAAGGTCACACAGCAGAGCTGGAAAATTCATTCAACAATTCTTTATTGAGTACCTACTATGTACAGAGTCCTGGGGAAGAGAAAATAGATATGGCAAACAACAGTCCCTGACCTCGGAGGGGAAAGGTCAGTGGGAGATTGGCCAGTGGGTCTGAAGGGAGCACACAGATAGCCCTTCAGCCCCAAACAAGTAGTGCTTTTCATCTGAGGATGAAAATCATAACTTAACATACTGCCCTGACGAGAGGCCAAGGGCTTATCTTTTCATTTTCAAATATGCTGACTTCCAGAGTCTGAGACCCCAAGATGCTTCACTAGCTATTCACTATTCATCTGGAAAAATGGGACTTTCCTAGGGAAGGAAAAGCAGTAAGAGTGTGTGGGGGGCAAGGTCTCAGAGAACAGACAGTAGGAACTTAGTTGGCTCCATAAAGCCGCTGGTTGGTTCTTTCCCAAAGGGGAAGGGAATGGACAAGCTCATCCCCAGGCTCATTTTTGGAAGAAAAAGAGAAATGGGAGATGGGACCAGGGAGAAGGGCTATATGACAAAGCCAGGGAATGACACTGGAAGTCAGAGAGCACAGAGCACCATACTCTAGCCCTCCTTGAGGTAAAAAAAAAAAAAAGGATGTGAAGAAAAACGGTGAAAACTTCAGCTTTGTTTTCTGTCTCTGAACTGTCCCAACAGCTGGCCTGGGCCACCCAATCACATTCCAATCCATGCTACCATGGTACTTTTCTTTTACCTCTTCTCATTCCAAAGCTACACACCCAAGTCCATTTCAAACTTCGGGAACTATTGAGGGAAAGACCATGGTGATCACAAGCAGGGAGCCCAAACACTCCTGTCACACCACTGAGTCACAGGAGACCCTGCAAAGCATCTAGCCAACATGGCTGGAGGGGAAAAAAAGACCAGGTGCTGGAAGAAAAGTCAAGGCTCAAAAATGGGGCTACTCTTAACCAGAAACACTAACATCTTGTCAACCCTTCTCTCCTAAACCAAAACAGCGCTCTCTGAAGCATCTGTTCTGGAGGGGATGCTGGGAAGTGACTTTTAAAGTCTGAAAACAGATATCTATACCTTGACCAACACATATTACACTGGCCCAAGAGAGGATGTGTCCACTAGGGAAGAAGGATCAGAGAAGGGAAAGACAGTCACTAGCTCCTGACAGTGTTACTTGGAAGATTCTGACCAGCTGTGGAGTGTCAGAGCCATGTAACTCCATTCTCCTTTTCTCTGAGATCTAGAGCCCAGCACTTCCCTCATCCCACCTTTCCTATTTCTAGATGGGAAACCAAAGTCTTCCATGGGCACTCCTGCTGGAAAACAAAGAGTTCCTAACAAGCAGAAAACCCAGTGGTCTGTGAAGGGTCCAGATGGGAGGTGAGGTGCAGAGAAGGACAGACACAAGGCCCAATCCCCACCCTGTGCTCATACTGCCCATCAATTTTGTTTCAATAGCAGCTCTGGTCATACAGTGAGATCGGCCTCTAGTTCTTTGGTAATCCGTGATCAGTCGGTTCTGAAAGATGAAGATAGCCGGGTTACAATGAGTCCCCTCACTGCTTCCTAAGCCCCATCATCTGCACTGCTAGAAATCTTGGCCCTTCAAGCCACAGTGACAGGCAGGGCCCCTTTTCCCTCTATCCCTCATCACCTGAGAAGCCAACAGTTCTTGTGCCCACTGCTTGAGCAGTACTTGTACCTAAGAAGAAAGGAAAGAGTGAAGGGGCACCTTGAGTTTCACTTCTCAGTTACCCTCTACCCACTCTTGTTCAGGCCAGAGTCACCTGAAACATTTGTCCCCACCAAGCCAAGTTGGCGATCTTAAGCATTTCAAAGACCTTTCAGTTCATTCGGCTAATATCTACAGCTGAGGTAGACATCACTTAAATCAATCTACTAGGCAATACACTCTGAGAACTATATAAGGGACTATATTAGTCTATACTTTTAATCTCCCCAGCTGTATGCTCTATATACAGTAGGTGTCTAAAAAAATGATTGTTGAACTGTAGTGAATTAAAGACTGACACTGACGATCAGAGAATTCTTACCAGGCTCTGAAGGCTGGACCAGGGCAGCATCAACCTGGGAGCTCTGATTCCTCATCACACCACACGGGGGGCGCCAAGCATATTCTGGCTGAAAAAATTTATTCATGCTTATTGTTCAAGCTAACTAACCCACCCACATTTTAAGCAGAAAATATGCACTGAGGGCCTATTAATCTTGAACAGCATTGTCCTGGGTTCTGTGGGGAATACAAGAGAAGTGTGAAACACAGCCTCTAGAACCTTGAAGAACTCATAATCAGGCTGTGGAAATAAAACATACATGCACACAGGAACAATGTGGAAATGATAAAGGAATGGAGAGATGAAGAAAACCATTAAAGCTTTTATAGAAGAGATGGATCTTGGGTAGACCTTGAAAGGCAGGCTGGGTTTGGAGAAGTGAAAGGGAAGAAGGTCACTCTAGGTAAGAGGAACAAGACATGGAGATGGGACCAAGCCCCGCATTATCAAGTTCAAAAGGGAGCCAGAGCTATTATGGGGGATGACTCTCTTAGAGGAATGAGAGATAAGATCAAATGGGTAAGGTCTGATAGTAGAAGGGCTTGAAGTCAATAAGGATTTTAACTTGATGAAGCAGACAAAAGGAACCATTATTAATAATAATTAACATTTGGACAATGCTTTGAGGTTTACAAAATGCTTTTGCTGTCACAACCTTGTGAGGTAGGCGATTGTGAGGATTAGCCGAATCTGAAAGATGAAGAAACCAAGCCTCAGAGAAGCAAAGTGATTTGCTAGAGATCACAGAGCCAACAGACTTCAGTATGTGG
Organism: Petaurus breviceps papuanus; assembly: GCF_028583685.1. Lineage (NCBI taxonomy): Eukaryota > Metazoa > Chordata > Mammalia > Diprotodontia > Petauridae > Petaurus > Petaurus breviceps. The sequence goes on along the minus strand of NW_027186372.1, from coordinate 33,370,434 downwards.
TCTCAAATTCGAGGTTTCCTGATGCCAAAACCAATGTTCTTTCTGCCAGAACATGCGACCTTTAGGGTACATATGAAATAAAACTGTTTAAGGAACACTGATTGGTCAGGTACAGATTGGACTGAAGGGGAAGAGCATGGGAAAAGGTGGGAGATCATCTAAGAGGTTGCTGTTGTAAACCAGCCTTGAGGACTTGCACAGAAAGGGAGCAGACAGGAAAACATTTGGATGGAGAAGTCAACAAGACTTGGAAACTGAAGAGGAAATGACAGAGGGAGAAGACTCAAAATATGTTAATATTTCTAAACAGAAACAGGTGATTTTTTTTTAGACTTAGCTAAATCAAGCCCTGTTATTTTCTCATGCTTTCTCCTTCAATCTTTTCTTGATGAATCCCAAGATTCTGAAATGACATGAGGGCTAGAAAAGCCAGAATTTCCTAGCCACAGACCAGAATCAAAGGCAGGTCTCTCTTCCTAGCTAGGGTTCAGTTATGGTGCCAATGATTATGGCACAGAGAAGATGCATATTTTCACTGCACTGACCCTGCTGCAAAATTCACAGGACTACAGATGTAGAGCTGGAAGGGACCTTGGAGGTCTAGTTGCCCTAGGTTAGGTCCAAGCACACTAACCCTGTAGGTGTAGGTTGAGGGGAGGGGGACATAGAGAGAAAAAAATCTGAGGAGAGAACTGGATTAGGCTAATAGCAAGCAATTTACCAGATGGAACAGGCGGGAGTTGGGAATCGGAGGTGGATGTTCTGCGGCCATTGGTGGTGGTGGGTATCGGATTTCTGACCAGTCCTCAAAACCATGGTGGTGCAGGAATGGGGGTACTGGTTGGTATGGATAGGGATAGGCCCCACAGATGTGCTCCTGGAGGGGGTCCATGTGGTATCTCTCTCCTGAGGCCTGCACAGAAGGGCAAAACACAAGTTCAGGTTTCAGATAACCCAGGTGACCTCATTCTACCCAGCAACACCTAAACATTTAGAATCACAAGAACCTTAGGGAACACATTTTTAATTGATGTCATAAATTCACGAAGTTAGAATGGATCTTGCTCCAGGTCACAGTCAGTGCAGAAATGGGCCCTGAAACCTGACTTTTTTCTGAATCCAAGGTCAGCATTCCATACACTGTATATGTTGCCTATACCCCAAAAAGAAAAGGGTTTGCAACCAAAACAGGAAAATGCAAAAAACAAAAAACCTGCTGGGCTGTAAGAGCCTAAACTTTCATCCAAAAACTAGCCTGGGACCTCTGCCCACTTTCACCACAGGGTTCCATACCTTCATCTTCCGCTTTTGCTGCCTGAGGGCTTCCCTGGCTTTCTCTTCATCCTTGAAAGCCTTTAGCTAAGAGAAATACAGATAACCCATTTAGAAAACAAAAGGCACCCGGCCAATCAGAAAGCCCAGAGCCAGGAGGGCACACCCAACACAGCCGATGAAAAACTGACCCTGCCATCTGACATATTTCTATCTGAGGTTCTTCACTCAGGACGTGAGAAAGCCAGCTCTATAAAACTGGTCAAGGTCAGGGCACAGGGACAGATATAGTCTAGGTGTTTGCCAGGCCTGGAAAGTTAAGAAAAGACTCAATTCTGAACATTGTAGGAAGGAGCAAAGTCATAAAACAGTGCCCAGGATGTTCAAATACTCACATCATTAGAATAGAAAGGGATCTCAGTGAATCCAGAATCTTTGAGCTGGAAATATTTTAATAATCCATCTAGTCCAATCCTCCCTAATTTTACAGAGGAAAGTGAAGTCCAGAAAAGGGGAAATGTTTTGCTCAAAATCACATAGCAACCAACAGCAGAGCCAATTCTAGAACTCGGGTCATCTGATTCCCATACCAGAGTTTCTTCCACTTTCTGCTTCCAAAGCCTTAGATATTCTCAAAGATGAAAAATATAGTGCAGGAGAAAGAATACTAGACTGGAAATCAGATTCAAGAAATTCTCATTTCCCTTAACCACTAGCTAATTTCATGACCGTAAGCATGTCCTACTGCCTCTCTCGCCTCGGTTTTCCCCATGTTAAAGGAGATCAGATGAGATAAACTCTAATGGTCTTGCATGAGTCTAAGGAGAAGCAAGACAGGTAGATGTTAACTACACCAACCACATATGACTGTGCTGAAACTCAGGATGCTTCTGCCCAGACCCCACTCATCAGTGATGCTAGATTCCTATCTCTCCCTGACCATCTCACAGCCACTGCCCATTACATATGAAATGCAACATGTTAATAATGAATCAGTATTGATTCATTTCCATATAAGTATCTCATTCTGCTGCTCAGACAGTTTCAGAAGAATGACTGTGTAGCTGATTTATCCACAGCCTCTTCCCACTGTTAGACACATGAACCCAACCATAGGTCGTGACAAACCATCACTGTTCTCATTAGGTATCAGTAATAATTTTTTTCACTCAGACTGGTGATTTCATTATCAAAGGGAGCCCCATTAAGGAAACTTCCTTTTCTCTTACCAATGCAAACTAAAAGTGTTCTACATCTTAGCCTAGAACTGACTTACTGAACAATTACTTAACTGAGAGGTTAACCAGGCCCACAAAGTCTGTATAGATCAGAGGTGAGGCCAGAGCCCAGGGCTTCCTCATTCCGAACACTGCACCGTCTACCCCACATTTCCTTTCTAGCACGTGCAGCATGCCCTGGGCACCCCGTTCCATCACCCTACCCCCCTCCTCCTATTTCACCATAAGGTTCCCCACTCTCACTTGGGCATTAGAGAGGGTAACCTGGGCCTGAAGCTTCTCCAGCTGCTTTTTCAACTCCTCCTTTTCTTCATTCATTCGTTCACGATCACTCCGTTCTCTCTGAAAGTCCTCTTCAAAGATCTTAACCTATTAGACAGAGGAGGAAGAGGCCGAGGCATTAATGAGGGCCTAGGCCTTTGAAAAACTTTAGAGTGCCACTTGTGTCTGTGGATGACTGCAATTTCACATATGATTAACAAAGAGAGAATCAAGGAGGAGTGTAGCTAGAGGTCTAGGTCCAGAATACAGTATGCTGTTATGCCAAAAATCCAATGACACATCTGGCAAATTGTTCTTACTATTCATTTTGACACCAGAATATGCACACTACAAACTACATCTCCCACTTCTCCCTTCCCTTCCCATTCACCCTCTTTACCTGTTGCTTTAATAATTCATTCTGGGTGAGCAGCTCTTGTTTCCGCAGAAGCCCTCCTGGTCCCTCAGGATTTACAAAGGCATGAGGTGTAGGGGATGGAGAGGCCTGAATGTTCAAGGCTTCCTCCAGGGCCTTAGGATCAAAGACAGCCAAGTTACAACAGTTTGTAAAAGCATCTCCTGCCCAGATCCCCTTTAGAGACCACCAGCCATCTTTGAACTATTATCCATAAAGGGGGTAAAACTCTACTTCCTCCAAGCAACCCCAGGGCCTCTAACTCAGTCTCCCTCTTCTGACAAACTGGAAGGACCATATGGTGAAGGACGAGGACCCAGCATAAGGATACACAGAAGTCAGGGATGTATGTGCCAAACCTTTTCCACAGTCAAATGTGCTTTCTGGGAAAAGGCATTCCAAGAAAGGGGAAGGGGGGAGACAACAAAGAGGAATTTGGTCTACCTATTTAATAACAATCTCTTACATTTCTGTAGCATTTTTCTTACTTCATCAGAAGCATAATGGATTGTGCTCTAACCCTTCATTTTAACTCTAGATGCATCTTTTTGTTTTAAGTTTGCTTTCTGTAAACAACACACTGCAGCATTCATCTTTCTAAAAGCCTGCTCCCATCCTTTTCCATTTTATGGGTAAACTCATCCAATTCACAGTTATGACTGTTAATTGACTATTTCCCCCCAGCCTATTCTTTTATGCTTTTTCTTCTTGGTTATCCATTTCATCTATAAGAATTTGTTTTGCTTAAGCCCAATCCCTCCTTTAATTTTCCCTCTCTTATACCACCCTTTCTCTCCTTTACCTCCTGTTACCCTATTGAGTAACATGCATTTCTGAACCCAACTGTGTATGCATTCATCCCTCATTTGATTAGTTCAGATGAGAATGAGGGTTAAGTGTTACCTGTTCCCCCCATACCTTCCTCTTCCTTTGTATAGACTTACACTTATGCACCCTAATTGAGTTAATTTTCCTCATCCTTCCTCTCCCCACCCAGTAATTTCTTCTGACCCTCCCTTTCCATTCTTCTAAGATCACTGAAGTATAACAGAACTACTCCCATGTCATCTGTCTAATCAGACTTCCTTATATGATCTTTGATAATGATAGTATTCTGAGAAAATACAGGTATTATCTCTACATATCAGAATGTAAAAAGTTTATCCTTGTTTGGTTCTTTATGATTGCTTTCTCATTTACCTTTTTAGATTTCTCTTGACTCCTGTGTTTGTATTTAAAAGCTTCTACTCAGCTCTGGTCTTTTCATCAGGAATGTTTTGAAGTCTTTTCTTTCTTTAAAGAACTATTTTTGCCCCTATAGGATTATACTCAGTTTTGGTGAGTAAGTTTTTCTTGTCTGTAAATCTTTATCTTTTGCACTCTGGATTGGATTCCAAGCTCTCTACTACTTCTACCATGGTGGTTGCTAAACTGTGTGTGATCCTGACTGTAGTTCCTTGGTATCTAAATTCTGTCTGACTGTGGTATCTTTTATCTGACCTTGAAGTTCTGATTTGGTTATATTTCTGGGTGTTTTCATTTTGGGTTTTTTTTTTTCAGTAGGTGACAGATGGATTCTTTCTATTTCTACTTTGCCTTTTGGTCCTAAGACATCTGGGGAATTTTCTTTTATGTTTCTTAAACTATGATGGAGGGAGCAGAGTCAAGATGGCAGAGTAGAAACAGGACTTCTGCACAGCTCCAGCTTCCACCTCCTCCAATTCATGTAAAAAATGACTTTAAACAAACTTTGGAGCTACAGAACCCACAAAATGACAGAGAGAAGCTAACTTCCTCCTGAAGACAGCCCAGCAGGCTGGCAGGAAGGGGCCAGCACAACACTCTGGGAGCCAAGCCCACCCCCGTGTGAGCCCAAGCTTTTAGCCTCAGGGTGGCTACAACCAGCCGCTGGCTGGAGGGACTTCATATCACCAGCAACTGTGGCCATTTCCAGAATTATCAACCCATAGATGCTAAGGACAAAGTGAGAGGTCAGTGCAGTGTGGACTTTGGGATCTGGGAGTTTGGGAGTGCGGTCTGGCCTTCGCCTCCCAGAGGGAGAATCAGCTGAAGCAAGGTGGCTGGTGGCTGCTTCAGCTCCTGGATAATAGGGGGACCAAGCAACCAGTCTGTGGGGTAATTGCTCTTGCTTTAACCTGCTTGGTCATGGATTGTGGTCTAGGTCCTGATAGAGGTCCTGGGGTGTATGACCAGTCTTCTAGAGCATGTGGAGGCTTCAGAGAGGGCACCTAACTAATAGCTCCAGCAGCTGCAAAAACCCCAGTGATTGGGACAAAGCTACCCTCTCTGGAAGTAGAGTTCTACTGTGGCAAAAAGCTCAAAAGTCAAGTAATTGAGTGGCAACATGAGCAAGCAAAGGAAGCAAAACAAACAGAGCAATCCAACATTAGACTCCTATTTTGGGGACAAAAAGAATCAAAGCATGGAACAGGAGGAAGACAGTGAAGTCAAGACTCCTGCACCAAAAGCTTCAAAAAAATATTTATGCTGGTTACAGGCCATAGAGGAGCTTAAAAAGGATTTTGAAAATCAGATAAAAGAAGTGGAGGAAAATTTAGGAAGAGAAATGAGAACGATGTGAGAAAATTATGAAATGAGAGTCAACAACCTGACTGAAGAAAATAACACCTTAAAAAAATAGACTAACTCAGACGGCAAAAGAAGCAATGAGGATAAAAATGCCTTAAAAAGCCAAATTTGCCAGATGGAAAAAGAATCTCAAAAGCTCACTGAAGAGAATCATTCCTTCAGAATTAGACTGGAGCAAATGGAAGCTAGTGACTTTATGAGAAATCAAGATACTATTAAACAGATCCAAACAAATGAAAAAAATAGAAGGCAATGTGAAATATCTCATTAGAAAACCCACTGACCTGGAATATAGATCCAGGAGAGATAATTTAAAAATTATTGGACTACCTGAAAGCCATGATCAAAGAAAGAACCTAGAAAGCATCCTTCAAGAAAAGTGACCTACAAGGCTCTGTCTGGGGCCCTCTTTTCTTCTTCTTCTTCTATACTACTTCACCTGGTGATCTTGTCAGCTCCCACAGATTTAATTATCATCTTCTTATCCAGTCCTAACCTCTCTTCCCACTTCCGGACTTGCATCTCCAACTGTCTATTAGACATCTCAAACTGGATGTTGCTTAAACTCAAACAAAAAAAACTGAACTCATTATCTTGATTCCTCAAAGCTCTGCCCTCTTCCTAACTTCCCTATGACTGCAAAGGGCACCATCACCCTCCCAGGCTCACAACCTAAGTGTTATCCTCATTTCCTCACTCTCTCACCCCCCACATCCAATCTGTTGCCAAGGCCTAATGACCTTCTTAATATCTGAATATGCCCTCTTCTCTCCTCTGACACTGCCACAGCCTGGTGCACGCCTTTATCTGCAATGTCTTCTGGCCAGTCTGTGGGCCACAAATCTCTCCCCACTCTAGTCCATGCTCTACTCAGTTGTCAAAGTGATCTTTCTAAAGTAGTGGTCTGACTATGTCAGCCCATTACTAACCAGACTTCAATGACTCTGCCATTTTCAAGGTCACATATAAAATCTTATTTGACATTCAAAGCCCTGTATGACTTCTGCCCCCTTCTCCACCTTTCTAGACTCCTCACCCCCATGACATACTCCACAATCCAGTGACAGACGCCTCCTTGTTGCTCCTCACACAAGATGCTCCCCCATCCAGCTCTGGGAGTTTTCACAGGCTATCACCCTCTCCACCCTCCATGATCTCTGCCTCCTGGCTTCCTGGTCTTCCTTCAATTCCAAGTTAAAATCCTGCCTTGTACAGGAAGCCTTTCCAGATCCCCCTCAATTCTAGTGTCTTCCCTCTGCTTATATTCTGTCTCACCCGTTAAGACTGTGAGCTCCTTGAGAGCTGTGACTGTCTTTTTACCTTTGTGTCTCCACTGAGCACAGTGCCTGGCACATAGTAGGTGCTTGATAAATGTTTATTTACTGACCAACAGGCTCATGGAATCGTTCGCTTCCATTTGGTGCGTCCTGACTTTCAGGAAACTTGCTGCTCAGACCAGGTTTTGTAGCTATTGTTCCAAGCTATTAGCTCTCTTTCCAACTCTTTCTTCCTTAGCCTTCACAGCTTTTCCCATTGTTTTCTCCAGCACTCTCATTTGGTTTTTTAAATCTTCTAGGATTCCCTTTAAAAACTCTTGATTCATCTCTCCCAATGATTCTGGACTTATGCTGAACCTGAATCTGTACTTGAAGCTTTGCTTGTACATGTTTTGGAGTCATCTCCTTCTCTGGGTTTGTGTCCTGGCTTCAGATTTTATACTAGGATTAGGCTCTCTGTACTTCGGGAGGAAATGTCTCAGCTGAGTGTTTGTCCTTTGAGATCCTTCTGCCACTTGACTGGGAAACTGTTTTCTGGGTTATTCCTGGATCTGGCTGGCAAGTTTTCAGTGCTCCCAAAGTGATCTGATCAAGGACACTTCCCCCCAGTCTGACCTGGGTCTGGCTCTGTGTGACACTGTCATCTTGTCCCTGTTTGAAAGTCCCAAGAGACTGTTGCTGAACTCAGTCATGATCAGCAATCTGGAAAGGCATGCAGGGTCAGAGTGACAGAACTCTAGGCTTCCCTTTGGTCTGGAATTCCTGCTTTGGTTATTTTAATGCAGGCTTCAGTCTGGGCAAGAGGCTGGAACTGAGACCCTGCTCTGCTTCCTAGAGTCAGAATCACCACACAGCTCCTGTTTGCTTCTGAACATGTTCCTACCTCAGTATACATACAGTTCCTTATCCTGAAATGCTACCCCTAGGCACAAGTTCCCTCCTCAGTCCACCCTGGATCTGGGAAATTGGGTGATGGAGATGCCAACTGGCACCTGTTTCTGTACCTACACAAGTGTGGGACTCTCTGTGCTGGGCCTGGGACCATTCCCCCTGAGTACCACCTCACCTACCATGTTTCCCCGATAATAAGACCTATCCCGAAAATAAGCCCTCCCCTTACTGTGTAAGATTCCTCTAAAGTAAGCCCTCCCCCGAAAATAAGCCCTATTGAGATTGCTACTGTAGTGAAGGTGATCCCCTGCGCTACACGCTACATTACGGTACCCTCTGTATGCATCGTTCCCCCCCCACCCCCGGTGAAACACACGCCGCGCTCCGAGCTGCATCCAATCAGAGCTGCAGCAGTGAGCGCGTCATCCTGTTCTTCCCCAGTGATTTGCTTATTGAATAAAGGTACATTTTTTTGTTCACATTTACCTGTTTATTAAAATTGCTGTCAATGTTCATTAAAATAAGCCCTCCCCTGAAAATAAGCCCTCTGGTGTTTTTCTGTCCAAAAAAACTAAGACGACAGTGTCTTATTATTGGGGAAACACGGTAGCATTGGAATGTCCCACATAACTTTGTTCCTGGCCACCACTTCCTCAGGGGCCATAGATGTTTCTGTCTGCCTCTTTATGAAAACCTGAGCTAGGAAAATGATTCGCCATTTCTCCTTGAATTTCCTGATCAAGACTTGGTCTGGTACATTTTCTAGATCTTTGTGGAAGAAGCTATTCTTCCTGTGACTTCACTATCTTGCCTCTACCCCTAAGCATTTTTCTTAAGCTCCTTTCAGCTCCAGTTCTGTATCTTTAACTGCCTGGTGAACATCCCTATTTTGCTATCCCATCAGCAACTGAAACTCCATACATCTCAAATTAAAAGAATCCTCTTCTCTCCTAAACCTGCCCTTTTATCCAACTTCCTTGTTTCTTTTGATGGCACCACCATGCTTCCAGTAACCCAGGTTTGAAAACTCAGTCATCTTTTGCTTCTTTCTACCCTCTCACCAAATCCTGTCAGTTCTACCTCCACAAATCCCTCAATCTGGTCCCATTCTCTCCATTTACATGGCTCTAGTTCAGGCCATCATCACTTCTCCAATCTATCTTCTACACTGTTGCCAAAATAATCAAGTGTGATCTTGTCACTTCCTTCCTCTAAACATTCAACAACTCCCTATTGCCTCTAAAACACAACAGAAATCCCCCAGCCTGGCACTTCAGCACCACACACAGAAAGTAATCAGGATAGACTGGAGTGGGGGGTGGAGCAGGGCAGCAGTGACTGCTAGGATAATGGCGGCCCTTAGGTTGTTTTCTGATCTTCAGCCAAATATTTGTATTTCTGGCTCTGACCCACCCTTCCCAACTGTGAACTGTGCAAAGACCAGTAGGGGTCAGAAAGAAGAGAAGGGGGAAAAAACAGAGACTTGGTCATCAACAAAAAAGGCAAACACAGAGCAGGAAAGGAAGGGAGGTGGCCAGCAGTCCTGGGGCACCAAGCTAGGGACAAGGGATCCTGGGAACAGGATCCCTACCAAGACGCTCACCTTGTTCAGACGCTGGATCTCCTTCTCCTGGTACTCCCGCTGTCGACTAAGGGGAGCCAGCTGATCCTGGAGGTACTTGGCCCTCTGTCTCAGGTCCTTGCCTTCTGCTGTTAATCTCTCTTTATCAGCCTGGGGTGGAAAACAGGCTGGAGCTAAGCAGACCATCCCTTGCCTTCCACCTCATCCCACACCACCTAAGCAGAGGTTCTTCACCTTTTTTGGTGTCAAAAACCATTTTGTCAGTCTGCTGAAATCTATGGACTCCATCTCAGAATGTTTTTAAATGCATAAAACAAAATATAAAGGATTACAAAGGAAATCAACTGTATTGAAATCGCTTTTTAAAAAAAAATTCAGAGACACCCCTCCTCCCCTAGGTTCAGAACCCAGCTTTATAAAAGGAACAAGTAGATTGTCCTCCTTCCTGTAAGATCTTGGAATGCTAAATTTAAAGGACCTCAAAACACAGCATACAATTTTGAAACCTGAAGGGACCTTAGAACACAAATACTGAGTTGAAAAGGGCCTTGGGTCATAGGAAACAGAATGTCACAGCTGAAAAGAACCCTAACAATCACCTATCAGGAGAGGGGAACCTAAGGCCTTCTAAGTCCTTGGGTACAGCCTTTTGACTGAGTCCAAGCTTTACAGAACAAATCCTTTTATTTTTTATTTTTTTAAAGCAATCGGGGTTAAGTAACTTGCTCAAGGTTACACGGCCAGTTATTTCTGGGTGTGGTGCTGAGTATCTGAGCCCGGATTTGATCCAGGTCATCCCGACACTGGAGCCGGTACTCTTACTCGCTGAGCCACCTGGCCGCCCCTAAGCAATCAGGGTTAAGTAACTTGCTCAGGGTTACATGGCCAGGTGTTTCTGGGTGGGTGCTAAGTGTCTGAGCCCGGGATTAGATCTCCAGGTCTTCTCAACACTGGAGCTGGTGCTTTTACTCGCTGAGCCACCTGGCCGCCCCCAACAAATCCTTTTATTAAGGGGCTTTATTCTGTCAAAGGGCCTCACTTGGGGGCCGCAAGGGCCACAGGTGGCCTTGAGACCCAGGTTCCCCATCCCTCAGTCCTAGCTCAACTCCTCCATTTTTATCAAGAAAAACGAGCTCAGAGTGAGGAAGAACCTTAATCTGTCTCACAGCCACTTCCTTTTAATTGCCAAGTCTTCTTTCTTGCCTGTACGAAGCCCTGTGGGAAAGGGTAAAACCTTCCTTCATAGTGAGCACAAAATTACATTCATATAGTATAGGATTGGGTCACTCATCACTCCCTCATATAGGCTAATCACTTCAAAAAAACAGTCCCCTTATGCGCCTTATTCCACTGATGAGGCAGATCCTAAATCCATCTGGATGGAGACGATTTAGATTCCAGAAGAAGAGTGAGGAGGTGAGGCAATTATTATGTTCATGACCATCTCCCATACAGGTATCTAATGAAATCCAGAGTCCCACACAATAATGGTGCTAATTTACACACTTAAAAGAATTTCCACATCCATAATCTCATCTCATCCTCATAAAGTACACAGGACAAGTGGTATTATATTATCCCTAGTGGACAGACAGAGACTCAGGCTGAGATGTGAGGTCACGTGCCCAAGTCAGAGAGTGGCAGGCATGACTACAATTCAAGTACAATGCGAAGGTCCTTTTTTCTCAGAATTTGGGTCCATTTGTTAAAGGTAGATTTGTGGTCCTTTCCACCAGACCCACAGAGTTTTGCCTCAGCTCCACATGGCTCATGCTTGAAGAGGATGAGTCAGAGAATAGTGTCAAAGACAGAGCCCTAAAAGAAGGGAAGGAAAAGGGCAAGGTCTTTTTAATCCATTCCGGAGTGTCAATGTGGGCAGTGTAGAGAAAGAGTCTCCTGGTCAAACTCACACATGAAGCTAGGCAAAGAAGACTAAGAACAGAGGGGTTAAAGGTTACGATCTGAGAGCTTTCAGACTGGGGGGGGCAGGGAGGAGACACAGATGTAAAGTTTGTTCTTAATGGTAAAGGTCAAATAGGTTAAAAATATCCCCCAAAAAGCTGACAGACTATCTTGTCAGGAACAGCCATCTAAACAAATTTCTGAAAATTGGGAAAGGGGGTAAAAGGTCTATTTGTGTAAGGTCAGTTAGGAAACTAACCCCCTGGCTCTTCCTCCCTCCCAAGGAGACACACGAGAATGTGTCGCACACACCTCTCCCCATCTCACGATCTCAGTTAACAGAATTACTTCTTCCTAAATACTTGTCATGCTTCTCACCTCCCTATCTTTGCTCAAGTCACCCTCTATGGCTGGAATGTCCTCGCCCCACCACTGTCTTCTGGTTCTAGGTCTAGTTCTAAGGACGCCTCCTTCATGAAGCTTTCTCCAATTTCGTCAGTCAGGCTGGTGACTGCACAGCCCTCCCTCACGTAAATTCAATCACCTGCATGTCGTGGCATCACCTCCTTGATGTCACGGTCCTTTGAGAAAGAAGGACAAACAGCAATTCCCATTACACCCATCTTATCCATCTTTTTATCTTCCTCACTCCACAGCACAAAGCCCTAATGCCCACAGGCACTTAATAAAAGTATTCTGAAAGAAGGAAGGAATACATTCAAGGTGTGAAAAGGAAAAGGCTAGGGGAGAAGGAAGAGATTGCATTTCCTCTAATCCCAGGAATCCCTGGAACCCTATGACTGGAAAACAGGTTCAACCAACACAGGTGTAGGGAATCTGTTATTTTACTTCCGTGGCTTTTAAGTTTAACCATACTCAACTGGCACCTTCAGCTCGCCATGGTCCACTTTGCAGATTATTGATAATAACTGCTTCACCACAAGGCAAGTTTGCCACAGCCTCCAGAATAATTCAGAATTACTTTGCTCTGCCCTCAGTGTAGCTGAGGGACTGGAGATATGTGAACATTTACCTTGAGCCAAACAGGATTAAGAAGGTAAATCAGCTATAAAAAATAATCATCAGGGAAGGCGAGGTGGCGCAGTGAATAGAGCACTGGCCCTGGAGTCAGGAGGACCTGAGTTCAAATCCGGCCCCAGACACTTAACATTTACTAGTCATGTGACCTTGGGCAAGTCACTTAATCCCAATTGCCCTGAATTCCCCTCTCCAAAAAGCAAAAAATAAAAAATAAATCATCATCATCATACAGTGTGTTCCAAAGCCACAAAGAAACAATGTTTGCATTATCCTTACTGCTGTAACCTCTACACTTCATGGTACAAAGATTCAGGGGTTGACTATATCCTTAAGTTTAATTAAACCGATGATCAGAAATTTCTGATTATTAAATCTAGGCCCATGTCCATTTGTAATTAAGACAGCAATCATTTGTCAACAAAATGGCTACCAACTGCTGAAATTCAAGAGTAGCTCCAGAATCACAGTATGGCTTAGTTCAAGTTTCACCGTATTACCTCACCTCCTCCATTTGTGACAAAATGGAAATAGCTCAGAGTCTCATTCCTACTAGAAAAAAACTAAGGCTAGAGTCCTAGGTATAGAAAAGAACCAGGAAACATGTTTGGATAAAAACAAGAATGAGTCAAGCCCTAGTCCCTTCCAGCTCTCAAATTCCATGCCTCTATGATAGAAGAGGTTACAGAATTAACTACTATTTGCCTTGGATGACAAGGGGCTGAACCAGCTGATCCCTTAATGTCCCATCTAGCCTTCTATGTCATGGAAGTCCCATTCAAGGGGAAGATTAGGTATGGAGGTTTCCTAGGCTCTCCTTATTCCTACTCTGGGATGTTCTCCAACACTACCTTGATATAATCTACCAGTATACATGGGAAAGGACTGACTGAAGGGAGAAATGCCAGGGCTGAGGGGACCACGCTTGCCTCCTCCATTTCAATCTTGGACTTGGCCAGGAGAAGCTTTCTGTCAAAATCTCGCTGCTTTTGCTCTCGGTCGGCCTCCAGTTCGCTCACCAGCTTCTGAGAATCAGCCAGTTTCTGCCGCAGTTCTGTGATCTGTGTAAAGGAAGAATAAAAGATAATGAGCAAAGGGTCACAGGTTTAGGTCAGGGTCTGTCCCACCTCTGCTCAATCATCCTTGCTCCCAACAAACCCAACGTCCCAAAGCTCTCATGTATGAATTCCTGAGCCTTTGAGAAAGAAGATGGAGACTAAAACTGTTAGGCAACCTGCAGTGAAAAACAGATTTTTCCCTCTTCTCAAATCAATTAATTAACTAACTCAGGTGTCTATAGTCCTATGATGCTTATATAAAGCTTTCTAAACAAAACTTTATGAAGGAAGTAATGCAGGGATTATTTTCCTTATTTTACAAATGAGGAAATTGACACTTAGGAAGTTGAAATGAGTGACCATAGACACATAACTAAGAGGTATGAGTCAAGATTTGAATACAGGTCTCCTGAATCTGAATCCAGCAGTATTTCCACTGTAACATATGATACTGATCCAAACACAATCCGTCATGGTCGGAAAGAAGCCCATATTACCTTCTGTTCATATTGCTGCTTCATAGAACGAAAATGCTGGTCCCACTGCTTGTTCACCTCCAGAAGCTACAGGAAGAAGCTAGAGTTAACAAGGACCTGGAAGCCAGCTCCCTGCAAATCCTGAAACAAACAACCTTCACACAATCTTGGCAGTGGGGGAAGATGTAGGTCATGGCTCAACAGAGTGTAACTCAACCCATCTGTATCCATCATCTAATCTATGTAGCTAGCCTTATGCTAGACACAAAGGGCTACAAGAAAAGGAGAAAACAAAGTCCCTGCCCTTCAGGTGGCTGTAGCATTGTTGAGAAGACAAGGCTAGTCTAACATGAAACGGTGGTCAGGAAAGGCAGTGAAAGGTGTGGCTGGAGCAGTCAGGGAAGAGCAGGTAGGGCCTGAACTGGGACTTAAGGATGGACAAGCTTGGAATAGGTGGAAAGGAGGGGAAAGCATTCCAGGAAAGACACAGGGCCAGCCACAGCCCGGAGGGAGGAATGAACCTGGCCTACACAGGGAAGAGGCAAAGCAGCCTGCAGGAACAGAGCTCCCTTGTCCAATGCTGCACATCACAGTCAGCAGTAATAAAATGGATGGTGAATAAGGGAACTAGTTTTGCTTTCAGGGCTGAATAGGACTGATCTGTGTAAAAAGGAGCACTGAAATTTAAGCACTACGAGATTCATACTGAAGAGCAAAGTAGTCTGTAATCCTTCTCTGTGAGTGTTCTTTCCATGACTCATCATCTGTACCAAGTTATCATCCTGTGGCAATGCCTTAGTCTTTGGTCACTCATAATAAATGCTGAAATTTGCCTTAAAATATGATGACATAGCCTTGGGTATCCACATGTTTGATATAAGAAGTCTTCCCAGGATGCTTCTACCTGGAATCTCCCTTCCCAAGCAATTTCTTCTGGTTCAGGGAACTGCCCATGGAGAAGAGTGAATAAAAACCTATTCATTCCAGAGCCCAAGTCCTGATAGGATTCCAGGTCTGGAGACATCAAAGAGAATGTGGTGGGCAATCTCCACAGTATCCCTCCTAATTTCCTTTACCAAATAGAGTCAAGATTCTAGCTGAGAGTTTTCAGGGGAAATTGAACTTCTTCTTCTGCCCCTACTCTGGGCTTGTTACCTCGCTCCGCTGCTGCTCAAGGATCTTCACTTTCTTCTCAATAGCTCCCACAGTCCCTGCCTCAGGGATATTACCTGGGCTCATACCAGCCTGAAGGAGAACAGAAAACAGCGCTTTATTAGGGATGAGAGAATATTCTCTAATTCCCTCCTGCTTCCATCCTTGCCATCCCTCTTCTAGACATCCCCACACCACCATTGCATCTCCTTGCATCTACCAGTCCCCACCTCTCCAATGTATACAGCAGCTTCTTCTCTTACAGAAAACAAAAGGCCCATGGAAAAGAAAACAAACTATATAACGCAAAAGAACACCATAGGAGGAGTCACAGGAGTCCTGGATCTGCCACAAATGGGCTATATGTCATCAGACATGTCAGTTTCCCTCTCTGCACCTCAATTTCCTCTTCTGTCAAATAAATGGTCTAAATCAGATGGTTTGGTTTGTAGGTCCCTTGTAGTGATGGAATTCTAAGACTCTGGGGCTTGACTGGCAGTCACTGGTAGATTTCACTTGTGTCCTAGGCCTGCAGCATAAGATCATTCATCTCCTTCTTCCTAGTAGGTGTTCCCAGGGTGTGCATGAGGCATTGGTCCTCCTTCCTAACTGAGAATGATGTCCTATTGCCCTGAGGCAGGAGGGGGTGGTGCAGGACTCGGCTAGCCTAGAGCCATATCAGAAATTCCCCTTCCTTTAGGAAAGGCTAAGAACAATGCATTCCTTTCACATTCATTCATTCTTAAACATATAGTCCACCTGGAAGGGACAGGATAGGATGGGGAGAGAACTGGATAGTAACCAGATATTAACTGAAGTCAATTTAACTACCATTTCTTAGGTATTTCTGTGTAAGGCACCAGACTAGAAACTGTGGCCACCAAGACAGAAGGGCCCATCCCTGTGCTCAGAGCCTAGAGCTCTCCATCTTCTAGCTCTGAGCCCAGGTTCTTCTTATTGGGTCACTCTGACTTCTCAGTCAATGATGACAAGTGACAGGGCAGGGGAGCTAGGTGAGGTCATGAAAGGGACTAAAGTGAGGCTATGCAAGGTAAAGAAATGGTTTTGAAAAATATGCCTTTGGAATATTTATAGCAGCTCTCTTTGTGGTGGCCAAGAACTAGAAACTGAGGGGATGGCCATCAATTGGGGAATGGATGAACAAGTTGTAGTATATGAATGTAATGGAATACTATTGTGCTATAAGAAATGATGAACAACCAGACTTCAGAAAAACCTGGAAAGATTTCTATGAACTGATGCTGAGTGAAGTGAGCAGAACCAGGAGAACATTGTACACAGTAAAAGCTAGTCTTTGATGACTCATTTTGATAGACTTAGCTCTTCTCAGCAATGCAATGACCTAAAACAATCTCAAAGGACTCATGATGGAAAATGCCATCCACATCCAGAGGAAGAACTATGGAGTCTGAATGCAGAGCGAAGTAGACTATTTTCTTTTTTTAATTTGCTTTGTTTATTCTTTCTCACGGTTTCTCTTATTTGTTATAATTCTTCTATACAATATTACTAATGTGAAAATATGTTTAATAGGAATGTATATGTAGAGCCTATTGGATTGCAGGCCATCTTGCAGAGGGAGGGGGAAGAAAGGCAGAAAAGTTTTAAACTTAAGGAAGTAAATGTTGAAAACTAAAAATAAATAAACTAAAAAAAAAAGAAAAAAAACATGATGGAAAGACATCTTTGTGCCCTCTGGGGGAAAAAATCCACCTAAATACCTCTTGTAAAATGGAAGAGTAAAACCATTTCTACACTGAAAAAAAAAAAAAGACAAATATACCCTTGGGTGTGAAATGTTATATATGATGACGGAAACAGCTGATGCAGCCTCTGGTATTTTACTGAACTTAAAAAAGCTGCTCCAAGGGAGACCTTGATAGAAGTAGGGTGGGGATAGGGTGGGGTAGGAAATATATTCTGAAATGAATGTGATGTTAGAAAAGGCACCCAGAAAAAAACCTATTTTTAAATGAGGGCTTGAGAGGGCAAGTTCCTAGGTCATAAAGCAAATTTGTAGCAAATGAGACTAAGAATGAAATGGAAGAATGGAAAATGGTGGCAGGAATAAGAATCAAGAGACTCAGGTTCTAATCCAAGCTCTACTACAAACTTGCTTTATGACCTAGAACTCTGCCCTCTTAAAACCTCCAGTTTTCTCATCTGAAAAACTAGGGACTGAATCCCACACATTTGACTGCAAATTCCTACCTTCAGAGACTAAGACAAGCAGTGCCGGAATAAGGCTGATGAGGATATAACCAGAGTACTAACAAGAGAACCGATTTAATTAATGTAACCCCATCAGCTCAGTATGCAAAAACAATGGGACTTAGCTGCTAAGAGAGCTGACTGCAGTGATGAAGGCCTGGCGTCAGGAATGAGGGAGGTGTTAGAGCCACTGTGTCTGCCCTGGTCCATTTCTGTCAGGAGTAATAATGTTTCTAGTCCTACACAACATAACAGGAATGCGACCAGGATGGTATGGGGACTGAAAACCATGTCATTTAAGGATCTACTGAAGGAACTGTATCTATTTTTCCTGAAGAAGGAAAGTCACTGGAAATATGACTGCTATCTTTCAATGTTTTCCAAAAATAAGATAACTTATGCTATGTGGCTCTAGAAGTCAGACCCTGGACGAATGGGGGAAATTATAAGGAGATTTCAGCTCAACAAAGAAGGAAGGGCTTTCTATCCAACAAGGAATATGCTGCCTAGCAAGAGAGTGAGCTCATCACTGGGACTGTTAAGTGGAAGAAACCAGAAATACTGTAGAGGGACTTCTGAATCAAGGGGGGAGACTATGTGGGGTAGCTAAAAACTACATGACTTTTTAAATTGCTGAAGTGTTAATAACCTCCCCCTTTTAGCTCTAAAGACAGTAATAACTCAAATTCATATAGTGCTTTGCACTTTACACAGCACTTTTCTCAAAATTCTGTGAGGTCAGTAGCATAAGCATTAACCTCACTGTTTTGTTTTGGTTTTTTTTTTTTAAGCAATCGGGATTAAGTAACTTGCTCAAGGTGACACGGCCAGTTATTTGTGGGTGTGGTGCTGAGTATCTGAGCCCGGATTTGATCCCCAGGTCATCCCGACTGGAGCCGGTGCTCTTACTCGCTGAGCCACCTGGCCGCCCCTCATTAACCTCACTGTTAAGATAAAAAGACTGAAGCACAGAGAAGATCAGGAACACTTGCCCCAGATCACAGTTAGCAAGTGGCACAGAAAGGATTCAAACCCAGGTCTTCAGGACTCCAAAGTCAATGTTCTTTCCGCTTTACCATGAAGCCTCTCCACAGAGAAGCAAATGTCTCCAGGAGTCAGACACCAAGTTCCCTCAGAGTTAGTATTCTCCCAAACTACCAGCATATTTTGGACTAGCCAGGATATAAGGGGGAAAAGCTGTGTCTTAAAGTCACAGTTGCATACTCCTTGGCACCTCCCCACCCCCTACCCAAGCCTTCAATTGATGGCTGCATATAAGGGCACCCAAGAGATTAAGGAATAAATGAGAAATACAGTGGAATCCCGTTCATCTGGCCAGATCCCTCTGGCCTTCCATACCTGCTGCTGCCTAGCCAACGATTTCCGGCCTGAGACCTCCGTTCTTAGTCCACCTGGCAGCTCAGTGGCTCCCTCTTTGCCACTACTGCTCATAACCAACTTCTTTAGCTCCAGGTTCTCTTCACTGGACCACAGGCAAATAAAGAAATAAATTTTGTGAGGGAACCTTGCCATGACTCATTGTGGAAGGCTATACGTAGTGTTACTAATCTCTGCATTTAAAATTTGTAACCTATGTGGGAAACTTAACCCAGCACCTCTACTGCTCCTGCTTGCCAAGTCAAGCGAACTGTACACTTCTCCATAAAGCTTTTGTCCCCAGAAAAGACAGTGCTACTTACTACCTAAGGGGCTCTGGAAAATCTCCTCTTCTTCCTCCTCCTCATCACAATAATAGCCAATATGTATATAATGTTACACATACTTTAATTTGATCCTCACAACATCCCCATGAGGTAGTTGTACAGGTATAACAATATCTCCATTATATGGAAGAAGGAGGAAAAAGAAGGTTTAAAGAGGTTTGCCCAAAATCAAACAGCTCAGTGAGTGGCAGATTCAATTCAAGGATTGAATTCCAGGTCTACTGCCTCAAAATCCAAAGTTCCTATTACCTATATCTCTCTATGAAGAAGTATACAGTATCCCAGACTTCAAATTTCCTCAACTTAGAATATAATTCACATGTAGAAATAGTGTCCATGTCTGATACACTACATGTGTGATAACGGAAAGGGCTCTGTTCTAAAACTGTAATTCCAGAGAGAAAGCCCCTAAAACCTTGGGTGACGGCAGCATGTAAGAATAATGACAATAACAACAAAAACTAGGATTTAAAGAGAACTTTAAGGTTTACAAAGCACTTTTATATAAGTATGAAATCTCTTTAGTTTGCTCATCTGTAAAGTAAGTGGTGTTTGGACTAACTGATGGTTAAGGTTCCTTCCAATTCTAAATTCTATAATGCTAAATCATTTTTCAAGGTTGCAGAGCCCAAATTCAAACCAGTATCTCACAATACCTATATCATTCCACTAGATTTATAAATTTCAAACTTTTCCAGTTTACAATCCATTTCACTATATATTGCAAAAGGCTCTAATCATGCCCTTTCTTCTGCAAAAAAACAGCATGCTGGTAGCGCTGTGGCCAGGGTAAGCCACCACTAATAAAGCCATATTGTATCTAACTCACTATTCTTGCTTCTTAGCATAGATTCTAATTAGAAGCAGAAAATATGAGAGTAGGTGGATTATGATGAGCATGGCAGCACATGCCTGTAATCTGATACTGGAAAGGTGGCAGCTGGTGGATTGCTTGAGCTCAGGAGATCTGAACTCCTCTAGGGCAAGAGTCTTTCAGGTGCCCACACTAAATCCAGCACTAACATGAGGACCGCAAGGCTGCCTAAACAGGAGCAAACTGACCCAAGTTAGAAATGGAACTGGTCAAAGGTTCCATATCAATCAGCAATGGCACCATAGGTCAAGATAGGGAGACCTAGTCTAGGAAAGAAGAGAGGAAAGAAAGAAGGAAGGAAGGAAAGGAAGAAGGGAGGAAAGGAAAGAGGGAACAAGGGAGGAAAAGAGAGAGAGAGGGGAGGAAAGGAGAAAGAGTGACAGCAAACATATCATAATAAGCCTTTGCATTATATGGATTTGGAGACACAATAGGTACTCAATAAAATATTCCTTGGTTGAATGAGCTGGGATTTTTTTGTGTCTAATCATTCCCCAAGGACCCAAACTGCCAGTCCACCAAACAACAGTGTCTAGATAACTGCTCTTCCTGCCAGCATAAGACAGGACTACTATATTTTAAAACATTACTTGCATTGTGGGCCAGTTTCTCAGTTCACCAGAGGCCCATGGCGTCACAACAGTACACCTGGGGAAGTGCTGCTTTTAGCCCTGTTTCCTACTTCTGCAATACTAGGAGTTCTTGTTCTTTCCACTGAAGGTCCTCTATGGTATATGAAAGTGTCTTTAAGTTCTTGATGTGTATTACAGGAAAATATTATTTGCGGCAGGTCCTACAAAGCTGGAAGGCTCAAATATGGGTTCAGTGAGAAACTGTGTCTGGCAAAAAAAACCCAGCTCACTAACTAGAAGGACGGCCATCAAAGAATGATGTTTTTGGCCATAGCAACACATAAAATCATCTAAGGAGTGCAAAGATTGTGTGACGATTCAGCAGCAAGAGTATTTCTACTGATGAAATAACAAGTCTTTTGAAATATTAAAATAAAGAAGTATTCTTATTGTTAATGACAGTCACATTATCATAAAAATACAGAAAAATCAAGATCCTTCCATGGTAAAAATTTCCAAATTACTTAGTCTCTTGTTTTAAGTTCATGGTTAAGTTCATGGCTAAGTTCACAGCATTATGGTCTCTAGCTCCTTGTAACCCCTACAACCAGTAACCAATCCACTAACAAATGTTTTCCCATATTCCTCTGGGGAAGGAGGAATAAATGGAATAAGAAAGGGAAAAACTCAGTCGCTATACAAAGGTTAGGAGCAGGAGACAGGAGGTATCTTAGATCTGTGATGTCAAACTCAAACAGAAAGGGATCCCTGTGGCTACATACTGACCTTGTCTATGTGACACTGTATTCTTACTTATTTTGCTAAACAGTTGCCGATTACATTTTAAACTGGTTCTGGCCAACACTCCAGAGTTCTGATGGTCACTTGTGGCCCAGGCTGTGAGTTGGACACCTTGAGATAACCTCTAAAGGCACTTCCAACTTGAACAGTACAGGATTGGTCCCCCTTCGCATGGAAGCTGCCCAAGGAAAGCTGGGGAGGTAAGGCAGCACAGGGAGCAGCAGGGGGCAGCAAAGCTCTGAGCATACATAGGGTATTCCTGCTGCCACTATGCTCTATGCTCTCTGCCAGGTGAGACAGCTCCAGGCAGAAGTGACCAAGGACCGCCATAAGGCTTGGCTTTCTCACCTCCACAAGGAAGCCAGCCACCACAGGGCTGGATTACCAAGAAGCTTCACGTGCATTTTTCTATTTTTTAGAATGTCTCTGTTATCAAAACTTAATCTGAGGAGCCTGAAGAGTTCAGACACCAAAAGCCTCTAATATCTGGTGTGAATATGAAGCCCATAATTGAAATCTGGCTACCTCAGTCCTCAATCAAGCCCCTTGCCCTTTCCCCCCAACCCCTAAATTCTCACCGAAGCTTCTCTGTGGCCTGGTCCCTCTGCTCTAGGTCCTTTTCCAATTTGGATTTTAGGGCCTCATTCTCATTCCGGAGCTGCTCACACAGTGTCTATGAGATAGAGACAGGCAACAACACTGTTAGGAGATAAGTAGAGTAGTGAGAGAAGAAAGCCAGACAGGCAAAGGAGGCTCCAGCTCCATCAGCCCCTGACTCACTTTTTTTTTGGAGGGGGGAAGGGCAGGGTAATTGGGGTTAAGTGACTTGCCCAAGGTCACACAGCTAGTAAGTGTTAAATGTCTCAGGCCAGATTTGTACTTAGGTCCTCCTGACTCCAGGGCCAGTGCTCTATTCACTGCACCACCTAGCTGCCCCTCCCTGACTCACTCTTAAATCGTCCTTCCCCAACTGTAGCAAATGCCTAAGAACCTTCTGGTCTTCAAAAAAAATCAAAGTATCTCAAAAATGCAAGTTATCTCTATGGAGTGTAAATTCCTGAGGGCAGGAATTGCTTCATTTTGTCTTTGCATCCTCAGCACTTAGCCACTTGATAAATACTGGTCCAACCGATTGGACAATTCAATACTGGTCATCTAGTCCAACTCTAAAATGTGTTCAAAAAGTAAAACACAAAAATAAAGTTCTTCAGAAGAAGTCGTTACTTCCTGTAGCTATTTGATAGCTCTAAGTGTTTCCTTCTAATTAAGTGAGATCTACCCTGAAAACCAGGCAGAACAAGTATAATTCCTCTTCTACAGGACAATCCCATAAATCTTGCAACCAGATGTCACTTCCCTGCCCCCACCCAAGGCTTTTTTCTCCAGGTCGACCCTTTAAAAGCTTGAACCCTCTCCACAAAGTAATAAATGGTGAGTGGAAGGGAGCAGAGGCTCCTCTTGGTCTTCACAGCATGAGGATTTCCATCTATTCCAGAAGGACCAGGAGGAAGTTCACACCAGCATATTAAGGTTCCCCAACCTCTCCAGTAGAGCATGGGGATCTGAGAGGCAAATGTGTGGTGGGCTAAGAGTACTTCCACGAGGAATGAGATCTGGATCTCTCTCTTGGCTCTGACACTTGTCAGGGGCAAGTCCCTTGGCTCCCTAGAGTTTCAATTGTCTTAAACGTTTAAAATGCAAATAATGAGCTCTCACTAGTAACACAGAGAAGCAGTGCTGGCAGGGTCAAGTGCCACCTCTCACACCAATGAAATCACAGGTCCAAACAGAAAAGAGTAATTAGTATTATTTGGCCATGATTAAATATTTAATATTATAAAATTATTCAGTAACTTAAAATTTTAAGTATTACCTAAAATTTTTTAATTACTTCAAATTCTAGAGTCTAGGGTTTTACAAGTAGAGTTTTCTGTTCTGCTGAGGGAGGTGGCCATTTTCATTACCAAACTGAGAACATCACAGGCATGATATGCTGCTAGGGAGTGATCAATGAAGTCATCGCCAACAAATCATTAAGCTGTTAAGTAAACTTCAACCACCAAATTTGCGTGGATCTCACATTTCCCAATTTCCTTCCTTCTTCCCTTGCCCTACTTCCCCAGTTCCTCATGTTTCGGAAGAACTCAGATTTCTATCTGAAAGTACACATTCAGATTCCCAGAAAAAGCAAACAGAAAAGTGAAGAATGAACTACATCTGATGCAATTCTTTTTCACATAATTCAAAATCCTTCTTTTAGACTCTTCTCCACCGCCCAATTTCACTAGATAGAAGTAGGATTTTTAAAGTTTGAAGAGATCTCCCCAGATAATCATTTCTAAGTCTCTCATTTCAAAGATAAATCAAGGTAGCAGTAGCAAATAGTGGAGTTGGGATTTTTTTTTTCTGAGTTCATATTTGAACTCAGGTTTTCAGACTAATCCTCCCAAAGAAAAATAAGCTTCTTACAAACTAGGTCAATAACATGCAACAAAAATAAGAGTTATTCACTTGTATGAAATGAAAAGCATGTGTGAAAGATATTGGCACTGTACTGGTCTGAACACATGTATCTCTAAAATGATATCACTTCAAAAAAAGGGGAAATAATCTCTACACACTCCAAGTGACACTAAGTAAAGGCTCTTTGTTTAACTCCACTGCCAGACTCCCCGTGGGCCAAGCTGCTCCTCACCTGAAGGATGGAGGTTCTCTGCTCATTCTTGTGCACCTTAGAGGCTAGCCGGTTAAATTCCAGGGCCATGCGTCCCAGGTGAGTGAAGACCTGGGCATGGTCGGGTTCCTCAGCACAGACACTCAGGGTGCTCTCCAACCGCTGCAAATGGAGCATCAGGTTATTGTCCTCTTTGGGCAAGGGCGCCAGATCCTAGGAAAAGGAAAAAGGCAGTTTACTTCGCTGGGAAGGAGGACAGGAAATGGACACATAAGGAACAAATTGCAATCCCAAACCATAGGTCATATGGCATGTCCAGTTTCATCTCTAGCCAGACTATGCCATATTCCCTCCTCACCTTTCCAACAGTCACAATGGGGCAGCCTTCCTAGAAGTGACACATCAATCCAGGAAGCCAGTTTTTCCTTTCTCCCCTGACTCAGTTTCCCACTTTGGCCCTAGTCCAAAACTGGGGAAATTCCACGGTTGCATTAATTTCCTGTGTGCCACTGACTCATGGAGCAAGAGGTTATAAGGAGGATATGTGTCTTAGCACAACCAAGGTAGCTACCTTTGTTCTCTCCCTTCCTGGACTACAGAATCAGAAATGTGGAGACCTCTGAAGCCATCTAATCCAGTCTACTCATTCTTTAGACAAGAAAACTGAGACACAAGGAGTTTAAATGACTCGCCCAAGGTCACACAGCACCAGAGGAGGGGCTGAACACATATCCTGCATGTTCCCACCCACTGTTTCCCCTCTGCCTGGGCTACCAGGAAGATTGGTGAACGTCCAAAAGGATGAGGATACAGATGCCTGCAAAGAGCCTGATGAACAGAGCACATAGGAAATAATCGTATCTTAGATTTATGTCACTTTTCCTCCTAAATTTAAAGCACTTTCCAATCTCCTCATGCCAAAAGAAAGGTAAAGGCAAGTATGAATTAAAGTGGAGAACATTATTTGTCTTTTCCAAACCCCAACAGAACTTTCTTAACAGCTGTCAATGGCAGACACTTGAACACACTCTGCTTTGGATCATGGTTATTTCTGACCTTATCTCATCTTCCCAAATGAACTCCTTGAGGGTCAGGACTATGTCTTACTCATATTTGTTTCTTTTCTAACAACTAGCACAGGGACTTGTACATAGCAGGTTTCAATAAATGTTTAATGAGTGAAGGAATACTATCACCATCCTCTACCTCACCCCTGGCTCAAGAACCTATGGAAGTCCCTACTGCCAATTATGTGAAATCCAAAATACCTCTTCCTGACCTTCCAGGCCATTCCACAATCTGGCCCCACCCTAAGCCCAATTGCCCAAATATACCAATTAGGCCCATCTCTTTACAACCCTACATACATATGGCATATTCCTTCCCAGCTCTGTGCCTTTTCTCATGCTTATCCCTCACAACCATCTCTTTAAATTCTATCTATCCTTCAAGGCCTTCTTCAAGTCTCCATTCCTCCAAGAAATCTTTCCTGTTCACTCCAGCCTCTCCTCTGAACAATACTCAAAACAGTGAACCACAGAATTTTGCACTTAATCATATCATGCCCGTGTGCTAACATGTCAATAAGTAAAACGTTTTCTCCCATTGATTTTTTTAGCATTTAAACTTCCTGAGATAAAAAAAAAATCTTCTTAGATCCTCCACGATGTCTGGTACATGGCTGGGCAGAAAGCATGTGCTTAATGAAGACCTGTTGAATGATTAAGTAATCTTGGTACAAAAATGCCAGCTGCTCATCAGAGCACACAATGACCAATTCCCTCTGCTTTAAACTCAATGACTTCTAAGCCACCAGAAGGCCCTTAACTGAAATAATAGCCTAAAGCCAGCAGACACATGATGAACATGTATTAATGACTAAGGGGGAGACAAAGCAACAGAGCTAGAGAACACCTCGTTTAAATGAATGCCTGCCTGCCTGCCTACTTGCTTCCTGACCTGAAGGCAAATTGCTGCCTACTTGGGAGGGCCAGAGTGGTAAACATAAAAGGGTTAATCATAGGCTTTCATCATCCAGGACTTTCTGTGTCCTTTTTGCTAAAGCTGGGTGCGGAGGCTTGGTGTCCCAAAGGGCTGACTCACGTGGCTTTTGGAGACACCCTCATACCTTAGTAGCCCTGCTGGCAGGATGCCCAGGCTTGCAAAATCACGAGATACCCACAGAGCTAAAATAGGGAAATCAATGTATTCTGTACATAGGCATGTAGAATGAGAAGCTTCTGTGCCACCATCCCCATCTCTTTCCAAAGAGAGAACTCCGATTCCCTCTGGGGTCCTTGATAGGGGGCAATAGTTTATAATTATCATATGGGGGCAGGTGACTGAAATGGAAAGGGGGGAGTGGCAGGGAAGGGAGAAAGCAGCTGACCACTCTTCCTATCCCACAGACCTTCTGATCATTCTGGGATTCTACCTCTTCAGGCAACTCACCAACATGCAATTGTTACCACTGTCATCTGAAGGCGATTTTCGTTCTTCTGGGGAGACAACTTCAAACTCAGATGAGGCACCCTGGATAAAAAGACAGGTTCAGGCTATGCTCAGATAAGACCAAACAAACAATGAAAGTTTCAAATAAGAAGAAACAAGAGTCTCTAAGGAAGGAGCTTTTAACTTGGAGTCCATGGACACCCCCAAGTAGTCTTATGGAAGGATTTCAGGGATTATGGGAACTTGGACAGGAAAAAGTTACATCATTATTTTCATCAACCTCTAACTGACATTTAGCATTTTCTTCAATTATTTAAAAACATTATTCTGAGAATTGGGTCCATAAGCTTCACCAGAATGCCAAAGGGATACAAGATACAAAAAAGGGTAAGAACCCCAGATCAGGCCTCTAAGGAGGCAGTCTAAAGTCAGTACACACTGCCTGACTTGGCAAGTTCACGAAGAAGACAGGTATACTTCAAATAGTTTGCAAAGCATTTTTTTTTTGCAATATATATTTAATGAACTTCACTAAAGCATAACACTTTCTATGGATACAACTTACTATACAACATTACTTCACTTAATGTCATGTTTTCCTATAAGGAACTTTTAAAAATAATGTTTAGGGGTGGCTAGGTCAAATCTGACCTCGGACACTTTGAGCAAGTCACTTAACCCCAATTGCCCTACCTTCCTCCCTCCATAAAAGAACAAAAAAAAAAAAAAACTAAAAAAAATCTGCCTTCTCTACTCCCATCTCTTCCCCTTCCCCCCACCATAGCAGCTTCCCCTACCCCTATCCCCTTCACTCTTTCATTAAGAAAGCAAGAAAACATTACAAACATGTATAGCCAAGCAACACAAATGGACATTGCCCATGTCCAAAAAATTATGTCTCAAATTGTACTCTAGGGGGCAGTTGGGTGGCACAGATGAATAAAACACCAGCCTTGGAGTCAGGAGGACCTGAGTTCAAATCCAGTCTCAGATACCTAACACTTACTAGCCATGTGACCTTGGGCAAGTCACTTAATTGCAATTGCCCTGCCTTCCTTTGCCATTGCAAAAGAGCTACTATAAATATTTTTGCATATATGAGTGCTTTTCTCCTTCTTTGATATTGCTGGGTCAAAGAGTATGTAAAATTTAATAGCTTTTTGGGTATTCTTCCAAATTTTTTTGGCAGAATGCCTAGACCAGTTCAAAGCTCCACCAACAGTACATTAATGTATATTATACTTTTTTTTGGTCAATTCTGCCAATCTGTTATGTGTGAAGCAGAACCTCAAAGTTGTTTTTAATTTGCATTTTTCGAATTATTTGTGATTTAGAGCATTATATCATATAGTTACTGATAGCCTGGACTTCTTCCTCTGAAAACTGCCTGTTCATATATTCCTTAATATCAATTGGGGAATGGCTCTTATTCTTATTAATTTGAATCATTTTCCTATAAAACTTAGAAATGAGACATTTATCAGAGAAACTTGCTGCAAAGTTTTTTTTCATCCTATTTACCTACTTCTCTTCTAATTTTAGTTGCATTGGTTTCACTTGTGCAAAAACTTTTTAACTATACATGACAAAAATTGCTAATTTTATGTATTGTCATCTTCTCCATCTCTTACTAGGTCATGAATTTTTCCCTATCCAAATTTCTGAAGACCCTCTAATTTGTTTATGATGTCATTCTTCATGTCTAAGTCATGGACCCATCTGGAGCTTATCTTATTGTAGAGCATGAGATACTGGTCTGTAACTGCTTTCTGTCATTCCACTTTTTAGTTATCCCACCTTAATATATTAAGTTCTTCCCCCAATAAGTGAAATCTTTAGACTTATCAAACACTAGACTACTTTGCTCATTTACTTCTATATATTATGTACCTCATCTGTTCCTCTGATCAACCTCTCTGTTTCTCAACCTGTACCAAATTGTTATTGTTTGTGGTAGAGCTGGAGATCCGGTACTTCCTCCTCACTTATCATAACAGATTAAGGACAGACTGCATCTACATGTCCTATTTCACGTAGAACTGCTTACTGAATGTTATTATCACTCAGTTGCTAACTAGCTATATAACTTCAAGTGGACCTCCATCAAGGGCTGAACAAAGAGTCCATCTAATATTTATATTCTGAATATGTATTATTCCTTGGAAATTTTTCCTGTATGTGGAAACTGAGAATAACATCTTTACCTGTTTTACAAATGATTTTGTACTCTATTAATTTCACCTGATGAAGCAGTTTCTGGACTCTTTTGGCCCTCACATTGCAGTAACTATTTTACATTAAACTTTTCTAAAAATGTCTGATGATATGATGTTTTGACTTGTATCATTTTCCTGTATTTAATTGTTTCAATGACAGATCAGGACGGAGCCACTGAAATGACAGATAGTTTCTAAGTTGGTGTTGGTTTTGACCTTTGTTCTGACTAAATGATAATGTGAATGCATATGCACACAGACACCTAATTTGGAAGTGATTAACATGACTATAGGCATGGTGCTCCAGGAGGTTGAGGACAAAAGAAAGGGCCCACAAGTCTATTTTAGCAGCACTTTTTGTTGTATCAAAGAACTGAAAACAAAATAGATGTCCATCAATTGGGGAATGGTTAAACAAAGTGTGGTATAGGAATATAATGGAACTTTATTGTAGGGTAGGAAATGAAAATGACAGATTAGAGCAATGTGGAAAGATTTGTGGGAACTGATGCAGAGTGAAATGAAAACAGAACTAGGAGAACAAACCGATGATCAATCACAGCATCAAAAAACTGATGATGAAACTTATGGTGTAGAGATACAAATGAGACTCACATTATCATACCTAGCCAATGTGCTCACTTATTTTGCTTGACTCTACATATCTGCTTTGAGGATCTCTACTTGGAAGAGGGAGAGGAGTTTAGTGGGTAGTGATGGACATGAAAAAACAGCATCAGGACATAATTTTTTTCTTTTTTTGAAGGGGGTAAGATAGGGCAATTGGGGTTAAGTGACTTGCCCAAGGTCACATGGCTAGTTTGTGTGTGTGTGTGTGTGTGTGTGTGTGTGTGTGTCTCAAGTGTCTGAGGCTGGATTTGAACTCAGGTCCTCCTGACTCCAGGGCCAGTGCTCTATTCACTGCACCACCTAGCCAACCCAGGACATAATTTTTTTAATGAACTAAAAGAAAACAAAAGAGCAAAAGAGGACACAGAAATTTTGTTACTGCCTTGTTAGACCTAATATGTGCATATATATCTTTTATTGAAACTATACACTGAAGTTCATATTCTTATTTAATTTTCTATTCTGCTGTTTGTTGTATCTTTGATGGGTTGCTTGTGTGCCTATGCTTGGACCCCAATTCCAAAATCACATTTCTCCCTAGCCTCAAAACACTATCCCTGGCAGTTTCTCCCCAGCCCAAGGACACTATACCTAACAATTACTCATGAGTGGGCCCCAGTAAAACACTTCTCTCTCTCCCTGGTACAGTAACAAACCACATTAGTTTGAACTGGCTTTACACTAGCTCATAAAGATATTCAGTACCCACTGGACATAGCTCTACCAACTCCCTACCTCATTATATGCTTCCTGGACTCCTTATTATGTATATACTAGACTCAAGACATACGTATACCTATCTTGTCAAACAAGACATTGATGGATGGCAGACCAGGCAATCCTCAGTCGGCCATGACCTCTAGTTAACTTAGTGATGGAGCAGACCTAAAAAGCACACCTCCCTGGGCCGCACCCCCCCCTTAGGCTTTTCCTGGTGAACTCTGGGTAAAATACCTGTGCAGTAGATACAAAAAAGTACATGCTCCCTTCAGTTCCTTAACTGACCACTCCCCAATCCTGCTCTGAATCACCTAGTTAGCATACTTGGTACATATTTTACTATACTTTATCCTACATAAACTTTAACTGTATCCCTCCAAGGTCGCAGGTTCCTTAAGAACTTTTGCCCCCTGAAAAGCATAAAAATAAACCTTTACCGCCTTGACTTAAAAAATGCTTGAGTATGTGAATTCATTCCAGATGACCCTGGTCCAGTACTCCAGTCCTTGAGGGGTCCCTGAACCCCCCTCAAAACTGCGTCATTTCAAAATGTTTGTGTTTCTTGGTGCTTAATTAAATTCACAACAGAAAAGAAAATTTTAAAAACAAAATAAAAATTATTCCCGTGGTAGTAATGAGTCATTTTCTGTCTATATGTGTATGTACATGTACATATATATGTGTATATATTTATGTGTGTGCATATGTTTGTGTGTGTATATAGATATATATATAGTTTCTTTGTGATATTTCAGTACTCACAGTCAAATATCTTATAACTTTCTTCTGAAGAAATTATTCATAAAATACAGATTACATGTAATGGAAAGAGATGTGACCTTAGAATGATAAGAGCTGAGCTTACGTATGAACTTATCATTTAACTTCTGAGACTCAGTTTCCTCATGTGTAAAGGTAAGAGGTTGGACCAGATAACTGCCCTGTTCCTAATCTATGATCCTAAGTGGAGTCCAAATGGAAGAGAAATTCCCTGCATATTCTCTTGGGGAAGTTTTCCAACTGTTCAACTGCAGATGATTTTATGATGAGTGCATCAAATCCCAAAATACCACAGGTCAATGAGATTCATGGCTGGTCATATAGGGCTGACCTAGTGATCAACACAGGAAAATTATAAAAAACAGATACTTCCCAGAGTATTATATACATTTCAATGAATATCTCATTCGGTTAGTACAAAATCCCCGGCCAGCAAATAGACAATGGGCTCAGAATTAAATAAGAGGAAAGTAGGCCAGAATATAAATGGAAAACTGTGCAGTGCCTTCAATGAGTTCAAGGTCTTTCTCGACATCAAAATTCATCTTTAACACCAAAAGTCTCTTGGTGCAAATCAAGAAACAGCATGATATGACAATAAAAAAAATATAAAAGACTGGTGTCAGGGCGGCTAGATGGCACTGTGAATAGAGCACCAGCCCTGGAGTCAAGAGGACCTGAGTTCAAATCCAGCCTCAGACACTTCACACTTACTAGCCCTGTGACCTTGGGCAAGTCCCTTAACCCCAACTGCCCTACCTTCCCCCCTCAAAACAAGAAAAGTGGTGTCAAACTCAAGCAGGCATGGATTGGAGCACATATTGACTTGGAAAACTAAAAGTTAACATAATCTATGTTGTATTGTGTCTTTATTTTATTAAAGATTTCCCAAAGACATTTTAATGAGGTTCCCTTCAATTTGAACACCTCTGATGTAGATGACCAAAAAGGCAGCACACAAGGGAGTAGGCCCAAGAATATTATCAGTGATAACATGAAAGCAAACATCAGTAAGGATGTATGCAACTGGAAAAGGAGATAGGCTGACCACAAAGCAAGAGCAAACTGTAACAGATCAACAGCCCTACTGCTGCACTAGAATCTATGAAATATGTTTTAATAAACTAGAGGAAAGCGTTCAGCATAATGGGCAGCTCCTTTGTGAAGATTTACGGGAAAATATGGATGTACACAATGAAATCATAGATACATTAATAGATACTCCTTTGGCAAATAAGGAAACTGAGACCCCTAGAGGTGAAATTACTTGCCCAAGATCACACAATAAATTAATGGCAGAATCAGGACTGATTATATTAACAAGCAGGGTCTTCTGACTTTATTTTGTTTACTCTGACAATCTGCAGGGCTGCTAATTTAAACAGTCTGAATTTGGCCTTATTTCTCTACTATGCTCTAGAACCCTGGGGGCAGCATATTGACTTAGAAAACCACAAATCAACATTATCTAAGTTTTATCATACGTTTATTTATTTTGTTAAACATTTCCCAATTACATTTTAATCTGGTTCAAGCCCACTTGGGAATTTTGCTGCAGTTTCAAGTTAGCCCCCTTTCCACCTCAAAGACCCAGCCTAGACCTTAGCTGCCTATCACTCTACCCTCACTGCAAAGTTCCCAGAGGTCAATGCTTAAAAGAACTTAAAAGAGACTTAGAATCACAGTTGTCTGAGATGGAAGGAATTTTAGAGATCAAATAAACTCCCTTATTTTACAGAAATGGAAAATAACACTTAGAGAGAAGTGATTTTTCTAAGATCACCAGGTCACTTAGTTGCAGAGTTGGGATCACAACACTGGTCTCCAGGTTCCCAGTCCAAGGGCCTTTCCACTGCTCCACACAGACAGATCTTGTTTCTAATGTGTCCAACTCTCGTGTCCATAAGGCTTGTAGCCTAAGGAATCCTAGAATTTTTATTTTGTTTATATCCCTTTTTTAGGAAATGTGGCACTACCCTTTGCTGGATCCATCAACATAAGTTCCACAACCCCACCTCATATACTAACAGGGCCTTCCCTTCAACAATATTAGACCCTAAGTCTCTCCTTTTACTCATACATAACCACATGAGAGATTTAGCTTATATTCCTAAAGGAAAGGGGCAATTACTTCACTTTACCCAGGGCCATGCTTTAAAAATGTTCAAATCACTCAACATCAACAACAAATATACATTTATTAAACTTCTACTATATATCAGGCATTGTGCTAGGTTCTAGTTATAAAAAGACAAAAACAAAATGGTCCCTTCCCTCTAGGAAATTACATTCTACTGGACAGATACAAGTATAAAGATAAGTAAATACAAAGTAACTTTAGGATGGAAGAGGCGCTAACAATGAGCAGTTACGGAAAGACCTGTTGAGAGTGATGGTAAGCTAAACTCTGAAGGAAGCCAGGAATTTTACGAGGTAGAAGTGAAGAGAAGAGTGGTTTCCAGGAACAGACACAGAGCTAAAAGATAGTGTGTTTGGCTAGAACACAGACTATATGAAAGGGAGTAATATGAAATAGGTTTGGAGAGATGGTGAACCAGATTATAAAGAGCATATGAGGCCATTTATAAATGCGATCCCATTAATGAATGCTGGTTAAACTTACTGAGTTTGTCCTTCTAAGAATGGGAAAGGATCCTTTGTCCTAAGATTCATTTTGAAAATGGGGATATAGAGTCACAAAGAAAATATTCATAACAGAACTTTTGGTGGTAGCAAAGAAGTGGAAACAAAATTGGCGCCAAATGATTGGGGACTGACTAAATGTGGTATTTTAATGTAATGGAATATTACAACATCAAAAAGAAATAATGTATTCAGAGAAGCATAGGATGACCTATATGAGCTAATGCAGAGTGAAATAAGCAAAACCATGAAAACAATATACAAAATGACTACAACAGCATAAATGGAAAGAATTTTTTTTAAACTGAATGCTGTGACCACACATCTATAACCAATATCAAATTGTTTACCATCTTAGGGAGGGCAAGGATGAAGGAGGGAGGGAGAAAATTTGGAATTCAAAATTTTTAAACAGTGAATGTCAAAAATTGTCTCTATAAACCTTTGCCACCTTGACTTAACAAATGTTTAGAGTATGGGAATTCATTCCAGATGATTCTGTCCAGTACTCTGGTCCTTGAGGGGTCCCTGAACCCCCCTCAAAACTACATCATTTTGAAATGTTTGTGTTTGTTGGTGCTTATTAAATTCACAACAGAGAAGAAAATTTTAAAAACAAAAAAATTATTCCCATGGTAGTAACAAGTCATTTTTTGTCTATATATGTCTATGTGTATGTATATGTGTGTATGTGTGTGTATATATAAGTGAAATAAGCAAAACCATGAAAACAATACACAAAATGACTACAACAGTATAAATGAAAAATATTTTTAAAATAAAGAATGAAATAAATTTTAAAAAATAAACTGAATTCTGTATAATTAAAATGACCAAGTCTGGCCCTGGATTAGAGTTGAGAAAATATATCTCCTTTCCCTATTTGAAGAGGCAGAAAACTGTGGGTGTGGAATACTGAAAGATTGTCAGACATACTTAATGAGCTGGTTAGTTTTGCTGAACTGCTTTTATCTTTTTTGAATTTTTTTTATAAGGAATGGCCCTTTCCTCCAGAGAGGAGATGTTATGGGAATGGGAATCTGAACATCTTCCCTACCCCCTGGGCCTTTGATAGGCTTAAGTGACTCTGAGAACCTTCCCTTATTTGAAAATATGCTCTGCCCCCTAATAGGCTAAATGTGGTCACACGTAGCCTGTGGCAGGAGGTTTGGTTTTCAGGAACGCCTACACCTCAATATTTTGTGATCGGGCAGTGGGTCAAGGGGGTTGTGACATTCTCTGAACCAGCAGAAGGCTAATATACCCTGATGTGAGGTTTTGCTTTGGGGCTCACTTTAAGAAGAGTTGTGTGATTTGACCAGATGAGACTCTGTCTGCTGATCTGTTTCTCTGTCTGCTTGTAACTTCTGTTTGTATTCTCTGAAGTTCAGGCTGTTGACTTTTTCCCCTGAACTAGGTAAATGATATATGTTTGATTGATTAAAGTAAGATTGTTAACCCATTTTGAGTTGCTTTCCTTTAGAAAAGCAGATCTAAGAACCTATGCTAGCCACCCTGGGTATGGTGCTTGCTGCTACATGAGAGCAGGTATATATTGGAAAGTGAAGGTGATATAAAATAAAAAGTATCGATAATTTTTTTTTTACTTAAAAGAAGTAAAAAATAGGAATATCCATAAAAAATAAGTGACTTGCCCAAAGTCATACAATAAATGAGTGACTACGTATCCTGAATCACAATCCAACCTTCTTTACACAACAGCAGGTGTTGTCAGCTTTTTTTTTTAAACGTAAAGAATCTGTACAATATCTACCACAGATGCTGCTAGAACTTACACTGGATGGAGCCTTCTGAACTGCAGGTGCCTGCTCATTCCTGGAACCATCTGGCCCAACTGGAGGCAATTCATGGTTTGTATTTCCTCCTGGAAAACAAAGAGAAAAGGAAGCCAAGCGAGAAGCCAAGTAAATAGATACTCTGACCAGACTTCTGAATTTAGATTTTTCTAGGGTGAGAATCTTTATGAGCAATATTCCCAGGAGGCTGGCTTTAGTAATTTGTTTAAGGAAATGGGTGGCTGGTTATAACTCCTTAGGGTCTCTCAAACAGAAGAGTATCTTTTTTCGTCCTTGACTATGAGAACCAGGGATTTGTAAAGCACAGTGTAAAACACCATCCCACAGAAGACTAGGGAAAATCCCCAAGAAACCAGGCCACTGCTCCTGCCTGATCTCTTCAAAATGCAAATTATGCAGATTATTCCACAAGTTACCATAAAAACAACCTCCACAAATGGGCAAGTTCTCTACAATCTCTAGGCCTGTTACTGCAAAAAGCTAAACAAAACTGTTCCAACCCCTTTGTTCTAAGTTATTTCCCAAGGATCCAATCAAACATCA
Organism: Petaurus breviceps papuanus; assembly: GCF_028583685.1. Classification (NCBI taxonomy): domain Eukaryota; kingdom Metazoa; phylum Chordata; class Mammalia; order Diprotodontia; family Petauridae; genus Petaurus; species Petaurus breviceps. The sequence continues at coordinate 33,334,585 of NW_027186372.1, read as the reverse complement.
TGGGAACTCGGGCAAGCAGCCAGGGACAGTTTCTGGGTCAGAGTAGAAAGGTGAATTCCGTGTCACAGAACCTCAACTCAAATCCTGACTCTGTCACTTTCTACCTGTGTGATCTTATTACTTACTCTCTCTGAGCCTCAGTTTTCTCATCTGTAAAGGAAGATGTTGGGCTACCTAGTTTCTAAGAGCTCTTTCAGCTCTAGAGCTATGATCCTGTGATCTTAGGCTCTTACAGGACTGTGGCAAAGATTCAATGTGATTGCTAGAGAGTTTTTTAAGAAGGGACAGTTAGCAATCCGAGAGAAATTCCTGAATTCTGACTTTCTAAAATAATCCGAAAAAGACAGACCTCCTGGGACTATGAGTGTTCATACTATGTAACAGGTCACAACCATTACACATCTTGGCTTTTTCATTTGTGAATAACGACAACAATCTTTCTTTCAGGGATGCTGTGAGGGTTTAACTCACTAAAAGGATTTAGGTGAATATTTATTATGTTTGCCACTAAAGAGGGGCTTGAATTCTAAAAAACAAGACAGATTAGATATAAGGAAAATGTGAGGACTGCCCAACACTGGAACAGATCACTAACGAAGCTGGCCAACTCTCATGAAAAGCAGTCACTTTCTATATGGGACATTTTTTTTTCAGGGGGGAAGGCAGGGTAATTGGGGTTAACTTGCCCAAGGTCACACAGCTAGTAAGTGTTAAGTGTCTGAGCCCAGATTTGAACTCAGGTCCTCCCGACTCCAGGACCAGTGCTCTATTCACTGTGCCTCCTAGCCACCCCCTTCATGTAACATTCTAAAACAAAATTAGAATAGAGAGATGGACAAGTGGAATGTACCCTAACTCTAGAGATGGTATCATAAATCATAAATGCTGAAGTGAGCTGGAACTGGATTGCCTAAGGAAATCAACATTATCAAAACACTTGCAAGGATCTGTTGCTCTCATTCAGCTATTTTTCAGTTGTGTCACACTCTTCATGACCCCATTTGGGGTTTTCTTGGCAAAGATACTAGAGTGGTTTGCCATTTCCTTCTCCAGCTCATTTTTACAATGAAGAAATTAAGGCAAACAGGGATAAGTGACTTGCCCAGGGTCACACAGCTATTAAAGTGTCTAAGGTCAGATTTGAACTCAGGAACTTCCTGATACAGTCTTGGTGCTCTATCCATTCTACCACCTCGGTGCCCTTAAGAAGGCTATGTTTGGCTATTTAAGAATATGCACTTTAAGGAACTTTTGTATATTTATGCTCATATTATTAATTAGGAAAACTGAATCCATTACATAAACCTGATAGGTAATATATGGATATTGCCTTAGGCAATGATAAGATACCGTCCAAGGGAAACTTTTTCAGTAGTTGTTTTCATCTGCTATTGAGATCACACTAGCATGAATTTTTCTCTGAGGCACAAACAGAAGTGACATGATATCCTAGGCATCGTGGGAGCAAAGTAGGGCTAAAAAGAGGGTTTGTTGACTCCTTTTGGGAGTGGGAAAAGACAAGGAAGAAGGAAAGGAGAGAAAGTAAAATCATAAATGTTTGTATTCTGCTACTCCTATGTAAAAATTCTTATGTAAAACATTAGCAGTCTTCCCTCTTAAAGATTTTTCAGTGAAAGATAAATGAATTTATCATTTGATATTTTTTCTTCCACAAAAATAGTGAGATTGGAGAACTAGTCTATCTCCCTGCCTTCAGATGATAATACATACAAAGTTCTCTGATTTTGTTGGTGTGGGATAACTTGGTATGCAAGGCTTAGAGAGTTTCTTGAGGTCTAAGATAAGTGATTTACCAATGGCCACATAGCACTAAGTGTCAGAGGCAGGATCGGAACCTGTGCCCTTAACTCCACATCCAGCAGTCTCTCTGTTAGTGTCATATTTCCTCTCATACCTTTAAATAACTGTAAACCCCTAAATGATCCCAGAAAGAAGATCTGAAGCATACTCAGAATCATATAATGCCAGAAATGGAAGATACCTGAGAACACAGATCACAAAATATCAGAACTGAAAGGGACCTGAGAACAAAGAATGTTAGAACTAAAAGGAGATTTAGAGATTAGCTAATTGAAAACTAATGTGATAAGACCAACACTGACCCTAAGAAAGCTAAGCCTTCTTTCTTTCTGCTAATAGCAGAAAACAGTTGTATTTTCTTCCAAAAGGTGATGTAACCATTCTCAAGAAGTCCGAAAATGGAATAGGCGTCCTCAGAGGGTGGCAGATTCCTCATTACTGGCGGTATTAAAACAAGACCAGAAACACATTTGTGGGAAACAATGTAGAAAGGCTTTTAATTCATTCTAGGTTGGACTAGATGCTTTCTAGTTCTTTCTTTATCCTTTCTAGCTCAGAATTTCTGTGACTCTTAATCTCTTCATTTTATAAAGGTTGAAACGGAGACCCAAGTTGTAGAGGTGCCAAAATCAGAAGTTGAACAAGGTGTGGTGGCACACATCTGTAGTCCCTGCTACCTGAATGAAGATGACAGACCTCTTCAGTTTGGGAATTCTGAGCTGCTATAAGCTAGCTGTTCAGTTCAGGTGTCTGAATGAAGTTCAGGATCAATATGGTGAGCTTCCAGGAGCATGGAGGCTAAGAAACTGAGTAAGGAATGAAGTGACCCAGGTCAGAAAAGGAGAAAATCAAAGCTCCCATGCCAATTAGTACTGGGATTGGGCTCACGAGTAACCCTTGTACATCCAACCTGGGTGAGAGGGGGAGACTCAATCCTTATTGGATGGGAGCATGAACAAATAAGCATGGATACAGTAGACTTCAGGATGATAGACAGATTCATTCTTTGGTACACATAGGGACTTCCATCCTAGGGTAACGCACTGACATCATACCTGTGAGCTCAGCTAGGTGGTCAAAGGAAGACGAGGGAGGAGATGGCTGGAGAAGCTCATTGTCCTTGGCCAGTTCCTCTACCTTTTGGCGCAGCTTGGATGCCTCCATCTGGGACTCTTCCAACAGTTCCCCTGGGGCCAGAGGGGAAGAAAAGTGCAGGAAGAAAGTTCAGTTCCCTTAGTATTTCTTACCCTACCTGACCAAAGCCTACTGCTTTCCATGGACCTAGAACTAAAAAACTCCAAGTTTAGATATTCCAGTACAATGCCTGGATTTCCCCCACTTTTCCCATGACTGGATTTCATCACAGCAGCCCAGATGGAGGAGTAGGTGGAGGAAACAAAATCCAAACCAAGCCACCTCAGCTACATGTTGACAGTGTGAGCTGTGTGGATAGGGAAAAACTTATTTAAAAAGAATGCTCTGGATTTAGGTGAGAATTTTCAATTATCTTGGGATATGGATTGGTTAGGAATATAACTATCCCTCCCAAAGCCCATGGGGACACTAAAGCAAACCCAAAAGTACCCATTTTTCCCAAGGTCTTCCTTCACTACAAGGACCTAAGATCAGGTTTCTGCCCAGTTTTCTGTGAAAGCAGGGAGATTTCCCACATCCACCACTAAAAATCTTGCCATAAGGGCCAGCCCAAGTTCCCACAAAGTTAAATCCTGTAAGAAAGACAGAGTTTGGATAATATAAAACTCAAGGATTTGGCTGGGAAAAGAAATAGGATGGGAAGGAAGAAGTATTTAGTGGTATAACACATGAAGGGAAAATGATGTACTGCAGAATCATAAGGGGACATGAGAGGCATCTTCCATGGCATGTGAAAGATTACCCAGGGATATTCCCATGGCCCTAGGGCTGAGGGGAGAGGAATAAAAGCTAAAGAGCGAGCACTTCCATCAGGACAGACTGACACCAGTGCACTCTGTCTGGATGAGATCAACTGGCATGTGGCACTGAGCAGAGCTCATAGGGAATATGCCATGAGATTACATGGAGAGGTCACCTGAAGCTCAAAGGCACGGTGTGATTTGTGGCCCAGTCAGCAACAGTTTCAGAGTCTCTCTGCTTGTATCTTATTACAGTAAGTGTGGAAAGTCACAGATATCTGCACTGAGTTAAGTTTGAAAATCATACTACTCTATAACCCACACACAGCAGGTACCAGAAATGGAGGAGTAAGTGATTACAGAGCTGTGTGCTTCAAACACTGCCTAGAACTGAGGATCTGAATTTGCTGAGCTTACTCCCAAATTCCTGTCCTTACAAAAGGATACAAAGAAGCAGCCATTGGGACAGAAATTACTTCAGCCCTACCAGACCTCACTTTTCTCCCCTTGGAAGATAGGCACTGTGTCCCCTCCCTGATGATTACCAGGAGATAAAGGAGCATTTTAGTATGGACTTCATTATGGACATCAGGGTCTGAAAAATTGCTTGCATGTAAATGGACAGAAGCTCCATCATAGCACTGTGACACTTTTTGGGGGTGGGGGAAAAGGGGTAGGCAATCAGGGTTAAGAGACTTGCCCAGTGCCTGAGGCTAAATCTGACTCAGGTCCTCTTGACTTCAGGGCTTGTGCTCTATCCACTGTGCCACCTAGCTGCCCCTACAATAAACTATCTTCCACTGTCTTCCATCTCTCTCCAGCACTTCTACAAATAATTTGTTAGGGTAGCCCTTAGTTAAAAGTAGGTACTTGGTAGAAGAAATAGCAAGAACCAAGAGTATTGAGAGGGCAGGAAGGCTCACTTCAGAAGTCCCCTACATACCACACCAACCTGTGACTTAAGAGTCACAGTATAAGTCATAGCAGTGTTTCCTGGAGTGATTGTAGCATGAGCCTAGCCAGAACAGCAGATTTTCTTGGTGACACCCATGGTAATGGAATAGAATTAAAAGCCCTAAAAAATATCTCTTATGAGCTTGGAAGCTTCCTAGGGGTCTTGGAAAAATGATGCCAAAAGAAGAACCCTTCCCCAACAGCCACAAGGGCAAGGCTTATATAACAGATATTAGGGCAGGGAGAAGGAATGGGGTATCTTCATTCCCCTGAATCCCAAAACCAGAAGAAGGTGGCTATATTACGTATGTATGATAAATCTAGCTACCCAAGATCCCAGCACCCTTCACTGGGGATCAACTACCTGAAACCCAAGAATAGGTTACATATTTCTAAAAGGTATTTATCCTTGTTCAGTATCTAGTCTGGGACCTTGCACACAGTAAGCAATTAATTAATGTCTATTGAATGAATGGATAGAACAGAGCAGAGATCCTGACTAATCATGTGAACATAGGCCCTGTTTCTCTCCTACATAATTCCAGAAATTAGGACTCTAAAAGTTAAGACTTCTGCCACTGAGGCAGCCAGATATCTACAAAGTATCATGTAGAACACCTAGGAGCTCAGGCCACGGTCATTACCTCTGCCCTCCATCTCCTATCCCTAGAATAAGAGCAAAAATACAAGTCACCCCCTTCTCCCTCTTGTCCACTTGGGGACAGTCAGGGAAATAACTTCCTCTGAGCAGCAAGGGAGGAGTTATTGACCTAGGGAGACACTTGGGTAGGGTTGGGATGCATAAGGTAGCAATACCTTGACTCCAAGGAGCCAGGAGTACACACCAGAGTAAGTTACAATATCAAACTTCATTCCCTGGCTAGCTTCTGTTTGGGAGCTAGCCAGCAGGCTATAAGTAAAGGTCCTTGGGTGGCAAGACCATGGAAAGGAGAACCTTGGAGTATACTTGGGATGAAGGGGAAGGGAAAAGAGGGGAAGTAGGTTTCTGCATTACCTAACATCTTTATCCCTTGCATTTTTTCCTTCAGTCGGGAATTCTCCTCCACTAGATGCTCAAGAGCTGCAGATGCCTCTCCTTGCTTGCCCTCACCACCGGGGTCGTAGATCCGATATGGTCCTCGCCCTTCCATGGGGGCAGCTTAGCCACCAAACCTCGTGCCCACCTGACTGTAAAGACAACAGCAGGGTATCAGAGCCACTTGGCTCAGCACCAAGGAACCTCTTCCCCCAGCCAAGCCCACTCTAGGGCATGGCATACCCCCAAGATCAAAAGACTTGAGAGACAAAAAAAAAGTTCTTAGAGGCTTGGCAGATAGGTGATCGAGACCTCTATGTGTGAAAAGAAGTCAAATGGACTGAGAACCGGGAGAAGGAATTTGGTTATAGTCTCCAGCTAATGAATGGAGTTACCTTGTCATTGTAACATATAAAGAACCATGGTCAGGAACAATCATTTCTATTCCTTAAAAAACAATAATAATCTCATTCTCAGGATTGTAAATTAGAGAATAATTGAATCTTAGAGTAGAAGAGTCCTTAAATAAGCATCTTCTAGTTCATTCCTTTAGTTCCCAATATCAAAGAAACTTTAGTGATTTGCACAAGGTAATAGGAGATACAGAACTTCGATCTTCTAACTCTCAGTCCATTGTTTTTTCAGCTATTTCATGCCATCATGTAAATCATCTCAGCTCCCCCTTTAAGATCTCAGTGAGGAATGTCTGCAGCACTCTCTCAACATGTAGCCAGGCCCAACTCAACATCTATCTGGGATTATTTCCTTTAAATTAAATCAATAAACCACAATTTTACCTCTCAAAATCTCTACCATCCCCCTATCAGCTACCTTAGAAAGAGAAACAACCCAAGGTGAAACAAGACAGTTACTTTTCTCCAAAACAAGACTGAAACTCCCCTCCTGCCTTCTTCCCCCACCCCCTCACACAGTACTTCCCAGGGCAGGGTACGGGACCGCACACCAGAATTAAAAAGGCTGGGTATGGGGGCTGCTCACAACCCAGACAGACAAGTGGGTAGGTTCAGAAATAACCACAAAAAGTTAGAGCAGAGATTATGTTGCTAAAATAACGTACAAGGGGTTTGGAGAGAGGTGGGATATATGAGTCTGTGCTTCAACCCACAGTCCCAGAAGTTAAGGAGGGACTGAAGGAGATGGCACAAGTTTAATTCAAGGCATCTTGACAAAACCCTAAAAGGGCCAGCATCCCCCAAAATATTTTCACTTGTGTACTTTGTGGAACTCGCAAACTTGTGTACTAAACTACCCATCCCTGTGTTCACAGAACAAGTGGGTGGTAGCTGCTAAGCTTCCTAAGATCCTTGGTTCTTCTCACACCAGAACCTAAGCACGGCATAGCCTGGGGTCTCTGGAATTCACTTACTCTAGGTTCACCATGCCACCATGGCATCCACAAAGGCAGATGATAACACCTCAGTACCAACTAGCAAAAAGCAAAAAGAGATTTCTTTATGAGGCTTATTGGTCGCCAGAAGTCACCAATTTCCTGGGCATTTAGTATGACCCTCAACCAAAGGAAGCTCCCAGAACACTAAAGCAATGAAAGCCAGAAGTAGATGTTAAGACAGAGAAGGCTGCTCTATGTGAAAGCTGGAATCCAAGAGAAATCATAAGACTTTGAGAGTTCTAGTCTTACCTCAACCAAAGGGTACGTAGAAAACGATGGAATTAAGTTTTGTTAAATTAAAAAAGAATTAGGAAATTCTAAATAAATAAAGCACCAGAAAGATGGAGACCATTCCACATGAGAGTAGAACAAGGGGTGCCAAATATATTTTAGTGTTAACGTCCTGAAGGTCCAGGCTGCACTGGTAGCGTGGTTTCTCTGCCTCATCTGTGGAGATCAGCCTGAAGACATGAGCCTCTCTCCGACCACACATTCTAAATGTACCCATTTACGTAAGACCAAAGTTCACTTACGTTCTGGTTTCAAGTTGTCCCCTCACCATCCTAGTCACCCTACCACCTTGGCCTCCCATCAGCTTGCTAATATTCTTCCTAAAATGTGGCACCAAGATCTGAATCATGTATTCTTGATATGATCTGAAGAGCAGGAATTTAATTTCCTTCGTTTTCCACAGACTATACTTCTATTAATGCAGCCTAAAATCACATGAGATTTTGAGGCCACCAGTTTACACTGCTGATCCATATTGAACTTACAATCCTCTAAAAACACCAAGTCTTTTTCATACACATTTTGATCAGCAAGGAGATAGCAGTAAGAAGGCTACCAGAAAGAGGGTTTTTTCTCCAATCTTCTTAGGGCAGCAAAAAAGAACTAAGAATGGCTGGTTAATCTTTCCACATTCCTATCATGCCTTCTCCAGTGTCCTTTTTCAAAAGCAAAGCTTAAACTACTCTGGCATAGACTACTCGAGGACTCACAGATTTTGCCAATGGTACAATGGTTCTAAGAGAATCCTTCGGCTAAGTCAAGCTCTTACACCACAGGTCTTTTGGAAGGAAGGAGGGGCTGTATATAAAAAACTCAGCAACTTAAAATAGATAGAAATTCACACCAAATAAACTGAAATAATCAAAAGAAGAAAGGAAAAAATCCTCAAAAGGATGATTCCAGAAGGAGAGAAAAACAGATAGATTTAAGAAATAAGCAAGCAAAAAGAAATCTCTAATATATAAGATATACTCTGGAGGAAGAGAATCATAGGCCAAAATAAGAGAATAATTCTTTATACCTACAATACAAGAAAGGAGAACAGAATGGACATAAGCACTGCCAGCATGGTTGAAGGTCTTATAGAAGTAATGAAGGAAGAGATATGGAGTGAAAGGTAAAAAAATTTAGAAGTTAAGCTTAGAAAAGTACTGGACTCCTTAAAGAAATAAAGAACTTCCAGTGCTCAATTTTGGAGTCATGACAATATAATAAAAGTAACCACACTACCCAAGTTAATTTATACTTTTAATGCTAAATCAATAAAATAATAACAATTAACTTAAAAATAAAAAGGTAGAATATATTGCTTTAGTAGAAAAATTATGAAAAAAAGGTAGGGATGAAGGGGAAATAGTACTTCCAGACCTAAACCATACTGCGTAACAGCACACTTCCAAAGCATTTAACATTGGTTAAAAAAAAAAAAAAGGTGTATCAAAGGAATAGACTAGACAAGGAAGAATCAGAAACAGTGAAACTCAAAAACCCACTGTTCAATAAACCAGAAAATATAAATTACTTAGGAAACAGCTCCCTATTTAATAAAAACTGATGGTTAAAATGGAAAACAGTCCAACAGAGATTAGGCTTAGAACAACACCTTAAATCATACCCCATAATACATTTTAAAATGGATATATGACCTTAATGTTAAAGATAATATCATCAAAAAATTATTAGAGAAATAGATCAAATACTTCTCATTGCTGTGCATAGGAAATGTATATTTAACTAAACAAGGGATAGAAGCAATTACAGAAAATGAAAGTTAATGAAAGTTAACTTTAAATGGATCCAAAGTTTCTATACATACTAAATTAACGCACCTAGGATAAGAAGGGAAGCACTGGAATGGTATTTTTATCAAATGTCTCTGATAAGGATGTGTTTGCAAGATATATAAACAATTCAGCTGTTTTGGGACATCTAGGATATATGATCAAAAACCATAGATACTGTGAGTGACGGTCAAAGGATATGAACAAACAGTTCTCAAAAGAACTGCAAACTATTAAGAACCTCTTGAAAGAATGTGCCAAATCACTAAATATAAGTAAAATGCAAATCAAAACAACACTGTCTCACTTTAAATCCTGTAAACTAGCAAGAATAAAAAATGGGAATAGTCAATGTTGGAAAGGTCAAGAGAAGATGGGCACAACAGTGCATTATTAGCAGAGAAGTAAATTAGTATGACCATTTTTGGAAAACAATGTGGAATTATGCAAATAAAATTATTAACATGTCCACTTTAATTCAGAGATTGATCTGTTGGGCTTACATACCCTGAAAGTCATTGATAAGAAGAAAGTTGTCTTACACACCAAAATATTTATAGCAGTGCTTCATGTGATAGCTAAGAATTGGAAAAAAGTAGATACCTATCAAATACAGAATGGCTAAACAAACAGTGGTATGTGAATGTAATAAAATATTCATATATTGTTAAAAACGATGGATGTGATCAATACAGAGAAGCACAGAAAAACAGACAGATGGATAGATAGATATAACTATATATATAAAATGATTACTACAATGTAAATGGAAAGAACCACCATGAAAAATCAAAAACAAGTGCTACAAAATTATAAAGAACAAGCATGGTTCAAAAAAGAAACATCCACCTTTTGTAAAAGCAGGAGGTTCACAAATGTCCATTACACATGAGAAAGTTGGGTGACAGGTAGATACCAAAGGTGGCTGAGCAGCCCTGAGAGAGCTCAGCAGGCCCTCACAGCAGAGGCGCTAGGCCTCCCTAAACCCCAGAAACAAAAAGAGGACCTGTGAAGAGGCACAAAAACCAGGAAGAGCACTAAGAAGGCCAGTTTGGTAGAAACATGGAGTGTATAAAGGAGAAACCATTTAATACGTCTGGAAAGGTAAACTGAAACCAGATTATGAACTTCTCTGGGTCCCAATTTCCTCACCTGCCAAACAAGAGGGCTGAAGATGGATCAAGGGTCCTTAATCTGTTTTTTGGATCACTGATCCTATGGTTGATTGGTGAAGCCTATGAACTGCTTTTCAGAATAATGTATTCTTTAAAATTCATAATTGATGGAAATGCTAACTATCAGTTAGAGGTTAGTGATAAAAGAGATACAATATTTTCCTACCCAACTTCATGGAGCCTTGACGGGCTGGTGGCTCCCAGGTTAACAACCCCTAGACTAGATGATTTCCTAGGAGCCATTCCAGTTCTATTTCTACGACATCATGGACTCAGAAATATGACTGCCAAGCACCAGAGCAACCACATCAGAGAGATACGAGAGAGAGAGAGAGAGAGAGAGAGAGAGAGACAGAGAGACAGAGAGACAGAGAGACAGAGAGACAGAGACAGACAGAGACAGACAGAGAGACAGAGAGAACATGTACCAAGGAACTCCAGCCAGTATCATAAAGGCCTATTCATTAGCAACAAAAAAGTAAATACTGCACTACTATATAGTAAAATACAGAGGTAAATGGCTTAAATCCAAGAATAACTTATCCTGCAAAGCTGAGTATTGTCTTAACAGAATAAATGGACTTTTAACTGTTCTTAACCCCCTTTTTTTTAAGGCAGCTAGATGGTGTGGTGGATAGGGAGTTCAAATACAGCCTTCGACATTTACTAGCTGTGTGACCCTAAGCAAATCACTTAACTCTCTGCCTCAGTTTCCTCATCTGTAAAATGAGCTGTAGAAGGAAATAGCAAACCACTCCAGTACCTATGCCAAGAAAATCCCAAATGGGGTCATAAAGAGTGAAAAAGGACTGAAAACAACTTTACAAAAACCTTTGCTTTACATCACAGACCCTCTGTCAATCTGGTGAAGCTTTTGGACTCTCTCAAAACTGGAAGGAAGAAAAGATTTATTAAACACTATATATCAGGCATTTTGCTCTAAATGCTTTATAGATATATTATCTAATGTGATCCTCAGAATAATACCATAAGGTAGGTATCATAATCTTAAAATAATTTTAAGTAAATGCTACATTCAGTTACAGGTTAATGAAAATAAAGACATACTGGAATCTATCACAGGTTAAGAACCTTGGGAATTAGGTTTCCCCTCTTTCAAGATGTGAATGGTACTAAAGAGAAAGGCAGGCAAGCCCAGCCAGTCCTTCATCCACAGAGAGGATTCTCTTTTCCTCCCATCAGCTCTCAGCATTAGTAATGTCCTCTAACCAACTCCTATCAACACAGCCCATCTCTCTTCTTCCCTCCCTCATTCCTCCTCTAGGCTCAGAAGTACAGTCCCTAAGTTACAGTCTCAGCTTTCAGTTCAGTTGTCCATCTCTTCGTCTGCTCAGGTCTCTCTGCCACTTATTCTAACTTCTACGCTTCTTTCTTCCATCTAGTGAGTCTCTTGTCTTCTCTTCTCACATGACTCCTACTCTCTGCTTCTGTTCACTGGCCCTCCTGCTTTAAAACAATGTCTCAAAATGTTAAATGACTCACCTTGACTTTAAAATGAGAAACTTAAAATCTGTTTTTCTATCAAGTATAAAACAGTTACTATACAATAGTCCCATAGTTCTAAAAACAGTTCTTTGAAGAAGTTTCCCAGAAATAAATTCCAAAGTCTTGAAAATAGTCATACTCAAATTAACTACTGGGAAACAATGCACTGCATTCTTCCTTACATTAGTCAATGCCCTTGCTTCTAAGCTGCTTTCATGTAATACTACTGCTTTTTGATTCTCTTTGTCCAGACTGTCCTTTACTTTTGTGTATTTTCATTTCCAAACAGCTATTTGCTCTTTTATTTCTTCAGTGAGGTTTGCCGGGTCTATTCCTCCCTCTTTCTCCCCTCATAGGACCAGCATCCTAGTTCAGGTACTTGTCACCTCTTAGCTGTAATACTGTAATATTCACCTAAAAGATTTCCCTGCCTCCAGTCTTCTATTTATTGTGTACATATATGCCAAACATTTATGTTCATGTAGCTTCTCAGTGGCTCCCTATTACCTCAAAGATAAAAAACAAATTTCTATTTTTGGCATTTAAAGTCCTTCACAAACTTGTTCTGGAGTGATTTCACATTACTATACTTCAGATAGCCTTCATTTAACTATTTGTGGTACATGACATTTCATCTCCAGCTTCTCAACTTTACCTCTTCAACCCTCTAAGAGCTCAAGTGCCACTCCTATAAAGATCTCTTCTGATTCATCTGGTTAGCAATGTTTCTCCTACTGATTAATTACTTCAGATACATATACAGATATAAAGAAAAAGAAATAAAAATACTGCATTTGGTTTTGTACATGTTACCTCCAATAGAAAAATGTTTTAAAAAGTCCTGCTAGGTAGCGCAGTGAACAGAGCACTGGCCCTGGAGTCAGGAGGACCTGAGTTCAAATCAGGCTACAGACACTTGACACTAACTGTGTGACCTTGGGTAAATTACTTAACCCCAATTGCCTTGCCTTCCCCCCTGAAAAAAAAAAAAAGGTCCTTGAAGGCAAGAATTCAGGATTTTTTTGTCTTCGCATGGGCTTAACACAAGACCCAGAACATAACAGACTTACTGGATTGAATTGAGACTAAGCTGGGAAAAGTAGAAAAGAGGGAAGAGAAAGGGGTTGCCACTAGTAAACCAAACTGACTAAAAAGTTGATTACATCTCCTCCCCCCACCCCCACCCCAAAAAGATGGGGAAAGCAAGATCCATTAACTTAGCTCTGGTTTGGGAAAGAAAAGGGAAGAGACTGAGACTGGATTGTTTTAATAAAACAGGAGATAACTATTTTTAATTAAGAAAAATTATAGCAAGATTTGATGCAAAGGAAAATAAATGTAATAAGCTTATTTGTGAATGTCAATGGGATGAACTGACCCATAAAATGGAGGAGAGTGACAGAAAGGATAATAAAGTAAAACCTAATAATTTGCTACATGGAAAAAAATACACTTAAAATTTTAAATGAAGAATTAAGGCAGAATTATTGTGCCTCAACAAAATTTTTAAAAAGAAAGTGTAAATCATGACAAAGTAAAAATAGATTGAGGGATAAGCAAGGAAAATACATTATAAAGACATCAGAGAAAATAAAATAATATCAGTATTAAATATGCATGTTCTGATAGCCTATCATTTAAGTACTTAAAAGAAAAGTCAACTAATTATAAGATCTCTAGGGTAAAACACACACACACACCTATTAACTAATTATAATTATAATCTCTATGCAGAAAAGTCAGTCTAAATCTTTATCTTGAACTTTAGGTCTGCATCACCAATTGCTGTTGGACATCTTCATCAGATGTCCATTTCCATTGGCTGTCCTTTAGCTATTTCAAACTCAATACATCCAAAAAGGGAACTTACTAGCTTTGCCCCTAAATCCATTCCTTTTTCAGACTTCCCTATTCCTCTTGAGAAAATCATCCTTATAGTCTCTCTCCCTCTCTCATTCCCTACTCTATATACAATTTGGGTTATTACCTTTCACTGGACTATTGCAACTGTTTCCTAACTGGATCATAGATTTAGAGGGGAAAGGGACCTCAGAGACTATCTATTCTAACTCCTTCATTCTATAGTTGAGGGAAGTGAGACCCAAGAAGGTTAAATGACTTACCAAAGTTCCATGGGTAGCAAACAGGCCAAAATCTGAACACAGGTCTTATAGAATCAGTCCATTTCCCAATAAACCACATCTCTCTTGCCTCACCAGACTAGCCTACATATAATAGCTTTAAAAAAAAATTTAGATAAAGTCTTTTGCTGTGTGGCCTACTTTTCTTACCTTATTTTATTTCATATTCTATTTTTCTTAATCTTAACACCCTTAGCATACTACCTTGCATACAGCAGACACTTAATAAAAAGCCTACTGAACTGAACTGAATTGTTGACTTCAATGTCCCTTTTCTGGATTTAGATAAATCTACCAGGGCAAGTCAAGAAGACAAGGTCTCAGCAAACAAGTAAAAAAAGGAGCAGATGTGTTTCTAAGAACTCTAAAAGTATGACCACCAGAGTCACATATTCTACTCTGAACCCTTTCCTTCTGAACAGAATGGATCTGATTGATTACAAGGTCTCTCCAGTGCCACTGTCCTATAAGTATCAAACATCTTCACTTTTGCCTATATGATAACCTGTTTGTCTCATCTCACCACTATCTTCCCAAGTTTCTCTTATTCAAACACTCCTCAGCCTCTATACTACCTAATGTAAACTCTAATAACATCTCACTCCAAGTAGGGAAATTGAGGCTCTTCCCAATTCCTTCAAGTCAGTGGAACTGATTCCTTGACCTAATACTTCCCTGATAACCTCCCTTCCCCCCAATCCTAACCCCAATCCAAGGTCCATAACTTCCCACTTTTCTTAGTATATATCTACTGAATACATATATAGCTGAATGGCAAGCAGAGATTTTCTACTCATTAGAAACATTCTCTGGAACTTCAAATGGGAAGGCTAGAGGCATAGTTTAGGGACAGTAAACTCAACCTGAATAATGAAAGCTTCTAGGGATGATTTACAAAGAATAAGCTTGTCCATCTCTCTCAATAACACAATTATGATTCCTGAGTTTTCTCAAACTGGAGGAAACTCAGAGAAGAGAAAAGAGAGGGGAAGGGAAATCAGGGAAAGAGACAAAGTCCCTTCCAAATTCTAATTTCCTTGCCTTCTCTAAGGGGCTAAGACAGCAAATGAACAGGGACCCAGAACAGTCCATAACTGGTACCTCAGGGTAAGTGGGATTTGGAGGGACAGAGGCAAAGTACTTGATCTTGAGGTTGGTGAGTAGCAAGAAAAAACATGCCTGAGGTGGGTGGAGAAAACAAACAAATGTTCCCTGATTAATGGACTGGCTCCCTCTTCCATTAGTTCCACCCTATAAAAATACCAACCCTGGGCTCCTGAGGATGACTCTCCAGTGACACAATTCCCATCCTCCCCAACTGCTGCTTTCCTTATATGTGAAGAACCCATAAATGGAACAGACTTAAGTCTACAGCTTCCTGCCTTGAGTAAGGTTGTTGAGTCCTCAGACTAAGCAGATTTTCAACCACAGGTGTCCCTCAGATTGAGCTCTTTAGAACCCATCTGCTTCCTAAACAGGGTTTACAAGTTCCTTTTAGAGAAGCTAATATCAGTCTAGGTACCAAGATGGTAAAGGGAAAAAGTAAACGAACTTCCTACTATGGCAGAACCAGCTGTTCAGGCCAACACTGAAAGCCGCTTGGGTCTTTTTTTAAGCACTCAAAGAGGTGTAACTGAGTATTAAAAAATGAGACCATCTGCCCAATATTTCATCACAAGGATGTTGCAATATCTGCCCTAACACACATATCCATTGCCTTAATTCTCCCTTCAAAGTAGAAAATAAAAAAATAAAGGAGACAGTAAAGAGGTCTCCATCCTCCTGTGACACTCAATCCTCCCCACCCCCACCCCAAACACACACAAACACATTTGCAGAAATACATGAGAACAACCCTAGAGGAAGTAGTGGTAAAAATGAGTCCCCAGGGGGGATGGAGGCGAGATGGGGGAAACAGAGGTTTCCATCAGACATACCACACTCTCTTTTGCCAGAGAAAAGAGTACAGAGAGTAGAGGTTCAAGTTGGAAAAGGAAATAGAGATCAGTTGAAAAAGCTACAGTTTAGGAAGCAAATATGAATGTGAAAAAAGTGAGAAAGGAGATAAATAGAAAAGAGAAATACACATCAATGGGAACATTTAAAGTAGGATGGCTATCAAAAGAGAAGAAAAATCAGGTTGTTTCATCATGCCCCTCCCCCGCTCAAAGAACCTGTGATGACTTCCCACTGCCTCTGTGATAAAGCCCTGGCATTTAAGACAACCACCACCTTGTTCTAACTCATCTTTCTGGGTGGATCTGCCATAATTCTCAATCTACCCCACATTCCAATAACACAGCTTCTCACTGCCCCAAGAAGGGACCTTATCTCTTCAACCTCACCAGCTACATGTCTATCTTTCCAGGTCTACCTCATTCAGGAAGGATTTTCTGAAAACCTCAGTCCAAATAATCTCCCCATCCTCTGAATACTAGTGAAAAGGCAGTGCCATTATTCTGCCTTTCATTATTTATTATCTTTCCCCAAGTCTCTCCCACTAAAATGTAAGCTCCCTGAACAGACATAATAATGATAATAATAACAGAAGTCTGCATGTACATAGTGCTGTAAGGTTTGCAAAACACTTTATTAATATTATCCTGGCATTTTCTCTGGCTGGCCCTCACGCCTGGCATGCTCTCCTTCCTCTGCTCTGCCTACAGACCTCCTTGGTTTCCTTTAAATCTCAACTAAAAATACCTTCTTTTACTGGAAAGGTTTTCCCAATTCCTCTTTATTCTATCGTGTCCCTCTGTTAATATATGTTGTGTGCTTTGCATATATTCGTTTGCCTACTGTTTCCCCCATTAGACAGTAAACTGATTAATTGCAGGGACTGCCTTTTGCCTCCCCAACACTGAGTACAGTGGCTGGCACATAGTAGGTGCTTAAAAAATGTTCACTGACTGACTGATCTTATTTTATCCTCACAACAACCCTATGAGATAGATGTTATTTATTAACCCCATTTTACAGCTAAGGAAACTGAGCCAGGCAGCAATTAAGTGATTTGCCCAGGATCACAAAGCTAGCAAGGCCAAAGATCCCGTGTTCCATCTGCTACACCACCTACCTGCCTCTCCCTGTATTCCCAGGAACAAGCATAAGGGATAAACCTTCATTCATTCAATGAGCATTTATTGAATGCACTTGGAGATAACAAAGGTAAAAAAAAACAACCCTAACCTCAAAGAGATTATATTTTATCAGGGGAAAATAACACATTCAGAAAATAAATAAATACAAAACATTAACAAAATGGTCCAAGTAATTTCTGGGAGGAGGGCTGTGGCATCCTCAGAGGAGGAGAAGCATGAGGTGATCCTTTGAAGGGGGCCAGAGATTCCAAGAGTCAGAGCTGAGGGGAGGGAAGGGAGTATAAAGGCACAGATATAGAAGATGGAACACCTCGTACAGGTGAGTCAGCATGTCAGGTACATAGTGTACTTGAATAAGAAGAATGTGCAATAAAGACTGGAATGGTAGGGGCGGACAGATGGTGCAGTGAGTAAAGCGCAGGCCCGGAAGTCAGGAGGACCGGAGTTCGGTTCTGGTGTCAGACACTTAACACCCACACAAAAAGACTAGCAGTGTAACCTTAGGCTAGTTACTTAACCCCAATTGCCCTCCAAAAAGCAAAAAAAAAAAAAAAAGACTGGAATGGTAGGCTGCAGCCAGATGAAGAGGGGCTTTAAAAGCCAAACAGAGGAGTTTACTTTTTAATCATAAAGTTAAAAAGGAGCTATTAGAGGTTGTTGAGCAGGGGATTGGCATGGTCAGACCTGTACTTTAGGAGTATCAATTTGGCAGATATTTGGAGAATGAACTAGAAGGGAAAGACTGACAGTAGGGAGATCAATTACGAGGCTAATCCAGGAGAGAGGTGATAAGGACCAGAAGAAGGGGTGCAGGGATTTTGCTGGGGGTGTGGAGAGAAGGGGACATATCCTGAGATGTTTGAGAAGCAGAATCAACAAGTCTTGGCAACTAATATATTGGATACGAGGGATGAAGGAGAAAGAAGAGTCAAGGATGATCTTGAGGTTTTGAATAAGTGTGAATAAAGAATAGTGCTGAATTTAACAAAAATAGGGAAATTAAGAAGAGGGAGATTTGAGAGGAAAGATAATGATTTCTCTTTTGGACCTGTGTTTAGATACCTCCAGAACCGCCAAAGACAACTGTAATTCAGAATGGAGCTGGATATTTCTACATACAGATGACAGGAGAATCCATAAGAGTTGATGAGATCACTGAGAGTACAGAAAGAGAAGAGAAGAGGGCCTAGGACAGAGTCCATCAGGGGAATCTAATCCTGCCCCAGACACTCACTAGCTCTGTGACTCTCAGGTCAAGTCACTTACTAACCTCTGTCAGTTTCCTCATCTGTAAAATGGGAATAACAGCACTCACCTCCTCTGAGGATCAAACGAGATACTTTTGGAAAACACAGGAAAAAATTAAAGCCTTATAGAAAGGCAAGCTATTATTATTGTCAAATCTAGACCAATGTCAGAGTCCTAAGAACTTGACAACAGATTTTGTGTGGGCAATTTAGGCATAAGGACCAGCTCTCAACTTGGGCTCCTCAATCTCCAGGTGACAGTAAGCCAAGGAAGAGGACAAGGCAGCTGCTAAAAGATAAGACCCAGGGGAACAACTAAGGCTCCCCCCAAGGTGCTTCTCCCAAGGGAGCTGCCAGCTTCCCCAACCTTCCTAACCTCACCCTCCCAAACTTTCCAGCAGAAGGAGAAGTTAAGAATGATTAAGAACTGCATATCCATCTACTGCCTTCCACAAGCTCATCCTCTCTTCTCACACACACACACACACACACACACACACACACACTTATAGGTATCTACATATGCATATGCATTTCTATGCTATACATATAGTTATTATAAATGAGAAGATATATTGCAGTGCTCTGCAAACTTTAAGGTGCTATATAAATGTTAGTGATTATATATATACACACACATGCACACATATATACACATACATTACATATATATGTAAGGGAACTGATTTCCCCCCTCCATGTGTACCACATGTAGTTTCTTCAATAGATAGATATAGGGATAGACAGGCACTTACAAATAGATGTACACACATATGCCCATGAAATATCCTATACTGGGGTGAGGAACCTGCAGCCTCGAGGCCACAGGTGGTCCTCTAGGTCCTCAAGTACGGCCCTTTGACTGAATCCAAACTTCACAGAATAAATCCCTTTAATAAAAGGTTTTGTTTCACAAAACCTGGACTCAGTCAAAAGGCCGCACCCAAGGACCTAGAAGGCCACATGTGTCCTGGAGGCTGCAAGTTCCCCACCCCTGCCCTATACTATATACCCATAAAAATACATCATCACACAATCATGTCCACAAAATTATGTATACAGTTAACTGTAAACAAGCACTCAAAATATCCTGTCCTGTACAACTGCCATATACAGAACTGTACTGTACACTCACAAATCAGTGTCTCCTTGCATAAATACACGCCTATGCATATGTAGCTTCTTACACCAGACTCAAAATCCCCTCCACAGAATTCCTGTACTATATTCTGTTCTCTCTCCCACACAGTGTGTCTATATACTCTAATCACCTATTCCTATTAAGTAAACAAGTATTCCCATAAACAGTTACCTCATCCCTTACCAGTATATTCACTTTGACCCATATAGTAAAGCTCACTTGCATACACACACTGCAGGCATGTGCTCATACTGAATGGACACAATTACTGATGCATATACATGTATTTATAAAGCACATTATGTTCACATATATGTATGTACACATAAAACTATCTCCTTATGCATAAATCCACTTAGTGTCCAGATTTCTCTACATGTGTACACATGTACGCATATTACATATGTCTGCACATATTCCTTTAGTTATACTGCATGCATGTAATCCTGTACTGGGTGGACAATTACTCATACGTACATGTAAGCAGTTCTTCCCCCTTATGTACAATCCTGCTTAATATACATAGTCCTGTGAACCCCTACGTACACACACCAATAACCTGTATACATGCACTCCCGTACACATGCTATATAAGAGTAACTGGGTAGACATACAATTAAATGTATGTATAGCCTACATATAATCCTCTATATTTACCGACACACAACGTGGCTATTAAAAGCTTTTAACTGCTTAATAGTTTAAGCTTTAATAGCTTATAACTGCACCTTTGGGGACACCTTGTCTATTAATACAGAGGATGACATACAGGAGAGATAGGAGACACGTGGGTAAGCTTTTAATAGCTTATAAGCGCACTAAGACTGTTGGGACACGGCGCGTCTACACAGAGAGGATTATATACAGGAGGTCCAGACACACACGGTCTACGCGAAAGCTTGAACTGTTGTAACTGAACTAAGCTTTGAGGACGTCTCATGATCTATCTATGTTTTTCTATACTTATACACGTATGTTCACGACCACATAGATACCTATGTAAACAGTCCCCTCCCCTTTCATGCACTCACCTGCTTGCACACACACGCGTCCACGCGCACGCACGCACACACACACCCCGAAACATACGACCTCCCCCCACCCCCGAGAGCCCAGGCCGGCCCCATTCACCCCCTCAGTCCATCCTCCGGCCCGGCAGGACAGACCCTGAGGCCGCCGCCAGGCTCGCCCTTACCCGAGCCAAGCCCACCCTGTGGGGTCTGCGACCTCGGGATCGCGGCTCCGTTCGGGTTCGGGGATTCCGGCTTCACTTCCTCTAGGGGTGGGGGGCGGGGCGGCGCGGGAGAGGGAGGAAGTGAGGAGGCCTCGCTCCACGGCCCCACCCCTGGGAAAGTCCCCGATGATTGACGGGAAGCCTGGCCTATGGGGCTCCCATCTTGGGGGCGGGCCGGGGAGGTGCTGGCAAAGATGATAAACAGCGGAGCCAGAGGAAGGGGGATGGGGCGGGGCTGGGGCTGGGGCTGGGGCTGGGGCGGGGCGGGGCGGGGCGGGGTGGCCCAGCGTCGGCTCGCTCTTCGGACCCGTTCGGGGCAGTTTGGACGCAGTGCGAGACCAGTCCCTGGGCTGTCCTCGCGCTCTCGGCCCGTGCCTGGCGTAGACTGATTTGTGTGTGGGTATCCTCTGCGTGCTGTCACGCGTGCGCACACATACACACTTCCACAGACGTACATGCACACGCATTTCCACTAGCACGCACATTCAGACGCTTGGACACAGTTGCATGGACACACGCCGAAGATCAGAGAGTTAGATTTTAATGTGTGGACCGGCATATAGGCGACAGAGGGAATAGCGTGAATGCAGAACTTGGAATCAGGAAGACCTGAATTCGAGTCGTACCTCACACCCTGGGCAGTCATGAAGCTTCTCTGTGCTTGGGTTAAACGGGGATGATAAAACCATCTACTTGGTGGTCATCAACATCAGGTAAAGTGTTTTACAAGCCTTGCCGTGCTATACAAATTCTAACTATTATCATGCAAACCCGTTTAGGAAGCTCCTGAAGGGTCCAGTCATTGGATGAGTCCACAAACATTTATTTGTTATGGATACAAAGTAAGGCAGAAACATTCAAACCAAACCAAGGCACATAATCTGAGTGAAGATATCCTTCACTCTCCCTTATCCCAAACCCCTCTTGTATTCAACCACTGGCAAGATTGTTCAGTGTTTCCACCCATAGAACCTCCACACTTGTTCCTGAGCTCTAAAATCTCCAGCCTGGGCAGTAACAGCTTCTTAATTGGTTTCTCAGCTTCTAATCTCTCCCCTCTCCAATATATCTTCCTTTCACATAGTTAACAGAATTGATACTTCTAAAGCAGAGATTTTACCCTAAACACAGTGGCTCCCTATTGCTTCTGTGATAAACTACAAAATCTCAGACTGGCTCCCCTCATATTTAATATGACTTCCCTTTCCTAGGCAATCTGTCCCAGTGAAACAGGCTTGCTAGCTAAGCCCCACACATTTCACCTCCTGCCTCAGTGGCTTTGGAAAGGTGGTTATCCATGTCGGACACACCCTCCCTCTTCCTCACTTCCATCTCATAGAATTCCTAGGTTCTTTCAGAGCACAGATCCAGTACCACCTCCTACATTAGGCTCCACCCGATTCCCCCAAGTTGTTTTAAAAATTACACTGTATTAATTTGAACATAATATGCATTTACTTCCATATGTACTTTCTGGATCCCCCAATAGAATATAAGTTCCTTGAGGACAGGAATTGTCCTTCCTTCCTCCCTCCCTTCCTCCCTCCCTTCCTTCCTTCCTTCCTTCCTTCCTTCCTTCCTTCCTTCCTTCCTTCCTTCCTTCCTTCCTTCCTTTCTTCTTTCTTCCTTCTCTCCTTCTTTTTGGCTTGCAGTTAGTAAAAATTTAATAAATATTTGTTCAACTGAACACACAAACAAGCAAATATGCTCAGAGGTAGGCATACATACATGGATATAAGCACATAAATGCTTACATGCAAACATAGAGACAAAAACACTCACACAGATATGGTCACATAGACTTATATGCATAGGCATATAGCCCCTCGGGCACTAAAACATTCACATTCATTTTCTACCCTAGTAAACCCTAAACCGCTGATTCTCAACCTTGGTCTTATAGCAACCCAACTTGTGTTGCAGCATCTCAAAAATGTGGTCAAAATCTCAAAACAGTTTTAATGCTCAGTTCACATAAACATTTAAAATTGAATTAATAAAATATAATTACAATATACTTTAAAAGGAGATCAAGGAAGAAGTAGCAAAGCCCAGATAGAAAGAAATGTCACAGAAAGGCTGAGGATAGTTGGGCTAGGCTTTCAAATACGTACACATGTACATGTGTTCTAACCTATGCATATCTTCAAACATAGATAAGAAAGTATTTACAAAGAAACACCTCCAAACGTGCAGTTTTCTGTACACATCCCCAGCTCCAGCCCCAAATGCATTCTTCACATACAAGAGCCCACTCAGTTACCCTACCAGCTTTCCCTCATCAGATTCCCAGCTAACCTTTTTCAGCTATTATCTCTTCTTTAAACTAACTTTACCCATCCAACCTAAGGAGACTAAATTCTATCCAGAGAAAAGTGCTTTGTTTTTGGTTTTTTGGTGTTTTTTTTTTAGTAGATGTTATGTAACTATCTGCATTTTTTTTTTCTCCATGTGACCCGAGTACAAGGAGGATTTGAAAGCTTTGATCTCAGAGTAGAGACCAAGGTCAGCCTGAAAACCCTGGCCTCAGAGCTAGGAAACCCCCAGGTTTTTGGAGCCTATAATATTCCTCCTCAATCATGCATTTGATTGCATGGTTCAGCTTTTGACAACAATCCTAAAGAAACGTGTCATTAGAATGTGAGCTCCTTGAGGGAGGGGGCAGTTTTTACCTTACTTTGGTATCACCGGGGCTTGGTAACTAGAAAACGTTTTAGTAAAGATTTGTTGACTAACTGACTTATCGATGCCTTTAAGAAACCACGTGTTGGTGTAAATGCAATATTTAGCTAACAGGAATAGTGTTTTCAGAAATTCAAAAGAGAGTGTCCATAAAGTGAGGGGACTGGACTAGAGGGCCTTGGAGATTGCTCTGAGCTCTAGATCTATGAAATTATTATGCTTCCTAGAAAATTCTATACCATGTCCAGCATGGAGATGAGAAGGAAAGGATCAGACCAACCTCTAACCTACTCAAGGCCATTATCCCCCTCCCTTAGATCAGAATCTGAGAGCCCAAAGCTACCCGGATCTACAAAGACAAACCGATTTAATGAAAAGGGGCTTATGATTTGGCAACTGTTGTTTAAGAGGAGCCCATTCCTTTAAATGGAGAAGGAAATGGCAAGCCACTCCAGTATCTGCCAAGAAAACCCCAAATCACAAAAGTCAGACCCAACTGAAAAACAACTAAACAATGACAAGAAATATTCCCTTAAATGTCAACTGATTGTGACTCTATGATTCTCACATTCTGGCTTCATTCTTTTGGAACTCCTACCAGCCAATAACTCTTGTCCATTTGAGCCCCTAAGAATGAGATGGTGATAGCCAAATAATCCAAGACCTTCAAAGAACAGTAGATAGAGGTTGAGCCTGGACGATCACCAAGAACCAAAAACAAACATAAACTTCTCCCCTTTAAAAAATTTTCATACAGTCTGTCAGAAAAAAGTAAGTCATAGAACACCAGAGTAAGAAGGGGCTTGACACACAGAGGCAAAGTCTCTTGACCTCATGTGAAGGGTGTGAGAGTGTGACCAGGAGGGTGTGCTTGTCTGGACCGATTAGGGCAGGTGTTAGTGACTAAGATTAGGAATCAACATTTTGTTCCTGGAAAGGCTGTACTACTCTACCCCACATACTTCACTCACAATCCTTGTAACTTTCTGAACTAAAATACCCTTCCCTAATTTCTATTCCTCTAATGTGTACTGTCTCCCCTGGCCAGGATTTAAGCTAATGGTAAATGAGTCCAAAAGATAAAAGATGAAAAAATATCATTTGCCTCCTGACAGAGGAAATGAATTTAAAATGGAGAAAGAGGCATACATTTTTGGACATGGTCAATGTGGAAAATTGTTTTATCAGACTTATGTAGCTATGTAATGAGGGCTTTATTTTCCAGGTTTAGTTTTGTTTTAATTCACTCAATTGGAATGAAAGAACAGAATAATATTTTTAAAAGAAAGGAAGAACAAAGGATAATTTTGCTATGGTACACTACATTTATTTCAATATAATTTCTTGAAATTATATTACTGTGCTGTAGAGTTATTCTGGATTAAAACTCAGGTAAGTGAACCACACTTCTAAAAAGGAGTACGGAAAATATACTGCATCAGTTTGCCACTGAAAACAAAAGTATTTCAATGCATTACCTTGATTGAATAGGACCAATATCAATAGTATTATAATTAGTAGTAAATTGGAAGTATTCACTTTTAACATGTGCACAAGATTTAAAGTGTACACAATTTGTATTTTTAAATCATTGTATTGCTAAAACATATGTTGTACAATAAAATAAATGTTTTCTTCTTTTTAATAGAAGGTAATCTTTTTAAGTGCAGGGACTATATTTGATTTTGTATTTGTGTCCCTAGCACTCGACACAGAGTCTGTAAGGTACATAGAAAACTCTTAATAAATGTTTTTTCATTCATTTTTCATATACTGATAGGTGTGTATTTATTCCAAAGCCTTAACTCTTTCCATTCTCAATGAGGCATGGGTAAGTGAGTACCCAGGCCCAGGATAGGATACTCCACACATTTGAACCATGGTTAATCACATCAGTGTAGGCTCAATTGTTGGAGGGGAAGGAGGCCCTATTCTTTAACCTTACAGCCTAATCAAATCCCTCCAGGTCATGTTCTCTTCACTGGAGAGGCAGTC
Source organism: Petaurus breviceps papuanus (assembly GCF_028583685.1). Lineage (NCBI taxonomy): Eukaryota > Metazoa > Chordata > Mammalia > Diprotodontia > Petauridae > Petaurus > Petaurus breviceps. The sequence continues at coordinate 33,309,174 of NW_027186372.1, read as the reverse complement.
CAATGGTAGTAGCTAAGGGTCTCTTTACTCCTAATCTAGAACTTTTTCTGTGATACCACAGTACCTCTACACATCCACTGTTAAACCCACAAATTCAAAATTATCAAATTCCCACCAGCCAGTCGACAACTGTCTGTCCACCCACCCACAACCACATTTAAGCAATTATCACCTCCAGTTTCTCTTTTCAGATTTCCTGCTTTCAGGAAGTTCCCAAAGCACCCACTTTGGGAAAGGAGGAATGGACAATAGTAGGAGCTCCCCCCTGCCCCAGACACCTGCTAGAAAGGGGATTTCCAGGTTAGGAAATTAACCCCCAAAGTCTAGGACTGGCAGTAAAACCTCTAACTACTTATCTCTGGATCAAATGAGAAAATGTATGTAAAGTACTTTGCAAACCTCTAAAAATGAGAGCTGTTATTAACTTCAGCAAAGTGGGAAAACTACTCTTTCAAAATTCCTACAAGGACTATCACAGCTTCCCGCAGGGTGTTTGCCAGGGCAGACAGCATACCGATCCCCAGGCTCACCAGACCCACATGCTGAAGACGGAGCCACAGACTGGAGAACATTAAGAACTGGGGAGTTCCTTCGAGATCAACTAATCCAGGATTTCTAATCTTTTTCTTCCCTATACCCCTTGGCTTTCGGTAAGCTATCTCCCACCCATTTCTATGCCCCCATTTGAAATAAATTCTGGAGTTTGCTGCACATATATAATCAAGAAACAAAAGAGATTAATTTCAGTAGGATAGTATGTTATTCGCTAAATATTCTTGATAAGCTTCAAATAAAGGGGGACAGGGGAGAGGGAGAAGAGGTATACATATCCCAAGTTGGAAACTTCTGATCTAACCCAACTCATTCATTTAATAGATAAGGGCACTGAGGCCCAGAAATAAGGAAGTGACTTGCCCAAGGTCACACAGGTAGTAAATAGCAGAGCCTGGAATATGACTCTAGGGGTCTTCTACTTCTGAATCCAATATCTTACTGCACTGTTGAGCCCGGGTTGAAATCAAAGTCGCCAAATTCCCCTGTTCCATTCTCCATCCCTGTCTCTTTTTGAACCTGAGACACTTTCAGTGATTCTTATCCCAGGAAACTATTTGGGGGAGGGGAATGTAGATTGTACACATTCTTTCTCTGGAGCTATGAAGGGCCAAGGTCAACTTGTCTCTGCACCCTTCCCAGTGAGTGGAAGAGGCCAATAGAAAGCAAAATTAATTGACCAGCTCAGTTCTGGCCCTTTACATACATAAGAAGTTGCTCCACGTTTTCAGGATGCCTTTCTCCCTCTGGTTTATTTTTACATCCTAACCCCTAGCCTCTCCTCTTGCATACCTTCGTTTCATTGGAGGGTTGATGGGGAGCCCAAGAACAGGAAAAGGCAAAGAAACACTGGGGGAAATTCCCTGTCTTTTTCCCCCATGGGACCCAACCCAGTTGAGCTCAGTCCAGGCCTTCCAACAAGGAAGGCCCAACACTGCCATTCTTTTCCCACTCTGACAGCTGCTGGGAAGACCTCAGACAGACTCTTAGCCCTCCTCTGGCTAAGGCAGACAGAGGTGGGGGGAGCAAAGGAAGGGGCAGGGGCAAGGGCAGGCTCACACTTTAAGGTTGGGGGCCGAATCTGGCTGTCCAGTTTCTGATCTGGCAGCAGAATGAGGAGAACGGTATGGGAGAGAGTATGAGAATGAGGAGAGAGTATAGTCAAGTACTGGCGTTTGGGGAACCATGAAGAGAGAAACGTAGGGCAGATTAATTTCCTAATTCTGGAAAGTTCTGACCTAATTCTTCCGACTAAGTCCTCCTTCTGCCGGGCCCTACTTCTCATCCCACCACTCTTTTTTATTTGACCTCCACTCCTTTCTTCCACTCCCCAGGCGGCTCCCTCCACTCCTCCTCTTTACCCCTTCCTTTGGTTCTGTCCCATTCTATTCAGTCTGTTCTTGCCTCATAAGACTTAAAATTGTATGGGACCTTAGAAGTGGAGCCCAATGCCCTTATTTTATTGATGAAGAAACTTTGAATAGCCCCCAAGGTGCAATAGTTAGTAAGTAATAGGGTCAAATTAGAACCCGGGTCCTCTCACTCCATATTGAGACACTTGGACAGGCTTCTTCTGATGTTCCTGCCTATTCTTCTATCAATTCTCTCCAATTCTCCTCATCCACTAGGATATGCCTAGCCCAAAGACACCCCAGTTCTCTCTAATCTAGTATGTTGAAGAAAAACCATTATTCTTAGTGATTGAAGTACTAAAGAACACCTCATTCTCCTGTGGCCAGTACCACCAAGGACCAGCTTTATCACTTATAACAGACTATTGTCCCAATATTAAAGTGGGCCTTGTTACTGGGTGAGGAATCCACTTCTTTCGTTTTGATATTATGCTTAATAAAGTATAAGGCAGCATTTTAAAAACCCTGTACAACAGCCCTAAATATCCCACATGCCTTTTCCTATCCAGGATCCAAAGCTCCCATAGACCCCCTTCCCATCCTACCTTTTTTTTTTCCCATCCTACCTTCTCTCAGAGGAAACCAAAGGGTAAAATAGAACCTCCCCAAATCAATCTGCGTTTTTCCCAAATCCAGGAGCAATGGGAGAGGTGAGAGGAAGAAGAAAAAGAGTGAAAGGAAAGGAAGCAGGAAAGAGATAGAACGGGAAAAGGCGGGAAGAGAAGAAAGCTGAGGAAAGTAAAGGGAGGAACAAGACAGATGAACAGATGGCCGGACTTAGAAGGGTCCGATTGGAAATGGGGGGGGGGAGACAAGGGGAGCCTTTGTTTCTCATTTCAGACCTAGAAGGAACTGTGATAGAGACTTTTAGAAAGAAGAACTCTTAGTCTTGGGTCCTGTTGCCTTCCCTGCCCTCTCCCCCAGTACAATAAATTTCTGTTACTCACCAGTTTCAAAGGACGAGGGAGGGGAAGGGTCTCAGTGTGGGGGTTACAATCCGAATCTTCCTCAGCTGACTGAGAGACTGCAGGAAGGAACACAAGGCTGACGACTTCTAGTCAGGAGGGGAATTCCCCGAGATAGAGGGAGACAACAGCCAGCCAGCCCCACCAAGCCCAGCTGAGACTCCAGATTCAGCTCTCTCTCTCTCTTACATATACACACTCACACACACATGCACACACACATCACAAACACAAGCACACTCCCTTTTATTAAACAACCATTGTTGGTCAGTTCCCAGATTGGAGCTCACTCCTTTTGGAGGGGGAAGGAGGAGGGGGCTAACTGAGGGAAGGTGGAAAGATGATGATTCAGAGGCTGGATCACAAACCAGAGTTGGGGGGGGGGGGGAGAGGAGGGAGCAGAAGAGACTGGCAGAGGTTTCAAACCCAGCTCCTCCATTGGGTTATTCCCAGCAGACTCTGGTTTTGCCCCAGTATGCTGCAAGTGGGAGATTCCAGACTCATCTGGTCTGGTGAGGAAATCTCTCCAGATGCTCAGCTCACATTTTCCTCCTGTTCATTCCCATTCTTTCTGCTTCCACTTATTCACTGGAATGTTTCCTGGGTGGTAAGGGAAGTCTGATCACTTCCCCGTAAGATGGGGATTCCAGAGAGATTGAGGTAGGGAGTGGAGTCTACCTTTTACTCCCTCATTTCAAGGGAAGTTGGGAATCCCCAATTAATAGTGTAAGGACCTCTTGAAGAATCCAATGAAAAACCTGTCACTGAATTTTTATTCAGGATTAAATTTATCTCACTGAAATGCAGAACTTAGCCCCTCAAAAGAGTTTTTCCATTTAGAAATGGAAGAGGGAATGGGTTGAATTATGATCTCTGAGGTTCTTTCCTGCTGAAACAAAGCATGAATCTGTGTTTCTACTGCTTCGACAATATGCATTTTGCTTTAATCAATCAATAAGCATTTATTAAGTGCTTACTATATATCTCAGAGGCAGGATGTACTAGTGGAGAGGGGCTGGGTCTTACTGTATATTGTCTGTGTAACTCTGGACAAATCCTCAGAAATCTAGGCAACTTTCTAAGACCAGTAATTGAAGAGAAGGTTGCTGATTTGTACTGGTAGAAGGAGTGTCCTCCTTTGGGAGTTCCCCTTGGTAATGAAATCACAGGTTCAGCCCTTGGTCCTATCCCACTATGCTCTAGACACTCAAAATGAAACAGGTCCTGCCCACATGTAGTTTACATTTTACAGAGGAATTAGCATATTAGTATTAGTAAATGTAACACATGTACAAAGTAAATACAAAATGACTTCAGGAAGGCCCTAGTAACTAGAATATGAGGAAAAGTTCCTAGTTGAAGATCACATTGGAGCTGAGTTTTGAAGCAAATTAGGTTTTCTAAGAGGCAGAGGTGAGGAAAGGAGCATTCCAGGCATAAGTGACAGCCTAGGCAAAGGCATGGAGGTGGGAGATATAAACAAGGAACAGCAAGTTCCTTCTGAGGGGAATGGAATGTGGAAAGGTAATAAAGCATGATAAATTAGGAAAAGATTGGGTGCAGCCAGGTTGTGACAGGCTTAAAAAAAAATGCAAACCTCTAAAGAGAAGCTTTAACCTAGAGGCAAGAAAGGAATGACATTTAATGCTACCTTCTGTTTCAATGGCCCTAGTCCTTTCACTTCCATTATCTCATTAAAGTATTTCCTCACAGCAATCCCATAAAGTACAAAGGCAGAGTAATTGCCCAGTTTAGAGGTAAGAACCATGGAGCTAGGGAAAATTAAATAATTTAGTCAAGGTTATATGGATGAATCAGGGATAGAGAAGGGAGTAACTAGGTTTCTAATTGCAAGTTATAGAGTGTCAGAAATGGGAGGGGGAGCAGTCCAAGTTCATTTTATATATGGGACACTGAAGCCTAGAGAAGGGAAAGTACTTGCCAAAAGTCACACAGCAAATTAGAAAAAGAGTAATAAGGCTCCTCTTTATTATTTCAGGAAAGATTCAAGATTACATGGTAAGTGTGATATAAATCATTGAGCTAGGTCTTAGGAAATGGACTAAAGAGATTTCATTAGCAAATATATTTGCCCACTCTTCCCAGCAGGGAAGATAAATACATTCCCTCACACATAATAAATAATGCCTTCACAATGAGAACATAGAGACAGATCATTCCCCCAGTTGCCTAGTCCTTGAACCTGAACCTGTCCCAAATTTCCTGAACTTTCACAACTACCAACGGCAGGCATCTAGGCAGTCACCATGAGAGAATTCAGATGGAGGCTAGATTTTCCCTTCCCTGATTCAGATGAATTGCTCGTTTTGACTCCAAAGAGTATGACACCCCCATCCAGGACCTCAACCTAGTGGCCTGGGAAAAGGCCGAGGCTCGCTTAAGTGTGTGTCCCCCAAATGTCATTAAGGTTTCCTCTTTTTGTGTTTCAGAGATTGACATTCAGAAAAATTTCTGAACACTCAACACTGTCCAGGAGGGAAATGGGCTGTTTGAGACGGTTCTTAAAACAAACATATAATGTCAGATCCAAAAGTGTCCTTAGAACACAAAATATCTGAGATAGAAAGGAACATAGAGGTCATATAAGATAACACTGTCCCACACCCACACACACACACACCCATACCCCAGCTTTGTTGTTTTTGGATTTTTTTCTTTAAGTTCTCATCTGGGTGGGGGGGAGGATCTTTAAATCGCTACTTAAATGAGATGCTATACATGAGATTTCCTGTTCAGGTGTTGGTTACACTAGTGTCCTCTGAGAGCTGGAGTTCTCTGTCCTTCATTGCCATACAGAGGGGCAAGAACGGGGCAGGAAAGGGAGGTTGGCTCACCCCACTGGTATTTTCTAACTGCCCCCACCAAAAAGCTGTTCCAGCTTCTGTAGTTCCTGGCTTCACAACACTTCAAAACCTCTCATGAACTTCCCCTTCCATGGGGCTAGGTGCCCAGAAGAAGAAGGACTGTTTTACAGAGAAAGATGGCAGTGGTCAGATCTCATCAACACATAAGGGAGTCAGAACGAGAAAGAATGACATGGCTATAAGGGATCTTAGACCACAGAACGTTAGAGATGCTGGATACCCTAGAACTTAAAATGTTAAAGCTGAAAAGGGTCTTAAAGACCACCCCTGTCTTATAAATAAATAAACTTCGGCCTGGGGAAAGGGGAGAAACTTTGTCATAGTTTCAGTAAGTGATAGAGACAGGTCTTGAATGCAGATCTTCAAACTCCAAGCCCTATTCTTTTTCCCCTACAATACACCATAGGGTTATTTGGGCCACTCTTCTGAGGCTGCTACTGTGTCTTTAAGTCCCAGATCATCTTCCCTCCTTCATACTTTCTAAGCTATCTTAGGTGGGGGGGAGATGGTTGTCTCACTGGGCCCTTTTCCATGCCAGGTATCAGGCTGTAACTTTGGCATCGGCCTCAACAGCCTGCCCAGGCTGACTTCCTGGCTTCTTCACAGCAGAAGGAGAGGGGAAGGAGCATTCTGTTGACGTACCCTGACCTCAGAGAGGAAGCGCTGGTCACCCAGGGGGATTTCCAGAATGCTGAGATCCCAGGACTATGCAAATACTACACTCTAATTACCCTGGCCTGAAAGACCTCTGATCCTCAGAGAGGTAGAAAAAAGGTTTGAGAAAGAGTTGTCAGGAGCCAAAGCCAGGAAAAAGGAAAGAAGAGTTAAAAATGGGATAAGATAAATGAGGCTAAAGGGTAAATTCCTCAAGGGCAGAGATAGACTCTCCTCTCATTTGTAGAGTGTCCTACACACTGCCCTTGGCAAGAAAAGAGGAAATGAGTTGGACTGAGCCAATAGACAATCTGGCATTGAAGGAAGAGCATTGAATGAGGAATCAGAAAACCCAGGTTCAAATACAGGATCTACCACTTAAACAGTTGTGTAACCTTCAGCAAGTCACTATTTCCTTACCTGTAAAATGAAAACCTTGGGATCTTCCAACCAGACTTCTTGGGAATTTGAGTGGGCACAGGGTCACCGAAGAGACACAGGTCATTCTGACCTGGGAAATATTTTTACCTGGTTTCAATTTAGGGCCTGTTCCCTCAGTTGGAATGTCCAGTAGGGGAATTTTCAAAGGTCTTGGAACTCCCTTCCCCCCCCCCCAAAAAAAAATCGAGGTTGTTAAACCCTTTCCTAGCATGATATCACTTCCCTGATGTCATGGTCCTTTTTGAAGGTCAAATAACAACAGCTTCAGCATGGAGTGGTAGAAAGATCTCTGAACTAGAGGTCAATCAGGCGTGTTCTGGAGCCAGCTCTAACCAGCTTGCAGAGCATATTGTTAAATTTTCAACATGATCAGTGTAAGCATTTACACCTCAAGAAGTCAGCAAATGCTTGATTTATTGTTTCTTGGATTGCCTAGACTTAAGAAAGTGTTAATAATACTGCAGATTAAACTTAAAAGTGTATGCATATATTTCACCCCACCCCCCCAACCTCTCCTCCCTGTGGTCTCTCCCCTGCCATACTTACTGTGTATCTCTAGGGAGAGGAGGTAGTCTGGGTTTTATAGGGTAGGGGGTATGGAAATTATTGGCTCAGCTTGGTTTTGGGGGCTCTTTGTAGGTTTCGGTCACCCAGCTCTTAGTCACAGCACTTCCCCTCCTAATCTTGACTCACTGATCAGTCATCATATGTATAGGTTGCTTGTAGCTAGCTCCCCTGAGACTGGTCAGAGATAAGGTGAGATTGGAAGTCAGAGGGACAAGAATCATCCCCCAAAAAGGGTTTACTTAATTATTTTTAGTAAACCAATGTATGGACCTTAGTTTGCTAAATTAAACAAGCAATAATAATCTTCGACTAGCTAACTCCACAGGATTATTGTTGTGACCAAATAATGGATATAAAATACTTCGTAATCCTAAACACAACTTTGAACAAGGTTTATTCCCATGTTCCCATTCTGGCTTTGGAAATCATGAGCTAAGGACAGAAAAAGCAGTCTTGTCTTTATCCAGAGCAGAGTTTCCATCTTTGTTAAAAACAAAAAAACACATGAATGAATGAATGGATGAATGGATGCATGGATGCATGGATGGATGGATGGATGGATGGATGGATGGATGGATGGATGGATGGATGGATAGAACAAAGGAAAATACTGGACTAGAAGATCACTCTAAGGTCCCTTCCTGCCCTGGCATTTTATGTTCCAAGATGCCTTCTAGCTTAGAGCTAGGTTCCTTCCAGCTTGAACATTCTTTATTCTATGGTACAACTCCAGTATTCTAAGGTGAATTGGGTTCTCTTTCCAGTCTCTGAGAGCTGGTGCCTGTGGTATGTTTGTGGTTGGCTAAGTAACTTACCAGATCTCACCTTCCAGCTCTCTATAAACAATTGACTGCCTCAAGCCATTCTCCATAATTAGCTGCTTTTGTGCTGGAGTTGAATCTCCCCCACCTACCACCCCCACACATATTTTCATCTAGGGATTGGGAGGATGGGACTAGGGTGTAAAGGAGGTTTCTAAATTGAGGGGATGGGTTTGACCCTTGAGATCTAAAAAGAGATTGCCCTTTAGGAAAGGTGGTTTTCACTGAGTGTTTTGGGGTAGGGTTTGGAGGAATAGGGAGATGAGTGTAGAAAAGCCACAGGGTGACTCAGAAGTGAAGGAAAACACAATTTGTTGGCTTGGGGGCTGCTGGGGGAAGATGTTTGAGAGAGAAGTAGCCACAAAGGCTAAATTAACATGCAAAAACTTACCTTCTTACTCTGAACTCCAAAAGTTTTAAGGGAGGACTGGAGGTTAAGGAAATAAAGGAGGTAACTTTACGGTGGAAAGAACACTGCTTCTAGTTTTCTTTTACTAACTAGTTGTGTAACCTTTAGTAAAACTGCCATTTCACCCCCTCTTGGTCTCAGTTTCCTCTTCTGTATAATGAAATAGACCAAATTCAACACCAATATTTTCGTATTTCCCCTTCTGGATTGAGATAGGACCACTCTAGTATTCCTGGGACCTAGCCAACACATTGGATAAAGCACAGTATCTGGAGTCAGGAAGATCTGAGTTAAAATCCCACCTCAAACTCTTAATAGCTATGTGACCCTGGACAAGTCACTTAACTCTCAGTTGTTTCTTTTGTAAAATGTGGATAATTATCTACCTCTTAGGGACATTGTGAGGATCAAAAGAGAGAATATTTATTAAATGAATTGCAAACCTTAAAGTGTTATGTACATTTTGGCTATTATTATTCTGCTGATTCCCTTTCCTTTAATTAAAGGCTCTATTCCTTTTTCCTTACAACCCAGATCTCCTTTAACTACAAAAGCAATTTCTGGCCTTCATTTAGTACTGGAACTACTAAACCCTCTCTAGGCCTTGTCTTAGTTAGAGGGGATGAAGATGGGAAAGGGAGTGGCAGTGAGTGGTGTTATGGCTCTCTTGGACTGTTTTATTGGGGAGACACAAGGTTAGATCATTTCATTTTGGATAAAGAAGAGAAAATGAAGGGGAGCACTAGAATTGGACCTGATTTTGACCTATAAGAAGGAACAGATTAGTAAACTAGAGGTGAAAGTATAAGAAAAGCAAAGTACAGTAGACTTCAGGGTGTGTGTGTGGGAAGGGGAAGATTTCAAGGAGTTCAAAGGAAGGAAAGATTATTTCCCAAGGCCTAGGATTCTAGAGGGATCATTCATTGTAGTACAATGCAAAGAATACTAGCATTGGAGTCGGAGGTCTAATTCCTGGCTTTGTAAGTTACTGGCTGTGTGACCTTGAGCAAAATCTCTCTGACCCTTTGTTTCTTCATCTGTAAAGTAAGGAGATTGGACCAGGTGACCTCTAAGATCCCTTCCTCTTCTAACTCTATGACCCTATCAACATGATCACGAGGGATGAGATGCTCTAGAGAAAAAAACTCTGTCCTTGTAATTGCTATGATTTTGATGAGGGAGGGAAGGAACATAAACTTGAAGAAAGAGAGCAGCCTAGTGCATGGGGGAATTCATCAGTGTGATGGGGGCGATGGCAATAGGTTATACAGGAACTCTGATCAAGATCAATGACCAGAATCGCTGCGATTCAGTCTGGAAAGAATTCATTAGGCCTAACAAACTTGGAGTCAGGATTGTAAAAATTTATTGTTACACTGTCCATCGGGCAAGAGTTCTTGGGAACCTGAATACTTAAAGAAGTCACAGGTATAGTTTTAAGGAGTCAAGACAGTAAATCAGGTGTCAATTATACTAACTAGAGTAAGGGTGTGATTAGGGAGGAGTTAAGGAATGGTCAGTGCTTAAAGGAACATGCACTTTTAATATCATCTGCCCAGGCATATTGCCCATAATTCACTGGGAAATAGCCCAAGGTGGGGGCTACCTGGAGATGTGGTTTTAGGCTTGAAATGCTGACTGAGAAGTGCCTAGTCTACCACCCATCAGTGTTATGTTTGACAAGACGGATGTTGGGAACTAAGGCTAAGGGAGATTCAGTATGTGTATAATTAGCTAAGGAGTTAACCTATAGATAGTGCATTGAAGGATTCATAGGTCCAGGTGGCCACTTTACTAAGGGGAGATAACATTTGCTTAAGCTAAAATGTTTATAGATGGTTTAGTGAAAGATTCATAGGTGTAGCTTGTTATTGGTCCAAAGCAGAGACAAACAATTCATGAGTTGTTGCTGCACAGAGTGCTGGCTGGGGGAAGTGGCAGAGTTAATGCTCTGAGGCTGGGGGGCAGGGAAATGTGATTTTACAGACTGCTTTTACAAATTGATTTTATAAACTGATGTTACAAACTGATATTACAAACATAGATCCCAAGCACCCCATCAAGTGGGCTCAGATTTTAAAACTGGCATGGTCTTAGAAGAAAAGTGTTAGAAATAACTTTGTTAGCTAAGTTAAGTTGAGGGAGAATGTATGATCAATGACAACAAACAAGGGAAGGAAGGCAATATTACTCAACTATTACATTACTTCTATTTACCAAGGAGAATCATCTTCAGGAGGGGAAGTATAGAACAAAAATGCTTCACAGGGAATTGAGAAAGAGTAAGCACCAAGCTGCCCTCACCAAATTCAAGTCAACATGACCTGTGTGATCTTGGGAGAGTTAACTTCTCTGGGCTTCTGGTTCCTCACCTTTAAAATAAAGGGGTTAGATTAGATGGTCTCTATAGTTCTTTCTACTCTAAATTTGATGACCCTCTGAACTATATCCCATGGTGATATGGATCCCTAAGGGTTAAAGATAATATTAACAGTTGCATTTCCAGTACTTTGTGAAGCCCCTAGTTTATTCTGTAACCTGAAGGTGCCCTATAGTCTCTTACCTTATCTTGAAATACCATAAAACTTCCCCCCTTGTCGTGGACCATGGAATTCCTCGTCTCCCCCCATCCTGGGTCATAAAATTTCCCATCTCCCTTATCTTGTATCATCCATCTTCCTCATCCTGTTCCTAAATCTCCAACTCCATTAGAAACTCTAAAAATTACATCATCACCCCACAGGGTGTGTAGCTTTCTGTCTATATAAGTCTGGTCCTTTTCCTATATCAGTGCCTTTGTTTAGGTCCTTGCTAAATCTCAGGCCTGTATGCTTTTGTGTCAATAAAGCTCCCACTGACTAAAGAGAAGGCCTAAGTGAATTCTTTCAAATCTGAACCAGCTCTCCCAACTCTGACTTCAGCAATGACACTGGAAAAAACTGGAGCTATCAATAAGATTTCTATGCACCTCTCAGTAGTCTTTGGAAACCAGAGGGGGATGCTAAAGGTAATATAAGACTAGAGATAAAGCAAATTTTCTGATTTTCAAGGTCTTCAAACTACAGCCCGATGAGCTTGATGACAATTCTTGGGGAAATTCCAGAAAGGTTTGAATTCAATTAGTTTGTAAGGCCTTAGAAAGGCTATAAGGTAGCATGGGTTCAACAAGAACAGGTTATACCAGACCAACCTCATTTCCTTTTTGGACAAGGTTACTAGACTGGTAGATCCGGGAAATGCCGGGTACATGGTATACTTGGATTTCAGCAAGGCATTTGACAATCTCTCACTGTAACCATGTGAACAAGATTGACAGGTACAGTCTGTATGACAGTGGTTAGAGTCTTGTGTTCAGGTTCTTATCACACAATTCCTTCTGCTATCTCCATATCAATTGTTTAGGCTCTGCCCCATGCCTATGATACATTCCCTCCTCACCTGTGCTTCTGAGAATCCTTAGTTTCTTTCCAAATTCAGCTCAAATTCTGCCTCCCACACTAAGCCTCTCCTGATTCCCCCCCTTCCACACCACCACTCCTTAATATCATCCTCCTAAAATTATCTTGTATTTACTTGGCAAATGCTTACATGCATGCATGTTGTCTTTCCATTAGAATGTAAGATCCTTGAAGGCAGGAATTGCTTCATTTGTTTTTATATCCATAGTGCCTGCCATAGCCAAACCTTAGTAAATGTATGTGGGTAAGTTCAAAACTGAACAACTGGACCCAGTGTGATTGACAGCAAACTGGAAGGCCTCTAGTAGTAGCCACAAGTCCCTTTGCTTGGCCTTCATTTAAGCTACATTTTCATCAGTGACCCCCAGATGAAGGCATAAGTGCCATGTAATAGTATGTATTTGAATTATTTATATAACTTTTATATAGCACTTTAACTTTTTTTTTTAAGCAATCGGGGATAAGTAACTTGTTCAAGGTTACACAGCCAGTTATTTTTGTGTGGGTGCCGAGTATCTGAGGCCGGAACTGATCCCAGGTCTCCAGACGCTGTGGCTGGTACTCTTACTCACTGTGCCACCTGGCTGCCCCTAGCAAAGTGCTTTACATAAATTATCTCATTTGATGCTCATAACACCCCTATCAGGTAAGTACTTTTATTATCCTTGTTTTACAAAAGAGGAAACTGAGGCTGACAGGATAAATGACTTGCCCAGGATAACATAGCTAGTAAGTGTCTGAAGGCAGAATTTAAACTGAGGTCTTTTTGACACCTAGTCCAGTACTCTATCAGTAGACAGAGCATCCATTTAGCATTTCTACACATATTTACATATTTATTAAATACATAGACAACACAAAACTGGGCAGAATAACTAACATGTTGAATGATTTTTTAAAAGAGGGATTATTATAAAATCCTTCACTTGAATTAAAAGAAAAAAAACAACTGTGGAATTATAGGATGGGATATGTGTTTAGATACCAGTTCATGTTAAAAAATAAAGTAGAAGCAAGATCAATGAGGCAAGACTGTGACGAGGCTTATGGGATTTCAGTTGGATTACAGAATGAGGAAGGTGATAGTCCTGCTGCACTCTGTTCTGAGCAGACCACATTGGCACTATCATGTTCAATTCTAGGCAATGAATTTTGGGCAGGACATTAAAGAGCTAGGAAACATCCACAGGATAAAATGCTGAGGTAAATCTAAATATGAGAATTGCTTGAAGAAAATAAGGATGTTTAGTCTGAAGAAGAGATTTGGGGGACATGTGATAATTGTCTTCAAGTATTTGAAAACCTGTCACATGAAAGAGTTTAAATTTTTTTTTTTTTGCTTTTTTTTTTGGAGGGTAATTGGGGTTAAGTAACTTGCCCAAAGTCACACAGCTAATTTTTTGTGTGTTAAGTGTCTGAGACCAGATTTGAACTCAGGTCCTCCTGATTCCAGGGCCGGTGTTCTATTCGCTGTGCCAGCTGCCCCAAAAGAGTTTAATTTTAAACTTGGTCTGCTTATCCTCAGCAAACAGAACTGGAAGCAAAGGGTATAAATTAAGAGCAGATTTTATCCCAATATAAAGAAGACTTACACCAACTCCTACTCCAGTGCTTCATCATGTTGTAGAAGTGATTCCAAGTTCAGCTGTAGCTAGTTTTTACTTTGATGTTTCAGTAAAAATTTGCTAAGAGCTGAGTCTATTAGAAGATTGTTAGTGGGAGGCAAACTGGTGGGGACTCATGAACTACAAATCGTGTTTGAAATGTTGACTCTTTGGATTACTTGTAAAACCCAAGGTAGTAGGCACTCTCATAGGGACTCAAACAGATTGTGCCAGTAAAAATTGGAGGAATATTCCAGAAAGGGCATCATACGTGAAAAGAAAAGAGAGAAGGAAATTAAAGCTAAATGGAAGGATATGTCACAGATTTTCTTGGAGAGGCAAAAGAAGGAATTGGAAAAAAAAAACTTTTCATGCATCCAAAGGCAATTAATTGATACTGTCTTTTCCTTGGACAGTAAGTCATCATATAGCACATTTTGTATATTGTTCATGATGAATATTTGCAAAAAATAATCATGAAAATACTTTCAGTTTACATACTAATAGCTGCTGTGAAGATTGAAGAAGCAAAAAAAAATTTCTGAAGAGCTCAGTTATATATACTTTGATACATGGTGACTTCAATGTATATGTTGGAACAGGTGAGGCTTATTATGTTAGATATACTGCAAAATATGGACCCAAAATAAGGCATGAGAGAGGCCAGTGGCTTACAGGCTACACAGAAACCTCAAGTTTACATATCATGGGACGGCTAGGTGGTACAGGGTGTAAAGCGCTGGCTCCAGAGTCAGAAGGACCTGAGTTTGGTTCTGGCCTCAGACACAACACCCACATAAAAAAAAAAAATAGCTGTGTAACCTTGGGCAAGTTACTTAACCCCAGTTGCCCTACAAAAAAAAAAGTTTACATATCATGAATACTTTCTTTGAGAAAAGAATCGCTAGGCCAGGGGCTGGCAAGCTATGACCTATAAGCTATATCCAATCCACTGCCTATTTTTGTATGCCCTGCAAGCTAAGCATGGTCTTTACATTTTACATTTACGGGCAGTGAGCCATATTTGGCCCATGGAACATACATAGTTCACCAAACCCCTGCTCTAGACTGTAGACATGGTAAGCACTGAATAATACCATTTAAAAAATGAAATTGATTATATTTTGGCAGGAAATGATTCATTATTGATTTAGGTGTTATTCTTGAATGACAATGCTAGAGCAAAGACCAAAAATATTGAAGATAGAATAAAAATTAGAAAAATATGTGATATACAATTGAAAAATTTAGTTATAACATTCAAATGAAATACGTTATAAAAAATGAGATATGAATGGAGGAAAAGACATAGAATAATTTCATATAGCAGTTTAGCTGATAATACTTTCAAAGTGGAGAGGAGAATGATAGGATAGCCAAAAACAATGCCAGTTTAGAATATGAACTCTTCTGTAAAATAATTTGAACATGATGCATGATTATCAGCGGTATCACCTCTCAAAACGTAAAACTAATTTAAAGAAAGCTGAACAAGAGACCCAATTAAGCAAAGGTATTAGAGGGAATTTAGGATAAAAAATAGAAGGAAGATAACGGAAGTTACAAGGAAGAGACCTATAACAAATGTTTATAACCAAATTGTGTTTACAAGGGAGGAAGAAATGCATATCAAAAATAAAAAACAAAAAATCCAAACAGAGAAAAAGCAGATAGGGGGGTGGCTAGGTGGTGCAGTGAACAGAGCACCAGCCCTGGAGTCAGGAGGACCCGAGTTCAAATCTGACCTCAGACGCTTGACACACTTCCTAGCCATGTAACCTTGGGCAAGTCACTTAACCCCAACTGCCCTCCAAAAAGCAAAAAAAAAAAAAAAAAGCAGATAGTATACATGTTGAAGGAAACAAGTGGGAGAATCAATTCACAAGATATTTAAAAGAGAGTAAGATATTAAAGGTCTGGGGAAAAAATATTGGACTTTGTTAATACATCCCCAGGTGACAGAATATTAAGAATTACCAATATTTATGCCTACTTTCCCATCTAAATAAAAACTTAAACGAGGGCATCCTTCATGTGGATATTAGTAGGGAAGATGCAAGTTTTTCCAAGTGTTATTAGCATAGAAGACCATGTCTTTGCCATAAAACAACTAACTGAAAGATTTGAAGAATACAAAATTCCACTGTGCTTATTGTTTATTGATTGTAAGAAAACATTTGATTTGGTTGCTTAAAGACTTTTCCAGAAAGGTGTCTTCTATCCAAACATCAATATTATTCAAGATTCCTAAAAAGATCTAAGAGATAACTTTGTTCAGTGACTTGTCTGATCACAAAGATCAGGATATGTACATTTGTGAAAGTGTAATAGCCCCGAGTCCAAGTAGAAGAGCTATTCCCTATGGATTTGGGGAAGACTGTGTGCTGGTTGTATCAAGTCCCAGAACATGATAGAACCTTCTGCAAGAGGCCTGTAACCACTCATAAAAGTTTCACCTAATCATCCACACGGGAAAAAGCAAGTGGATGAAAACTAAGGGCTATTGTACAGATTACCACATATAGTTGGGGGCTAATCCAACAAACTAGGAGAGAGGTGCTCAGGTCTATAAATTTATAGCACTCATCAATAAGTCTATATTTCTTGGGCAGATAGTACAAATGGACAATGAATTGAACCCAAAGTTAAACAGAAGAATGGAATTGATTGCTTTTGGGAAATTGGGAAAGTCCTTTAAATGACCCCAATCTTCTCCCAGAAACAAAGGCTCATCTTTTTAAAACTAGGATTCAACTGGTATTGTATGGCTACTAGTCATGGTTGCTTCAGCCTTCAAAGAATTAAAAATGAGAGCACTGGAGAAGCGCACAGGAAGTATGTGCAAGTTTCCACATATAACAAACAAGGAACTTTGAAGAACCAGGGTAAAGAATGTCAATAGAGAAATGTATGACCAGAGAGAGAGAGAGAGAGAGAGAGAGAGAGAGAGAGAGAGAGAGAG
>NW_027186372.1:33245424-33292344 GCF_028583685.1 Petaurus breviceps papuanus | reverse complement strand
GAGAGAGAGAGAGAGAGAGAGAGAGAGAGAGAGCTGGTCACATGTCAAGGGTGAGGGATAGCACACCAGCAGTGTCATCATATTGAGAGAAAAAGGATGGCTGGGTCCTCTCCAACAAACCTTATGGAGAATGTGAGCAAGAGACTAACAGAATTGGCCTAGATATAGATGTATCTATATCTATATAGATGTATATAGGTATAGATGAGTGGAAATCTGCATCCCTGGAGGAAAATCAACACATAAAATCACTGATCCACTTAAGTATGAGGAGCAACTTCCTACCACTGATAATTATCTATAAAAATGGCTTGGATTGCTTTGAGTTGTATTCCTTTCACTAGACATCTTCAAGTAGCAGCTAAATGATATTGTCAGGGATGTCTTAGAAGGAATTTCTTTTTTTTATTCTTTAAATTTTAATTTAATTTTTTTTTAGGAATCCCTTCTTTATATGATTTCTAAGGTACCTTCCAACTATGAATATTATGATTCTATAACCTCTCCCCAAAAGGCTGAGGATACCCGAGGACAGGAGCTGGGGGAATGGAGAGGAGTATAGGTCCTGAAAGAAAATCAGGCTCTGTTTTCTCTCCCCTAATTAAATTGCAGCTTCTCTTTGAATCTGGTCTTTACTGAGAAGGTTGTGGGAAGATACAGGTTGGGGGAAAGAAAGAAAAAAAAAAGTTATGTTTAATTATGGTCTCTTTCTTATGGACAATTAAGGTGAGTAGTAACATAGGAATACCAAAGGGTGGGAAGATGTGTATTAAAAATTCACCCTTCTTTTGATAAATAGGTTAAGTCCTATTCAGGGAGCCTTCCTCAACTCCTCTCTCATCCTCTCCTCCCTCATATCTGATTAGATGCCAAGCTCTGCCGACTGCTTGCTCAACAAATCTTACCTCTGTCCCATTCTCCCTACTCACACAACTATCACACTAGATTTGGCCTTCATCACCTCCTTAATTAGCCTTTCTGCATCCTGTCTCTCTCCCCTCCAAGCCATCCTCCATCCAGCTGCCAACGGGATTTTCCTAAAGCACAGGTCTGACCATGTTACTTGCCCTGCTCAGGTTTTAATAGATCCCCTAATAAAATAAAATACAAACTCCTTTGTTTAGCACCTGAAATCCTTCACAGTAAGTTCCAGCTTGTCCTTTCAGGTCGATGACACAGTGATTCTCCTCATGTCCTCTACATTCTGATCCAAGTGGTCTATCTGCCATTCTCTGCACACGACGTTCTGCTTCTGTCTCTCATGCCGGAATGCCTTTCTTTCTCACCCATACTGCTTGAAACCCCCAGCTCCTGTCAAGGTTCACTTCAAGCATATACTCTCTTCCATGAGGCCTTTATTCTTTACCTCAGTAGTTGGTGCACTTCTTCCCATCATTTAAAAAAAAATTACATATCTGCTATTGACATATGCATGAATATATTAGATCCCCCTAATAGAATGCTAACTCCTTCACTTCTGCACCCAGATGTGAGGGCAGGGGCTGGATTTGATTTTCTTTGCATCCCTATCACTTAGAACATTGCTGGGTATTAGGTAAGGGCTTAATAAATGTTTGTTGACTATCTTTAGTTGATAGTACACAGGAAGTACTTAATAAATGTTGCTGATTACATATCAGAGAGTGCTGGATCTGAAGTCAGAGATCTGGATTTAAACCTGACTTCAAGGTTAAACAGCCTTATGGTCACAAACAAGATGAGCTTCTCAGAACCAATTTCCTTCATTAAAATTTGGGAGTGTTACCAGTTGCCTCAGATAGTTTGCTTTTATCCCTAAACCATAAAGTCTTATAAAAATGGGAGTTATTGCCAGCCTAGCTCACAGAGATCTCTCACTCAACTGTGGTCCCCATCACTCCCTTTGGTCCTTTGTGCACTGTACACAGCACAGGCTACCTGATTACTCATTTCACTCATTTCTCCATCATGGACCCCTCTGCCTCCCCACCCAGGGCAGAAGCCATGCCTTGCCCTTTTTGCTCCCCCTCCATCCCCACTAGGCTGGGAACATAGAACCTACTCAGTACATACTTGTAGAACTGACTCATCTCTCCATGGCACTGAGAGAGGCTTATTTGGGTCTCCATTGAAAAGTGCTAAACATGTCATATGCAAGGTTCTCTGCCAATCTTGGGCTAAAACCACCTGAGGAATACCACCGGGTTTATTCTGTTCCCTTCCTTTGCACACTCCCCTCCAGCACATGCACTTGTCCATGTAAAGGCAAAGGCAGCATATATAAGAAAAAAGGATCTAGCTGGGCACAAGTCTTTGCTCCTTTATTTACTAGCCATACATCTGTTTATTCTTGGGCTCTCACATAATACCTGACCTATAGTAGGCACTCCATAAATGATTAAAGAACGTGATTTGTTAGAGCTGTTGCAAATCACTTCTCAGTATACCCGAGGATACAACATGTTGATAAATCAACATGATGATTTATAAATTGGAATCAGAATCATTGATCCATTTTCCTGCCAGGACTTCCTCAAAAGATCAGAAGGATGTGGTGTCTATTTGTTGCATCCCCCCAGCCCCAATCCCATTCTGACATGCAAGACAATGTAGAAGTCAGAACGTAGACCTCTTGAGAATAGGGATTGTTTCATTCTTTGTATTTGCACCCTCCCCAACCCCAGCAGAGTGCCTGGCACGGAGCAGGACTTAGCAAATGCTTGGTAACCACATGATCCATCACTATATAAAGTTAGGGTGTTGGCTCTGGGGCAGTGAGAAGACAGCGGATTAGAGCCAATTCTTCCATCCACTTTGGGAGAAAGAGGAAGGAGTGGTAGCTTCGTAGACAGTAATTCTTTCTGGAGTCTGTTTAACTGGACCCAAACCTCCCAGAACACACTTCAGGGGCCCTGTATATCAGTGAGTGAACAAGCATTTTATTGAGTGCTTATGACATGCCAGGTATTGTCCAAAAGTGCCTTCAACAAAACCCATAGAGGGAAACACTTTAAACAGCATCGGGGAGGGAGAGGCTGTGGTGAGGAAGCCAAAAAACAAGAGAACTAGACACGGGGTAGAAACTATGGGCGCTGGTGGAGCAGTGAATGGAAGCCTGTCTTTTACCCCAGATCTGACTTCATCTCCAATACTGTGTTCTGGGCTCCAAGGAGTGAATTGAGCGCAATCAGGGGAAGCAAATTTTGGCCCAATATATAAAAGGACTTTATGACAATTAAAGCTACCCCAAAGAGGAATGGGCTGTCTTCAAAAAGCAGTGAGTTCCTCAACTCTGAAGTTCTGAAGCAAAGGATGGTGTACAGACAGCACAGAAGGGATGCCTGTTCAGTTCTGGGTTAGATGGCTTCCAGAGATACCTTATGACTCAGATTCTATGATTGGTGTACATTTTATTGATTTTAGAATACACGAAAAGGAGTAACTTCACTGGGTAGAACACCTATGTGGAGGTGTCACCCTTTCCTCCTATGGCATTCACAGAAGACAAGTCCCAAGTCCCTTCCCTCCCCATCTCAACTCCCCCTCCCCTTCCCACTTGTCTTGGCTATGCAGGGGTAAGTGCTGGCTATGGTCTCCTCGAGTATGAGGCTGGAGAACAGAGGAAGTTTCCCCCCAAGCCATGGCAACCTCTACAAACAACAGGGCAGCTTTGAATTGGGGACCAGCTCTCCCCTTGCCAGCTAGTCCTCTCCTCCACAGAGGGCCAGCAAAGCCTTGAGGTAGTCTCCGGAGTTGTCACTCTAAGAGCA
Organism: Petaurus breviceps papuanus; assembly: GCF_028583685.1. Lineage (NCBI taxonomy): Eukaryota > Metazoa > Chordata > Mammalia > Diprotodontia > Petauridae > Petaurus > Petaurus breviceps. The sequence goes on along the minus strand of NW_027186372.1, from coordinate 33,288,595 downwards.
GAAAGAAAGGACATGCTCACAGTGAAAAGCCTTCCCAGGGCCCTCCCAGAGTGGCAACCATGCCCTGAAAAAGGCCCTCATCAATTCCTGGAGTAGGAATTATTCCATGCTCTGATAAGGATGCAGGGGATACCTCCTCGAGAGCAAGAAGAATGTATGTGCCCCTCTCTGGAAATATGATGAGTTATGGAGGGGGAGGACAAAAGGACACCGGGACCCAACTCAAAACACTCTCCCTTCCCTTCAGGTCTAATGCTGGTCTAGCCCCTGGTAAGAGATACTTGGATTGTGGTAGGGCCTGGAGTTCCTTCCTCCTTACCTCAATGACATGGTGAAGTGATTTATCATACTTCTCAATGAACTCTCGCCTAATGTTGAGCAGGTCAGTCTCACTCCTGGAGACCATGATTCTTGTGAGAGTTTTCTCATCTGTGCCTGCTCCCTGATAGAATAAATATGGGTGGAGATTTACAGAGAAGTTACGAGAGACTGACACACCATACACACACACACACACACACACACATCAACCAAGCCCACAGGAATTTCCCAGGCCTTCCCAAGATGGAACAGATTAGCTGGCTTCCGTGAGCGTTGGGACATGGAGCTGTCTGGAGCTGGAACACCAGATAATCCTCCTGGGGAACCAGAGATAACAGACTTGGACCCTTGTCTTCAAGGATCTTAGGATTTTGGACTTTAGGCATTATCTAGTGCAACCTCTTCACTTATAATAGATGAGGACATTCAAAGGGAAAGCCATTTGTCCATGAAGCTTATGCACTTGGACTTTGGCCTATTTACTAGTGAACACCCAGAAACCTCAGAAAACTCTTAGGGTGAGTGAGGTTAAATGTGGACATGGCTAGCCTTAGAACTGTGTGTGCAAACTATAAAGATAGGACTAAAAAAAAGGTCATACATCAGAAATAGAATGGGTGGGAGGAGGAAAGATGATAGCAGAGAAATTCGTAGGCCTGACCTAGGCATCAGCCCTGGGAAACACCAGGTAGGCAGTACAGTCTGACAGATTATTAGAAGTTGGTAGGGTTTTCCTTCAGGCTATTCCCCATGCTATCCCTGCCCTCTCTACCCGTCTCTAAAATTTCCCAAGAAATGTTCTCACATTGGCCTTGGGAAAACATTTTGAGTTTGTAACCCCTCTAGAAGGAGGCTTGGTGTGTTCTTTCCTTTCGGGGTTTATCCTCTTTCCTGGAGAGGCAACTTTGTTGATAGTGATTCCAGCATCTTTTTGAATAGGAGACTATTAACCTCAGAGTGTGGGAGAGCAGCAATGAAAGAGGTCTAGGCTGCCTTCTGGCCCCTGACTAAAGACGCTCCAGAAGAAGGAAAGGGTTTACCTTCATGGACTTATACAGTTTGTCAGCAAAGAAGAGGGGCTTGTTCTTGACGCTCTGGACTAAGGAAAATATAAAGGAAATGTGATTAGAAACTAGTTTCTCCTATTATCTGCATACAAACCTGGGCCTGTTACCAGTGCCAGCTCTAACGACCATATGCCAATAAAATTGGTCTCTGGCACTGACATCATCCCTTCCAGTTTCTCTCTCCACTTCAGGCATCTGTCCTATGTCTGCCCCTCCCATTCACAGGGACTCTGATCTCAGCTAACTGTCAACTAATCTTTTCTAAGTACTTAGTTGATAATTAAAATGGCATTAGTCCAGGGACATCTGCTTTCTAGTCGGGGGCAGAAATACTATATATCCTTTAAGATACAAAAGGATTAAATTCTAGTGGTAGAAATTTTGGCACTCTGATATACAGTAGGGAAGATATTTTGATGGGGGGTGGAAAGGGCATTTCTGTTTTTCCTAAAAGCATGATACACAGGTGACCCTCTGCTTCACTTATAAGGACAGCTAGTCCCAATTAGAAATACCTGGGGGTGGGGGCAGTACAGTCTGCAAATATTTCATCGGTGCTTATAATGGCTCTGTTGGAAATAGCTTCAAAATCTTCCCCCAAAGACTGCATGAAGGGAAGAATGGGCTGAATATCAGGAAGGCAGAGAATGAAAGGAGCTCAAAAACTGGGCCCACCCCAGTTCCCTGAATCTTGGGATTACTGGTTCTTGTCCCAAGGTAGGCCCCAAATTGGGCAGTTCAATGTCCCATATAATACACAGGAAAATAAAAGGCCAGTAGGTTACAAATACAAATTCTTTGCATTATATCCCCAGCACCTGACACAGTGCCGGGCACATAGTAAGTACTTAGTAAATGCTTCTTTTTTTTTGCTTTTTGAAGGGCAATTGGGGTTAAGTGACTTGTCCAAGGTCACACAGCTAGTAAGTATCAAGTGTCTGAAGTCAGATTTGAACTCAGGTCCTTCTGACTCCAGGGCCAGTGTTCTATTCACTGTGCCACCTAGCCGCCCCTTAGTAAATGCTTCTTGATCAATTAATTGATCTCACTTGCTGTTTGGGTCAGAGAAGGGAATGAAAAAAGGAAAGAGGAAAGAAAGGGAGGCTGGGCACAATGAGAGGAAGGGACAGTTGGAGTTTCCATCTCAACCTTTTTCTAGTCCTGGCATTCATTAACAATAACTCTAGGGGCAACTAGGTGGTGCAGTGAATAGAGCGTTGGCCCTGGAGTCAGGAGGACCTGAGTTCAAATTCAGCCTCAGACACTTACTAGTTGTGTGACCTTAGGCGAGTCACTTAACCCCAATTGCCTTTCCTTCCCCCATCCAAAAGAAAAAAAGACCCAATAATCCTTCAGCTCTCTTTGCTGTCCTCCCCATTCATCAAAATATAACAGTGCCCATGTGATCTAAGAACTAGTAGAAGGAAGGGAGAAAGGGAGTGTAGAGTAGACTTGGGTATTTATAAAGGTTTCCTTCCTCCTTTGTTTCTCTTGCTAATTCATTACAGATAAGCAGGGCATTGACTATTTCCTCTTGAGGTCCCATAGACTAAGAATGGCAGTTCTCATCAATCTTCAGACTAAATGGGCAGAGCTTTATGGGCTGGAGGAAATGAACTGAAATCAATGCTACTGTGAGCTCCCTCCTGGGCAACCATACCAGGGCCCGTTCCCACAGCTCCCGCCCACCCCCAGCCACTCACCAATCGCCACTAGTGCGTCCCGCACGTCACCAGACATCTCTTTCTTAATGGTGTGTTCCACATCGTGATTAGTCATCTTGATGAACTCCTGGAAAACTGGAAGCCAGGAAAACCCAGGAGAGGGAGTGAACCCCAAGGTCAGCAGAGAGGGGAAATTCCCAAGCCTTTTCTTCCCTGGTTCTTCCCCTCCCAAAGTCCTTCAAACACCCAGAATGCCCCCCTTGCTCCCTAGGACTGTGATGACAGTACCATCAAGGGACATGAGTTCCTCAGTGTTTTGGCCAGGAAAACAATACTATTTAGATGAAAAAAAGCACAGCCTGTCAATATTCCTCCTAAAATTCTTAGTACGTGGTATGAGCAGGGCAGTTTACAGTGGAATTATTTCCTCCCTCATCCTAGACACTAATACTCTATTAATGTGGCCTAAGATCAGTAGGGGTTTTTTTTTGGGTCACATCAAAATGTCACCAAAGGTACAAATGTCCTCTTCCCCACTCTTTTCCCATATGCGCTTCTGCCTTCCCCTCAGTGCCAAGCAGAGAGGATGAGACAGACAGCATCGTGGAGTGGGTGGAGCTCTAACCTCTCCGGAGGTGCTGGTAACTTCGAGAACATAGAATGCTCATGAAACGTGTTTCCAGAGAAAGTTTGTCACCACTGGTCGTTGTGTCTGCTATCTCCTGCAAAGTTGAGGCAAGGGAAAATACAGGTAGGATTGAGGGGATGAGGGGGGAAACGGGAAGAAACTGTTATTGTCAATGTTCAACACTCAAATCTTCTTGTCCAAGGGTTTTGTCTCTATGGGAGGAATGGGTATGGCCTGTTTGGGAAGAATGGCTCACAACCTCTTCTTTCCCCAACTCTTGGCAGCTCTCTGCCCTTTGAAATAACTAGGAAAATTTGGCATCAGATGCTTTCTGTTCCCATTCCGGAAGATGAGATTCTTGGGAAGAGGTACTGAGCTGGCCCAGACAGGCAGCTAGCCTGGCTCTAGTCATAACTCCCAATGACCAGACTTCAGAGATGGCTTTTTTGCCCACTGTTTACCCCTTTGTTTATCCCCAGACAAATACCCTTCAAGAGGTATTTTTTTTGTGGCGGGGGGCACAGGTGATGGGGAGAATGACTATACTGAGAGACAGACTGAGAGAGAAGGAGAGAGAACACCTTACGGAAGCCTCAAAACCCAAATGACACTCCCCAACTTCAGCACACACAAGCAGTCTGATCAAATTTCATTCACAAGGGGTATTAAAATCATAATAAAATTCAAGACTCACCAAGATTTCTGCAATCACCTGAGAGCAGGGAGAAGGGAAAGAGGGGAAGGCAAAGTAAGAGTAAGGTCTGAGAAGACCCAATTTGGGATAGAGGGATGGGGCAGAAAGTATAGGCACTATTTTTGGGAAGAGGATCCTGAAAAGACACTGTAATTACATAAATGAAGAAAAAAACCCAGTGCCCTCTGATCTTTTGGCTCAGACTCAGAAGGTTAAAGCTAGAAGGACCTTAGAGATTATCTGAAGATATAATGGAAAGAACTGGAAATCAACAGATGTGGCTTCTAGTCCTGGCTCTATCATTAACTCACCAGATTGTTTTGGGCAAATCACATTTCTTTATGAGACTCAGTTTTCCCATCAATAAAATGGAAATACCAAGGTAGATATGCTTTCTTCTGAAAGATGGTAGTGTAATTATTAATGATCCTATTTAACAGATGAGGAAGCTGAAAGATCACACAGATTATAAAAGCTAGAGCTGAGATTTGAATTTAAGTCTCCTGATTTCAAGTCCAATGCCTTTTTCAGGTTCATTCTAAGAGTAAAATGTGACAGCAGGTAAGAAAGCAATCTTAAATACAAAAGCTTCTCTGCTAATGCCAGATGTTACAGAGAATAAGTTTACAAGGTTAATTAGTGTTGGGTTGCCCAAAGCACAATCATTTGATTTATAGTACTTATTGTATTTCAGGCATGTATGGCAACTGTACTAATGAGACTAGCTGTAACTTTTTGCGATAGATGGTTGTTCTACACACAAAGCTGTCCACCCCTCCCCAAATTTTCCTCCCCATTTTGAGACATTCCAACTTGAAAGCATCTCTTTTCACAAAATTAAAAATGCTATAAAAGAATTTCTGCATTCAGAAATATATTCTCACTTTTAAAAGACCCAGGTTTCCAATCCTACCTCTGTCACTAACTCCCTGTTTGACTGTGAACAAAGTCACTTTCTCTAGGCCTCAGTCTCCTCCTCTGAAAAAACGAGGTAGTGGGTTGGATGTTCTCTAAAGTCCTTTCCAGTTCTGACATTATTTCCTGAGTCTACCTAGGGATCCCCCTACAAAATGAGTGACTAGTCCTGAGGTCCACATAAATCCCTATGCTACCAAAACAGCTGTGTGAGATGGCCTGGGCAAGACTACTGGATTAGGAGCAGACCTGGGTCAAGCATCCCTTGAATGATACCTCTGGTGTCTCTCTCTTTCTCCTTCTGTCTTTTTCTCTAAAAAGCAGCAATGGGCTGGAAAGTTTTATCAGTTGCCCTCCCTCTGCTGACAAAAGCAGGAATTGCAGTCTGTGTTTAGGGCAGGGAGGGACCCATTGGAATGAAAGTGGGAAGATGCAGCCAGGATTCAAGGCTTTTCAAAGGTTTAGGAAGCCTGCAGTAGGAGTGGGGCAGGGGAAGCTGCCAGACAACACATAAAGACAAGCAGGCAGGACGAGACAATCACAGCTCTGCATTTTTTTTAATAGGCTAATTGCTGGAGTTTATTGTTAAATTTTCAGTGTGAACAATTACACTTTGGAAATTGTCAAGGTCTTAATTTATTGTTTTGTTGGTTGGCTGGAATAGTGCAGATTAAATTTAATAGTGTGCTATACATCTTCTTGTTCCACCAGAGAGTCATTTGTTAAACAGCATATCCTTGATCCATGGGACATTTTTTAAAGCCTTGCAAAGATGCACAACCTTGCTTTACTAGGAAGCTAGGTGATAGAGTGGGCAGAGTGGGTGGCCCTGGAGTCAGGAAGACCTGAATTCAAGTATAACCTTGGATCAAATCCAGTCTCAGATACTTTTAGTAGCTGTGTGACCCTGGGCAACCTCCATCCGCCTCCCTTTCCTCCACTGTAAAATGGGGATAATTGTAACATCTACCTCCCAGGATCGTTGTGAGGCTCAAAAGTGATAATATTTGTGAAGCATTTTGCAAACCTTAAAAGTGCTAGACAAATGAGTGTCTACCCTTTCTAGATGGGGCCACCCCCCTGGGCACAATCAGGGAGGTGAAATGAGTTTTCTATGATTTCCAGCTCCCATTTCCACCCACCCCTGTCAAGTGTCACTACAGCTTGCCCAACTCTCCATATACAGAGAATAAGGTAAATAACCATGTTCAGTTTGGTGTAATTGAAAGAATCCTTGCCTGGGAGTCAGTACCTGGGCTCTAATCCCAGTTCCATCCCTAATGCCCTGTGTGACCTTGGGTAAATTATTTCCCCTCTTTCAGAGTCCAGTTTCACCAGTGGTGAAATGAGGGAGGTTAGATTTATTTGTTAAAGTCCTTTCCTGCTCTGACATTTCACTGGCGCCTTCCCTTCTTTCCAGAAATACCTGAAACTTTTTTCCAGTAACTTTTGTTCTTTATTATGAGGAAGGATTCAATGGGGGAAGCAGGATGAGCAAAAGGTAGATAAGGAAACAACTACAGTGAATGAATGAACGAAGCTCTTTTTAAAAAAATAACAATAATAAAATGTACCAGGAAATTTTGACTTCTCATACATTAATATGGTGACAGGCTGATAACATGGAAATGATTCAGGCTGATTATATAATCACATACTTGAAGTAGCATTATATGCAGTAATTTTTCTTCTAGCAGGACTCATTTAGTTTTTGTCATTGTTCAGTCATTTTTCAGTTTTGTCTGAGTCATCAGACAAATCCCATTTGGGGTTTTCTTTGCAAAGATAAGAAGTAGTTTGTGTTTCCTTCCCCAGCTAATTTTACAGATGAGGAAACTGAGGCAAATAGGGTTAAGTGACTTGCTCAGGGTCACACAGCTAATAAGTGTCTGAGGCCAGAATATCTAAATTTTTAAAAAGAGGAGTGTAATTATTTTTTTTTAAGCAATTGGGGCTAAGTAACTTTCTCAAGGTTACACGGCCAGTTCTTTCTGGGTGTGGTGCTAAGTATCAGAGCCCAGATTCGATCCCAGGTTATCCTGACACTGGGGCCAGTGCTCTTACTCGCTGAGCCACCTGGCCGCCCCTAGAGGAGTGTAATTATTAATCCAAGTTGGAATCTAACAGTAGAAAATTAAGAGACATGGTGGCTTAAAAAAAAAAATTTTACTCTGGCTCTACTCAAAGAAACCCAGGGCCAAGAAAGAAAAATCAAAGCATGGCTAACTCCCTATTTGCTTAAATTCGATTTTTCCATATACTTTCCTACACTTCTCCATTTGAAAAACTGCCAGAGTTAAGTGAATGAGGAACAAGACGATACATAATAAGGTCTTTGAGGCAGCAGAGGGAAAAAGGAGATTACCCATCTCTGGCCTTCAGTCTTTAAATACAGAACGTTAATGCTTTAAGGGAGAGGTGTCAAATATGTGCAACATTTCCAAGAGTTGCTCGAACCAGATTAAAATGCAATGGGCGAGGGGTGGCTAGGTGGCGCAGTGAATAGAGCACTGGCACTGGAGTCAAGAGGACCTGAGTTCAAATCCGGCCTCAGACGCTTGACACATTAGCCCTGTGACTTTGGGCAAGTCACTTAACCCCAACTGCCCTCCAAAAAAGCAAAAAAAAAAAAAAAAAGGAATGGGGGAAAGATTTAACAAACTAAGTAAAAATGCAACAGAACACCTATCATGTTTATATGTGGTTTTCTAAGTCCATTTGTGGCCTGCAGGCATTTTTATGAATGGTTCAGTGGCCCCTTATGTGGGGTTTTTTGCTTGAATTTGATCTCACTGCCTTAAGGGACTATAGAACATAGAAAATCAAAGCTGGACTTGGGCCCTTAGAAGAAAGAATGCCAGAGCTGGAAGACATCTCAGAACACATTATCAAGTCTATCCTCTTTTTCTACTACACCAAAAAAATGATTTTGTACATAAAGAAAAAGAGGCCCAGAGAGGGGAAGAGATTTATTAAGGTCACAAGCTAGTTTGTGTAATCTGGATTTGAATGCAGGTCTGACTCCAGTTTTCTTCTGATTTTGTCTTTATAGATGAGTGTATTGTTTATAAATGTTTCTAATTCTGGAAATTTGATCAGATAGCTTGATCCCTTGTGGCTCTAATTCTCATTTCCAACCTGTTTTTGTGTTTTTTAGAATGTGGGAGATAATTGGTGCTTAGCTTCATAAGGATCTGTAAGATAGAGAGGCAGGAGTGTGTGTGTGCCCGCGCGTGCACAAACGCTCCATTAGGACAGCAGTTATGACAGGGCAGGCTCTCTTAGCACAAGGAGGCTGGCCTGGCTATTACTAGGATCTCCCAATGCTGCAAAAGGAAGTCCTTAAACAAAGGAAAGATGGTTCTAGCTTTGGGAAGGAAGCATCCCAGCTGCAGAGACAGCCAAACCAAGCCATGCTATCAAAGCAAAGCAGCCAGGAGACCCCAATGTACCCCCAAGCCCACCTCTGTCTTAGGGATGGTATCCAACCTCCCTATCTGTCAAGCCTAGCCGATGCTTCTATTTTTGCAGACAGAGCAACTGAGGGCCCAAATTCAGAAGTCCCCAGGACACCACCTGGCTACCAGTCCATACCACACCACTTTCAGATCTTCCCTTTCTTCCTCTCTTTGGAATGGACTTGTTTCCCTTGGATGAGACTTTTTCCTAAGGAGGAAATGCCACTTCCCCAGGGCTAGAATGGCCTCTTCCCAGGGACAGAACTCTCCATCAGACCAGCAGCCCCATAAAACATCCCAGAAGAGGTTTCACGAAGTCTCACCTGGGCATCCTCGCGGGCCTGCTCTGAATTTTCAGGTCCCTCATCACGGTTTCCCTGTAGTAGAAACAGAAAAGAATACTGATAAATTACCACAAATTGTACTGAGTAAAAAGTGACCAGTCTTGTGTTAAACAAGAGGAAGGAGAGATACAAGAGAAAAAAAAGGTAGTCTCTGCCTTCCACCCCTACCCCAGCTCACAGTTTGGTGTGGGGGAGGTCATGAAACAGGACAAAATAATCTTTAATACACAGTCCATCACTGATTCTATCTCTTCCAGGAAGCCATCTTTGATAACTTCAAGTGAACACTGATAAAGGCAGTTAGAAAGGGGAAATATCAAGTGTGTGTCCCACTTGAAGCCAAGTTCAGCTCTTGCTTGACCTGCTCAGAGTCAACCAGGTAATTAACACGTAACCACTCTGGACCTCAGTGTCCTTGTCTGTAAATGGAAAGGTCTGTTGAAGTATCACCTCACAATCATCAAGCTAGCAAAAATATTCAAGGACAGGAAGTTTCATTGTTGGAGGAGCTAAGTAAAAAGAGACAGGCATGCTATTTTGGCACTTGTGCAGCTGTAAATTGATTTGGCTGTTCTGGAAAATAATTTGGAATTTTTTCGAGAAAAAATAACATGCAGGGCAGCCAGGTGGCACAGTGGACAGAGCACTGGCTCTGGAGTCAGGAAGACCTGAGTTCAAATTCAATCTCAGACGCTTACTAGCAGTGTGACCCTGGGCAAGTCACTTTATCCCAACTTCCTCAAAGAAAAAAAAAAGCTAACTTGTTCATACTTTGACCCAGAAACCTTATTACTTGGACCATAAAGACAAGAAAGCAAAAGACTTATCAATATAAAAACATTCATAACAGTCAGTTTGGCCAACATCATTTATTAAACCTTCACCTTCTGCCTGGGCACAGTGTTTAAGTGCTGGGGATACAAAAAAAAAAAAGGCAAACACAGCCCCTGCCCTCAAGCAGTCTATAGTCTATTGAGGGAGACAATATATGTAAATTACTCCATACAATATATATAGAGAGCAGATGGAAGTTTACCTTAGAGTGGAAAGCTGTGGGGAACTGAAAAAGCCTGCTATGCATCTGATTTGAGCTTTATCTAAGATGTGAAGTTGAAAAGGGAAAATATTGCAGGTACAGAGGGACAGCCAGTGAGGGCAAAGGCACAAAAATTGCAGTTTCATGTTTGACAAGAATGCCTTGTTTGAGGAACTCTTAAGTCAGTTAATGTGACTAGATCAAAGAGTGTGTGGAGGGGACTGAGGAGTAAGAAGACTGGAAAGATAGGAATGGGCCAGGTTGTGATGAGCTTAAAATGTCAAAGGACTTTCCATTTGATCCTGGATGTAATAGACAGTGACTGGAGCTTACCCAATGTTGTTCAGTTCTGTCTAATTTGTGGTGACCCCATTTGGGGTTTCTTTGTTGTTGCTTTTTGCTTTTTGGAGGGGGAAGGCTGGGCAACTGGCATTAAGAGACTTGCCCAAGGTCACACGGCTAGTAAGTGTTAAGTCTCTGGGGTCAGATTTGAACTCAGGCCCTCCTGACTCCAAGGCCGGTGCTCTATTCACTGAGCCACCTAGCCGCCCCTATTTGGGGTTTTCTTTGCAAAGATACTGGAGTGCCAGCTCATTTTACAGATGAAGAAACTAAGGCAAACAGGGTTGAGTGCCTTGCCCAGGGTCACACAGCTAGTAAGTGTGTGAGGTGGGATTTGAACTCAGGAGGGTGAGTCTTCCTGACTCCAGGGCCAGAGCTCTTTGCACTATGGCGCCACCTAGTGGCTCCATGAAGCTGTAAAGACAACTCTAACAACACAAAATTCAGGCCAAATACAAGAGCCAAAAGAAGAAAAGAGAAAAGCCCTCCCCTCCCTTTTCTGCAGAGGTTGGAGACTATGAGTGTGCAGCACTGCAGGCCTAGTACTGCCACACCTGACTGATGTTTCTGGTTAGTTTTGATGAACTGCTTTTCTTCCTCTTCCTTTTTTTATTCTGTGTTAAAGTGAGGTCTTTAGTAGGAAGAGAAAGGAGGAATATGTGAGGAAATGAAAATGACATGAAGACAAAATACATCGATTAAAAAGGAAAACAGCAGTCAAGGCTAGTGGCCTAATGCCAAAGTTAAGGGACATACTCCTTTCTGTTATTAACGGATAGATTCTCTTCTTAGGAATGCATTTTGTCAAGAGGCTTATCAGGTATTTGTGTGCTTGGACATCTTTTCAAAAAGAGAAATCCATAGCCATATGAAAAAATGCTCTAAATCACAAATAACTAGAGAAATACAAATTAAATCAGCTCTGAGGTCCTCTTTTATACCCATCAGACTGGCAAAGTTAAGAAAAATGATAAATGTTGGTGGGACTGGAGGAAAACAGGCATATTGAAACACAGTTGGAGAAGCTTTGGGATTTGTACAACTATTTTGGAGAATAATTTGGAACTATGCCCCCAAAGTTACTAAACTGTACATGTTCTTTGACATTCCAATGCTCCAAAGAGATCAAAGAAGAAAAAAGACTAACAGGTACAAAAATCTTTATTGGGTGCTCTTTTTGTAGTGGCAAAGAAGCATTTGCTTATGTACTAGAGAATAGTTCATTAAATCGTGTTATATAAATGTAATGGAACACTATTGTGCGGTAAGGGGATGGTTTCACAGAAGCATGGGAAGATTTGTTTGAACTGATCCAGAATGAAATGGGTAGAATCAAGAGAACAACTGATATAATATTGTTCTTCAGTCGTTTTTCTGTTTTGTCCAACTATTTATGATCCCACTTGGGGTTTTATTGGCAGAGATACTGGAGTTGTTTGCCATTTCCTTCTCCAGCTCATTTTACAGATGAGGAAACTGAGGCAAACAGGGTTAAGTGACTTGCTCAGGGTCACACATCTAGTAAGTGTCTGAGGCCGGATTTGAACTTAGGAAGATGAGTCTTCCTGACACCAATCCTGGTATTCTACCCACTGTGCCACCTAGCTGCCCGAATTATACAATAACAACATTGTAAAGAGAAGTACCTATCTTATCAAAACAAAATATCAATAAATTTTAGAAAAAAGAAAATAAGAAAGTTGGAATTTATCACTTCAAAGTGCTCTAGAAATATGAGTGACTATTGCCATCGTCTCTATAATGTCCTTTCCAGCTATGATCTTCAGACAATGGTTCTCTTCCTTCTCAGTCTATTTCGGCTAAGACCATTACCGAAGATTCCGGAGGAGGCAGTGGGGTGCTGGGGAAGAAGCAAAGTGAATCTGGACCTCAGTTCTCCAACCAACTCACCGAGGGTGATCTTAAGGCAGGTCATATTCCTATTCCAAATTTCAGTTTCCCAATCTATTAAATGTGAGTAGTTATCTTCAGCCAACCCTCTCCTAGCTTCTGCAAGGCTCAAATGAGATAATGGACAGAAAATGGCTTTGTAAACTGTTGAGCACTGTATGAAACCAAAGGATGATTTGTGAGTAGGAAGCAGCCACTCTCCCTGAGAATCCTACAAAACAATTCACCTATCCCCCCACTCTAGGGCAGCTAGGTGGTGCAGTGGATAGACTGGGCCCAAAGTCAGGAAGACCTGAGTTCAGATTCGATCTCTGACACTTACTAGGTGTGTGACCCTGAACAAATCAGTTTGACTCAGTTTCCTCATCTGTAAAATGACCTGGAGAAGGAAATGGAAAACCACACCAGTATCTTTGCCAAAAAAATCCCAAATGGGGTCACAAAGAGTCAGACAGAACTGAAACGACTCACCAACCAATCAGCCTGGCTAGAATGTAGCATTTTGTATTCACTAAGAAAGGATTTTGTAGTTGTTCCCCTGTGGTGGGCATAGGGGAAGGAGTCTTCCATAATCCCTCTGTGTCCAGCTCCCATCAGTGGTATATAGGCCATCTTGCCTGTCCTTGGCCATCCTCTTTGTCTTCCTTTCAACAGAAATCAAACTGTGTCCCCAACCCTGGGTTCTGAAAGGTGAGTTTCTGCCTTTCCTTATCTGGAAACAGGCTGCCACGTCACTGTGAGCATATGCCTCCAGTTCCCTTTTTATGTCTTCTCTTCCCCCATTAGAATGGATTATCTTGCTTGATTTTATTTGGATTCCCAGAATATAGCACAGTGCTTGGCACATAACAAGTACTTACTAATGATTATCAATCATTCATGCCCCCAGGAAAACCTGACACTACCTCCTGCTCTTACCGTGGCTAGGGAGACGAGGATTCTCTTAAGATAGCCAGATGTGTCTGAGGTCAAGTCATCCTCTAGGGATTTATGGTAGTCTGAGAAGAAAGAAAGGTGAAGGACATGGGGCTGAGCAACCTCAGGATAGCTCAGCACTGCGACAGAGAGCCTGGGAGAGAAGCCCAGGCCACTGCTTATCAGGCAGCACACACCTGGAGTCCTCCCAAGGACTCTCACTAGCCCTCCTCATCACCCCTGGCCCAGCTCAGAACCTGCCATGTCTCCTTGGTTCCAGCTCTCTTCCCTTGTCCTCTTACCTTCTTCTTTTTTTTTGGAGGGCAATTGGGGTTAAGTGACATGCCCAAGGTTACAAGCTCTTACCTTCTTGATAAGCTTCATTGATGGCCTGGATTTCTTGATTGTTTCGAGTGGCCAGGATTTCAATCAGAGCCTGTTCATCAGTGCCAGCTCCCTGGAAGCCCGTGAGGAAAGGCAGGGCTCAGTTACAGCTTTGTTCCCATTACCAGAAAGACCACTCTCCCCTTCAAAGCCAGAAGGGGCTAGCCCCTGCCTCTTGTGTCACCATACAGGCTAGGAATTCAGGGCAGGTCAGTTTCAATTTCATTCTTATTCCATTTCTTTCTGGGTTCTACCTACTGTTTCTGCTCACCTATCTCCTCCTGAGTCTACTGGCATACAACATTTGTTCACTGGCAACAGAGTACCCAGGGCCAGTTGGGCAGGGGAAGGAATATGGTGAGGGAAGCTGTCCTCGGATTGCCCTTCCTCTCACCCAGTGCCATCCAAGCTTCCCCTCCCTTTCCCCAGCATGGCACCTCCATGGCCTTCTTCAGTTGCTTGGCATCATAGTGTGCAGGGGGCATCATGAGGCCCAAGATCAGCTTCGCCAGGCTGCCTGAGATCTCAGACTTCAAATCAGCCATCAGGTCCTTTTCAAAGACAAAGCAGAGAATGGATATGGGGGGAAAAACACGGAAGAAGAAACTGGTTTCTCCCCCTACCCAACAAGAGGAAAAGGCTATCGCTTGGGGTCACGGAAATAGGACTAAAGACAAGGGCCTAGAGTTAGGGCAGGAAAGTTAGCATTTTAAGATGGAATAGTTTAGGAGGTTAGAATAAGACAAGTGATATTAAGAATAAGGCCACAGGTTTAATCATGAGCAGGTCAATTAGTTTTGTAATGTTCTCTGGACTGTTCCCCTAACTAACCCTAGATACAAACTGGGCCCTGATGGACCATATCCAAACACATACCATGGTCACAAGGGGGAAAAGGAGGAGAGTATGAATGGCTCAGTACAGCTCATAACCACTGTTGAAGGTGAGAGAACAAAGATGTCCCTGTCACATTAAAGAAGGGACACTGCTATAGACTACTAGTAGACTGTGGGTGAGTAGTTATATTAATAAGGATGATCCAAAAAGAGGCCCAGGAAAAGGAGGAAGTTGGTCAAAGTTGTGAATGGGTGCCAGAGTCAGGAAAGGGACCCAAGTATGGAACCAGCCTCACCCGACCAAAGTGGGACTTGAAGGTCTGTCGAATCTGCTGCCGCTGGTCATTGCTTCGGTGTGTGATGATATCAATGATGGTATCCTCATCAGTACCTGAAATGGTCAAAGAAGATTAAGAAGGATCCAGCAGGACAGACTAGAGAAAGACCCCACAGGTTCTCATCCTGAGTAAGCTCCTGGTAATATGGTGCCCATCTCCACTCATCAGCAGCTTCCCAGAATCCTCCCTGATCTAAGTGGTGTCTAACCATCGCTTAACTCTGAGGCTCCAACTAGAATGTTTCCTTCTGAGCCAGAGGCTTCATATTTTTCCCTTATTATATCACTAGGGATATTAGGGGACTGCAAGGTCAATATAAATGGATAGTTCTGACCTGGCAGCCAAAAAAAGTCATTGTCACTGTAAGGTACATTAACAGAAGTGCAACAATCTGAAGAAGGCTGATGATAATTCCACTGCCCTCTGCACCAGGAAGACCACAAATGCCTGAAATATTATGTACAGCTCTGGGTACCATATTTTAAAAGAGACACTATTAATTGGAAGGTACATAGAGGAGGGTGGCAAAGATGGTTATGTCACATGAGACTCCACTGAAGGAACTGGAGCATAATACACTGAAGAAATTTCTCTTCTCCCCAAAGATAGTGAGACTTCTTGTCAAGGGGTGAGAAGGAGGGGGAGAACAAGATCTTCAAATATTTGAAAGCTCTTAAGTGGAAGTAGATTTGTTTAAGGTGGCCTAAAAGAGTAGAACTAGGATCAATGTGTACTAGTTAAAGAGAAAAGACCTCTAGAGCAATAGAAAAAATAAGTTTCTAACTATTAAAACCGTTCAAAACTGAACAGACGGCATCAAAAGGTAGTGAGCTCCCCATCACTGGAAATCCTGAATAACCACGAAATGATAACTAACATTCGTACAGTACTTTAAAGTTGGCTACAAGTTTTATATACATATTTCATTTGAGTTTCATACCTACCCTGGATATTATTATCCACATTTCACAGATGAGGAAAGAGACTCAGAGAGGTGGGAACAGCTTGCTCATGCTCACGCTGCTAGGCAGTGTCAGACTCAGGCTAAAAGTCTAGGTTCTCCTGACTCTAAATCTACCATTCTATCCATGATATCATGCTGTCTCTCTTGAAGCAGGGGCAGAAGCATAACAGAGAACATGATGATAAAAAAGGAGATGTGATATTGGCATGGGAATAACTAGAGGCCACCCACAGGAAGATGAACCTGGCATGGAAACATGATGGAGAAGAGATGGGAGGCTTCAGATATTCAGACGTTTACTAAAGCTCATTCTTCCAAAAGGAGAGCAGGTAAAAAATTCCTGGCTTGACTTAATGAGAAGGTAATCTTTCAAAAAGGGTCGAATTGCTAGAATGGACCTGATTTTGACAAGGATGAAATGGCTGGTAAAGTAGAAACATAAGACCTGGAGGCAGGGGGAGGGATAATAACTCCCTCTTAGAACGCATGATACAGGAAGAGAGGGAAGTGGGCCATAGTCTGAGATACATAGTAGATTTTAGGAAAGCAGGTCTCAGAGTGTTCAGAGAAAGGACAGGTAAGATCACCAGCATAAAATACTACATGGGTGATCAGTCTAAGAGGGATGAGATCTGAAGAATGAAATTCAGAAGACAAAAACAACCATTCCAAAGGGGAGGAAAATGGGAGTCTGCCTAAAAAAACTCATGTGAAGCGAACAACTTCAGATTTTACAAGCCCTTTGTAGAAGATGGAAGCAATGTCAGATAACAGATGATGAATACAGACCTACCCCATGCATAAGTAAAAATAGTGTTAGGAGAGTTAAAAGTCAGAATGAGCTAGATTGGGAAAGTATGCTAAGGAGGGCAAAAAGGACTTTAACACTTGTATTGGGGGAAAAGAAAATCAAAGAAGGAATAGGATCATTGATCAGGGTAGATTAAATCATGACAGTGAAAATAGAACTGTTGTACTCTTTGTTTTCTTTAAGGTAAATAAGCATTAGACTGTAAAGAACAGAACAAAAATAAGGACCTAAAGCCCAAGACAAGTAGAGACATGAGAGTACTTGGCTGCTCCTAAAGAGTTCACTCAAGTCACCAGGTCTGGGTGCATTACATTCCAGGGATCTGAAATAATTGTAATTGCTTATCCATTATTATTGGGAGTGGGGTAGGGAGAGAGGGTTTTAATCACTTATGAACAAAAAAGATGTCATACAGGGTGGCCAGGTGGCTCAGTGAGTAAGAGCACCAGTTCCAGTGTCGGGACGATCTGGGGATCAAATCCAGGCTCAGATACTTAGCACCACACCCAGAAATAACTGGCCGTGTAACCTTGAGCAAGTTACTTAACCCCTATTGCTTTAAAAAAAAAAAGATGTCATAGGACTGGAAATATTTTAATGGCTTTCCAATAAAAGAATATAGTAGAACCAGTAGACCATAGGCTAGTGAGTTTGCCTTTGAGTTCTTGAAAAATGCTAGACTATATTATTAAAGGGATGGTTTGTGAACATTTAGACAAGGAAGCAGTGATTAGAAAGTGCTAACATGGCTTCAAGAATAGGTTATGCCAGAGTAACCTAATTTCCTTTCTTGGCAAAGTTACTAGATTGGTAAATCATAGGACCACATATTTAGACAGCTGGAAGGAACCATCGAGTCTAAATCTCTTTGTTTTACAGATGAGGAACTGAGGTCAAGAGAGGTTAGTGACTTACCCAAGGTCACACAGTAAGTATCTGAGGTAATATTTGAGTCCAGTGTTTTTGGACCTAAAGTCTAGCATTCTACACAAAATGTTACGCCACATAAATAATTTATCTAGATGCCTAGTGATAGGCATCTAGGTAGCTCAATGGAGAGTGTTGGACTTGAAGTCAAGAGTTTAAATTCCACCTTAGACACTTAATAGCTATGTGATCCTGAACAAGTGACTGAACCTCTCTCAGCCTCAGTTTCCCCATCTATAAAATGGGGATAATAATAAATATTAACTACCCCACAGAGTTATGAGGATCAAATGAATCAATATATGCAAAATGCTTTGCAAACCTTAAAGCATTATATAAATGCCAGCATGTGACAAAGTCAATCATACTGTCCTTGTGAATCACTCTGTCATTCTAGATGCTACTTCCTATGTTTTTGTGACACTGCTTTGTTGCAGTTCTGCTCCTACCTGTTTGACTTGTTATCTCTTCTCAGTCCCTCTTATAAAATCATCATCTATGTCTAACCCAATATGTGTGGACATATTCCAAAGCTGTGTCCTGAGTCCTCATCTCTTCTCTCTTCGTGATCTCATCAGTTTTCATAGGTTCAACTATAATCTCTAATCAGATGACCTTTAAGTCTATATATTCGTCCCTCATCTCTCTCCTGAGATCTGGTCCCACGATGCCAACTGCCTGATGGACATCTCCACTAAGATGTCTTATAGACAGCTCCAACTCAACACACTGAAAACAGAACTCATTAACATCTTTTCTCCTAAATTCATTCTTCTTTCTAATAACCCTATTTCAGTCTGAGGCGACACCACTCTTCTCTACACCACTAAGGTTCACCCTCACCTCTTCCCCCTCCCTCATGACCATACCCTTTAAGTTGCCAAGGCTTATTGATCCATCCTCTCCAAGACCTCACACATCTGTCCCATTCTCTCTACTTACATAGCTACCGCTTGAGTTCAGACCCTTATCACTTCTTGCCTGGACTACTTCCTAATCCAAATCTCTAATTTGTTTTCCACAGATTTGCCAAATGGATATTCCCAAGGCACAGGTCTGATCAAGTCAAGCCCTGACTCAAGAGCCTTCAGTGGCTCCCTGTGGGCTTGAGTATAAAGTAGAAACTTCTCTGTTTGGCATGTAAAGCTCTTTATAGCCTAGTCCCAGTCAATCTTTTTGGTCTGATTACATCTCTCCCTCTCATACATTTTAAATTCTAGCCAACCTGATGCACTTACTATGCCCCATACATAGCATTCTCTCTTCAAGCTCCTTTGTGCAGGTCCCCTCCCCTCCCCCAACTAAGGACTGGCACTCTCTCCCTCCTTATCTCTTTCTTAGTTCCTTCAAGACTTGGTTCAAGAGGCATTTCCTGCTTTCTAAGATTAGTGCCTCCTATTATATGTCTGATATATGTATATATACAATGCATGGATCTGTATAGATAACATATGCATATATGTATGTATACAGACACATGCATATTACATGTGATGTATATTTAATATTCACTTATCTATGTACTGATAAATAGAATATAAGTTCCTTGAGGGTAGGGGCTTATGTCATTTTTGTAGTATCCTTAGGACCTAGTATAGTGCCTGACACTCAGTAAGCACTTAATAAATGCTTGCTGACTTGAGAATTAAGAAAAATAGGGGAGACCAGACATTTAAGCAGGATTTGGAACTAAATGATAAATGGAACTAAAATGGGGTCTCCAAAAGTAGTAATCAACAGGCCAACTTCAATGTAGAGGGAAGTATGTGAAATGTCTCAGGGATCTGTCCTTGGTCCTGTGCCCTGAAACATTTTTTTTTTAATCAGTGACTTAAATGAAGCCATGCTTATAGAATCTGAAGATGAAAAAAGGCTGAGTGGAATAGCTAATAGGGATGACAGAGTCAGAATCCAAATGGTAAGAACAGCAGATGGATTCTTAGGAGATCAAATGTAATAGGGATAACTAAAGTCTTATACTTGGTTCAAATAATCAACTTCAAAGGCATCTAGTAGTGGTTAAGTCATTCATGTGAAAAGAAACTGAAGGTTTCAGTGTGCGACAAGCACAACAGGACTCAGCAGTCCTGGGTAGCAGACAAAAGAGCCAAATAATCTCACGCTCATTGGCAGTTAGTATCCAGAATAAGAGAGGTGATTGACCCACTGTGCTCTGACCCGATCAGGCCACAATGGGAGTCCTGTGTTTGGTTGTAGCAACCACATCTCAGGAAGGGCACTGAAGAGAGGCAGTTCTGAGGAAGGGAGCCAGATGAAAGGTCTTGAGGTGATACTAGATAAAAAACTGGTTGGAGGAATGGCAGATAGGTAGCATAGAGATCTCATGGGGCATGAGAGCCATCTTCAAGTATCTGAAGGGCTGTCATGACAAAAGGTCTTCATCTTACCTCCAGAAGGCAGAATGAGAAGCAAAGTGTGGAAGTAGCAGAGAAACATATTTAATATGGATGTAGGAAAATCAAACTGGTCAAAGATGGAACGAGAGGAAGTGGTTTCTCTGCTTCCCTGGAAGTCTCCAAGCAAAGGTGGAATGGTTAGATTAAATGGCTTTGGGAGAGAGAAGTTTATTTTTGCTAACTGAAAAAATAATTTTTTAAAATGGCTCACGTGAAGGGGTTGGGGGGAGATTTCTTTCTACCCCAGAGATTCTGTGATCCCATGACTATCTGGATCATTTCAGGGATCCCAGACCTTCCTTTCCTCTTCTACTAAATTCTCTAGCCATAGTAGCAGATGGACACTAGATGGCAGCAGTTGGCACTTAATTCATTAGTTCCTCCCTGGACACAGGGAGGTAAATTTGCTGGTACTGAGAACACGACAATATCTGACATTTGCAGGGGTCCATTTTTTTCATAGCACTGTAGCACCTCATGATTGCAGAAGGGCAAAAATTATTTGTTCCATTTGACAGAGAAAGAAAGAGAGGACAAAATCTGAATTTGCCCAAGGTCACAGAGCTGGTGGCATAGGAAGTACTGGAATCCATATCTCTCCTGACTCTCAAATCTCTTTCTTTCCAATATTCTATGAGTTTTCACTCAAATAAGTTAAGGAGCAGAAGAAAGTCTTGCTTGTTTATAAAGCCTTTAGTTCTAGAATCTGCCCTTGTTACACACCCTTCTTTTTACCAGTCTCTGCCCCATAAGCATTCTCCTTACCTAGGCCTTTCATGGCCTTCCTCAAGGCCTTGGCATCTGCTTCTGGGTCAAAATTTGGGGCTGGACGTACTGTTCCCTTGAGCTAGAAGAAGCAAGAGAGAGCTGAGTTGGATATTGAAAGGCTCTCCCTGGGGCCCTAGAGTAGGAGGAGGGGGTTTCCCAGCAAGAGCTGGGTCAAGCATCTGGCAGGAGGAAGGGAGTAGGGAATGGGAGCACAGCAAACAGACCCTGCACTCCTGGCAGGCAGACAGAGAAAGAGACCACCATGGCTCAGGGCAGCAGTGCATATCCAGTAGTGTTCTTGAAAAGCAAAGAATTCCAGGTGATAGAGGCTGTCTGAAGCTTTGGATTACATAGAATCAGAGAATGAGCTAGAAGGGACCTTGGAGATACCAAATTCAAATCCCTCATTTTACAGGTGAGAAAACTTGCCCAGTGCTCCTGGAGAAGTCAGCACTGGAACTCTGGTCTCTGACTACCTGTCTAATAACTCTTCTGGTTGTTAAGGTCAGGGTAACGCTAGTTCCTCTGGGGTTGGCCTTTCAAACTTTCTCTCCCCAGTCTCCCTTAGTCCTGTCCCTTGCCCAAGCTACCTTTCAGAGGCATCTCTAGAACCCAACCCCACCTGATGGGGAACGAAGGGGAGTCAGCACTGGAGTAATGATTTACTTCAAATATTCCTGAGCCTATTCACACCTCCTTATATATAGGTATATAAAGGACCCTGGGAGCCCCATTACAGGGTTACAGATTCTCAGACCCATAGCAGAGTGTGCCTAAGCCAGTTTGATCTCTGCTCTCATGCATCAAAGCCCAAGACATTAGCAGTGGGCTAAGAAGAATTAGTCCATCTTGTTTCGGCAATCTCTGTTAGTGGTTAATAGTCTCCCCAAAGCCTTCCAGCCCATTCGGTTAAGGGATTGATGCAGGAAGTTCAGCGCCGCCATCACTTGGAAGAAAAGGAAGCCTTAGTGTTTGTCCCAGCACCTCCCATTGGCCACCAGGGGGAGCCTGGAGCCAGAAAAGGAGAAGGTGGGAGCCAGCTGTCAGAGAGGAAAAGCCACGTGGTCCAGGGTGCAAGCAGGAAAGGGAGGGTGGGGGCACGGGTCTGACCTCCACTCGGGCCACTGCACTAAGTTCCCACATCTGATATGCCACCTTCGCTGCCTCTGGGAAGAACTGGCCTGCAGCACTGGAACGCAGGGGATGGGGGAAGGAAGAGGACAGGTATGGTGAGGAAGGGCTAGAACCCATCAATCAAAAATACTCCAGCCCCCTCCCCCAAGGTGCACACAGGATGCTGAGCCTTCATTTCATTTTGGAGAACAACTTCAGCCTCCAGGTCATTTAAGCAGCCTTGAAATACCCTACTTCATCCCCCAAAAGATTTAGAGGAACCTCATTTTATGTAAACCCAACACAGAAAAATTCAGATTAAACTCTGACAGAAATTTAGGTTTATCCTTTTTTTCTTCTTTTTTTTAGAAGGGGGAAGGCAAGGCAATTGGGGTTAAGTGACTTGCCCAAGGTCACACAGATAGTTGTGTTACGTGTCTGAGGCCACATTTGAACTCAGGTCCTCCTGACTCCAGGGTCAGTGTTCTATTCACTGTGCCATCTAGCTGCCCCAGGTTTGTCCTTTAAAAAAGAATTCACTGGGGGGACACAATTATCAGCTTAGGAATTGAATGATTTCATAAAGGGAGGTCAACATACACAGTTAACAACTACCTGGGTACTATTTCATTCTATAAGGAATTCATCTTTACTCACCCTGGGAAAGGAGGCAGTTGGCTATTTCCAACACTGTGAGAGAAGGAAGGTGCCCTCCCATCCCCATAGCACTGCCCCCCCCCCCCCCATAGCCTACCACTGGCGGCTTTTTCCCCACTCTAGCCAGGGTGTTTAGAGAACCTTGTTTAAGGACATGGGTAAGTCCCTCTTGCTTTGCTGGGTGAAGGCCTGATTCCTCAGCCCACAGCAAGCCCACATAGATCCAGCTTGGCAGATGATTTCTTGGCTCTAAGGGTTAGGAACCTCATTCATCTTAGTATCCACAGGACCCTGAATACAAGATTCACTCAAGGAAGGTCTGCTAATAACTAAGCTGACATCAACCCCAGCACATACTCCAGGGCTGAGTATTAGGGACCTGGAGGGTTCAAAGTCTTTCATTCTTACATCCACAGACACATAGCTGAGGGTACCACAGTCATACTCAGCATGGTATGCATATATACAGTCACACAAATCTAAGTGCACACATTGGCACCTTTACTGTGTGTGTCTCTCTCTCTTTCCCATCATATGACTTACACATAATTTGACTACTTGTTATTTAGTCAGCTGAGAATTATGTGTAGGAATTCCCTCCACAAAAGAGGACAATATAGTCACAGATAAGTAAATTCTAGGAAGTTGACTAAAGTCTATGGTGAATAAGTGACATGTTCAAAGTCACAAGGCTAGCAAGTGTCAGAGACAGGATTTGAATTCAGATCTTCCTGACTCCAAGCCCAGCCCTGTTTACTATACCACAAGATCTTCCTTCCCTCTTTCTGTTCCACACATAGTAAGTACTTAGGTATTTGTTTAATTGAACTGTACATGCAGCCACACAGAGGTAAGAATTTGATTCTCAGCCTTGGCCCTTCTCCAAATAGCTCCAGGTACAAAGATCACTCAAAAATATGGGCTTATGGGGACCCAAAGGGAAAGAAAGCTCAGCTCAACCCTGTCCAAAACCCCAAGTTGTTAAGAATTCTAGCCTCAGGAACAGTTAGGAAAATAGTACACATGTGTACAAACATACACAGAAAAATCACACATTATGGAGAGACAGAACTCACCTCAGGTCACTAAAATATCCTTACCTCCCCCTCCCCCAATGTCACACTGGACTTTGAACCTTCTTCCCATGAACTACTCACTCTCCCCACTTGGGGTGTGAGGCAAAAGAAAAGAGGGACAAAGATGGCTCTTCCCTCCCCACTTTCACCATTTGCTGTGACCTCTTCTGACTCTGATCCTTCGACAAGGGGTGGGCCAGAAGAAGGGTGCAGATGTTGACTTACTCATCATCCCCACCACACAACTTCAGCAGGGCTTTTTTGTACTCTCCAGATGTGTCATTCTAGGAAGAGAGAAAGAGTAGGGAAAATTAGCTTCCCTAGCTGGCATCACGTTTCCAAGCAATGGGTGTCTAGGCTCAATCATGGGTCCCTTCTCAGCTGGTGTGGAGAGGTCCTTAAAGCACCATAGGAATAGACATCGGATACTGAACTTCTCTTCCAGCGGACGGTGGAAAAGGGGAGAAACAGGAACTACACAAACCAGTAGTCACTCCAATCTCTTCATAAATCAATTTCCGATATTCCTGCTTTCACCCTGATCTTGGCCTCCAACCCCCTCCGAGCCCCCACTTCCCAGCCGTGGTGCTTTTTGGCAGTCCATGCTAGACATGCCCAAAGTCACAAAGCATTTCCCCGTTCTGGGGGGTGGGCTTAGTCTGTAAAGCTTGTTCTTAATGCTCCTGCCCTTTCTCTGTTGCTGCTATCCAGACTATCTTGTATGTATCTTGTTTGTACATAATTGCATGTGTCTCCCTCATTAGACTACAAGTTCCTCGAGGGCAAAGGCTGTTTTTTGCCTTTCTTTCATCCTCGGTGCTTGGCACAGTGCCCAGCACATAGTAGATGCTTTAAAAAAATTCTTGTTGGCTGACTTCCAACCCCAAGGGTCTGTGATCGACTAATCCCTGGTGGAGGGTGGGACGATCTCGCTGAAGGATATGAGCTTTTTGAGCAACCTAACAGGACCCTTTCATGTCACCAAGATGCCACCTTCTTTATGTCTGTACCAGTCTTGAAGTTCCCTGGCCTGACCAGGATTCTCCTTAGACCTCCAAGGGACTTATGGTTCTGGGTACTTTGAAGATGTCTATCCCACATGCAATGTCATAGGGCTCCTTGTGGCCGGGACCCTTGACGACCCCTCGATTCAGCCTCCTTGGCCTTGGAATAAGCCATCAGTCCTTCCCTCCCCTCTATCCCAAGCCTCCGCGCACCTTAATCATGCTGTAAAGGGACTTCTCATATTTGGTCCGGAACACCTCTCTAATGTCAAGCATATCCAGCTCACTTCGGGAGACCATGATGCGGATCAAGGTGTTGTCCCGAGTTCCCAGGCCCTAGAAGAGACACAGGTGGGGATGGGGAAAGAAGACAACTAAGATGACTCCTTTCTGGGGCAACCCCTACAGAAGAGGGAGGTTGTCAAAACAGGACTCGGTGACCACAGAGAGAAGATGCCCTATATAGCCCTTCAGTCCCAGAGGCAAGTGACAGCCTGATCTGATCGAATTCACCTTTTCTGAGTGCCTATGATATACAAAGTACTGGGCTGGAAACCGCCAGTCCAGGCAATGGGATCCTGCCCTCAGCTCCCACTCTTCAATTCCACCCCTGGGTCCATCACTCACCTTCATGGCTTTAAAGAGCCTTTCTGCAAAATACTCTGCAGTACTCCGGATACACTTTACTAGGAAAAGGGAAAAGGGATTGAGTGATGCTGAAACAGAGCCACTGAACCCACCCATAAGACCTAAACTTAGAAATTATAGCATGATGGAATCAGAAGGGACCCAGAACTAATCTCTTCATTTTACAGAAGAGAAGACAGAGACCTAGCTGGAGGGAAGTGACTTACTCAGAGTCATTCAGTAAAGCAACAGTATGGCTGTCAGGTCTTCTGACTCCTAGTCTAGAGCTTTTAATCATATAAAACCCACAGCTTTCCCTCAGTCACTCCCTTCAAGAATTTGGTTGCTTTTAAGTCATTTTTCAATTGTGTCCTACCCTTCATGACCCCATTTGGGGTTTTCTTGGCAAAGATACTGGAGTCATTTCCTTCTCCAACTCATTTTACAGATGAAGACTGAGACAAATAGAGTTAAGTGACTTGTCCAGGGTCACACAGCTAATACGTGTCCAGTAAGACACTGGATTTGAACTTAGAAAGATGAACTTTCCTGACTCCAGCGCACTATCCACTGCCCCACCTAACTACCTCAAACTCCAGGAACGCAAATTCCAAACATCCTCTTTGTCTCAGGAAACCGTTTCCCCACCACAAAAACAAGCACTGTTCCCTCCCCCCAAACCATATATAGAACCTAAAAAAGGTAAAAGGGCAAGTCTAATGAAAATCAGACAGCAAAGCTAAAAAGAAACGTAATGAGCTAGGTGCTTCCTCCTTGGTCCCTTTGGATTTTCAGGAAGAAGACTGCTATAGATACTAGGGTTTTCTGAATCAAGGCTGTGGACATGAGGGTTCTTTGAAGCTAGGCTGTGGACACAAGAGTTCCCTGAGTCTAAGGCTATGGTACTGAATCTAGGCTGTGGATAGGAGGATTCTCTGAATCTAGGCTGTGGACAATGGTTCCATGATGGAACCATGGATAGGAGGGTTCTCTTAAGTCTAGGCTGTAGACACGAGAATTCTCTGAACTTAGTCTCACAGACATTAGGAAGAGAAAGTATGGATAGGTAGAAGGAAGGGGAGCTATTGGGAGAAATGGGAACAAGGTCAAAAGCTATGTTTTAGAAGGCTTATTTTTTGAAAGCCACTGACCCAGGAACTCAAGGAGCTCTCACCCTTTGCCAGTGTGTCTAGCTGAGAAAATCATGTGCCACCTCTCCAACAGTCCCATGGAAGACGATGGGAAGAGGGGAAAGGATGGGATGTCAGGACTTACCGACAGCCAACATTAGCTTCTCAAAGTCCCCAGACAGCTCTCCTCGGATGCTGGTCTCAATAGGAATCCCTGTGGTCTTCAAATATTCATCAAACACTGAATATAGGAGACAAGGCTGTCAGGCAGGGACATATGGTGATGCTGATAGACAATAGAGAAAGGAAATTCAGGGCTAGTGTTCTGGAGAGGGGATGAGAGGGCCATACTGCTGCTCAACAAGATGAGGCTAGCTAGTATTTTGGTGGGGAATACATAATTGTCTACACACATACCACACCTATTAAAAATTTTTAAAAAACCAAACAACCAAAGTAGTAATCAAAAAAGAGACTGAATCAAAGGATTAGTTAGAGAAAAAAGAACAAAGACGTGCATTTCTCAGAGCAACTTTGGTGCTTGCTCTGGGCTGCTGTCTAAGAGGGTCCTGGGACCCTGGGCTTACCCAGCCTCAGATGCTGTTTACTTCGGTTTCCCAAGATGTAGATGAATTGGGCCTCATCAGTCCCCCATTTCAGTTCCCCAGCTTCATACAGGTCCTGTAGGGGCAGGGAAAACTTCATCACACCAGGAAATGCTTTGCTGAATTCTCATGGGTGGAATATGGCCTATCAACCTCAGAGAAAGGCCAGGAAAGGACACCGTGTAACTGGGGAAGTCCCAAGCCAAATCACTGGTGCTGTTTCCTGGCCAGCAAATTAGGAAATCATATTAACCACTCCCCTTCACCTCCCTCCACCCCTCCACAAATGAACAGGTCAGTTAAGGGCTTCAAGATCCTCAAAAGTGAAAGCATGATTCTTTGCTCTGACCATTCTCCAAATAAAGTTGGCGGTGGCCTCTCTAAACCACACTAGAGGCGTCTCTCCTACTTGAGAGTATCTGAGACACATGAAGTATCTCATGGGCCCCTCCCAGCTCCACCCTGCACTCTAGATTTCCTGACTGCTGAGATTCCTAGGCCTAGGGGTCCTCCTTCCAGCACAAAAGGGGAACAGAGCTCATCTTGACCAATGGGAAGAGCCTGGTTAGAAGGTTAGCTGGAGAACATTCTGGGGGTAGGAATTCTCAGAAACCACAACTTTCTTTCTTTCTCCCCATTAGGTAAGAGGAAAAAGGAGAATGAGCATTTATATAGCACCTATGTGCCAAGTACTTTTTACAAATATTACTCACTATTCCTCACAACAACCCTATAGGACAGGTACTATTATAAGTATATATAAGATATAAATATATATAAGACAGGCAAATAGAGGTTAAGTGACTTGCCCAGGGACACACAGCTAATAAGTGTCTGAGGTTAAATTTGAACTCAGGTCTTCCTGACTCCAGACCCAGAGCCCCATCTGCTGCTGTATCTACTCTAGCTGTTTCAGTGAACAGTTAAGTCCTACACAGCCAGCAAGGAAAGTCTCTGAGATAGCAGTGGAGTGGGTAGAACTCAAACAGGCGGTACTGAGAACTTCACTGATGGTGGACAATTCCTTTCCCTGCAAAAGGATGGTTCACAGTATAGGCGGAGGACTGGCCTTTTTTTTTTTTAAAGCAATCAGGGTTAAGTAACTTGCTCAAGGTTACACGGCCAGTTATTTCTGGGTGTGGTGCTAAGTATCTGAGCCCAGATTTGATCCCAGGTCATCCCAACACTGGAGCCAGTGCTCTTACTTGCTGAGCCACCTGGCCACCCCTAAGCAATCGGGGTTAAGTAACTTGCTCAAGGTTACATGGCCAGGTGTTTCTGGATGGGTGCTAAGTGTCTGAGCCCAGATTTGATCCCCAGGTCATCCTGACACTGGAGCCAGTGCTCTTATTCGCTGTGCTACCTGGCCGCCGGAGGACTGGCCTTTGATCCAACTCTACCACAGGCTTTCCTTTACCTTGACATCTTGTGCGACCAGGTCTTCGCTCACCACGTCATCTTCCTCTCGGGTCCCCTGGGTCAGGGAGACAAGAGACAATACTTTCTTCAGGAATTGCTCACATCCCAGAGCCAAGAAAGGAATCAGCATGTATGAACCACAAGGGAGGCTGGGAAAGTGGCTTGGATAGGGGTTTGGGGGTAGTGACCACGCTCTTTCCAGGCTGAACTTAGCTTGCTACCTTCCTTTACTATTCCTACTCTGGGAGTTCAGTATCTGAGTGAAACGATTCTCTAACTTCCAGCCCTCAGTCCTGGAACCAGGGCAACCAAGGAGAGACATTGTCTTCTCTTGTGGGCTACTGCCCTCATACCACTCAGGGTGTAGGCAGTCACCAGGGGATCTTCTGCAGGCATCACCCCAGGCTCCAGATGTGCTCCCTATCCCATGGTCATCAGATACATCCATGGGTGCTACTGGGCTTACCTTTCCCTTGGAGGAGGATCTACATTTTACCAATGACCTTAACTCCTGAGTAGGGCATCTCAGCGTGGCCTCCCTGGTGGCTAAGGGCATTAAGTGCTTTCTCAAGGATTCACGTGATAGTCTCTGCCCACATTCTACTGTGCTTTCTTTGCAAAGTCTTTTCTTCATAAGTGTCTGTAGGGTTTTTGTCTCCATCTTCCAGATGAGGAAGTTGATACTCAAGGGATTTGCCCAACATCACATGAGCTAATAAATGTCAGAACTAGTATTCTTTGCAGTATAATTCTTCTATTAGGTCAGTGCCTCAATTTTGTCTGTTTTAGATTGAATTTTATTAGAGTGGGCATGGGGAAGGTCTATCCCCACATCAAGAAATGCCCAAAATGAGGACAAGGGAAAACCACACACAGGTGGAAGTGCTGGCTTTGCTGTCTTAGCCTCCCTAATTCTTATCTTCCCATATCACCAGGGAGCAGCTCAAGTCAGAACAGGGGCACTAGGGGCTTGGATCAAAGAGAAAGGTCCAACCAGTCAACTGTCTAGTTGAAGCCCTGATGTCCTCAGGAACTGCTGGGAATGAATGAATGAGAAGAAAAGTGGGGAAAACTGAGCTTGGACGGCTTTCTCCCTATGGGGAGGATGAGGAGGGGTGTGGCCACTCCAGGAGCCAGGAGGGCAGGAGAGCACAAGCAAGGTCTTGTACTCATAGTAAACTGTGAGTGTGTATAAATGCATATGTTTTGGTGAATGTGTATACGTTAATGTGGGTGAGTATGTGAATGAGAGCATGTGTGAGTGTGCACGTGTGTGTATGTACTGCGGTGAGAGGCTCTGCTGGCACTGTGCCAGAGAACATGCACCAGGACATGGGTGTGTAACAAAATGCATGTGTTCACATCTGCAAAGAACAGGAAGGAAGAGGGAAAGTTGAGAAAGAACAAAAAAAGATTTTGCTTCTCAATAAACCAGAGTGAACGACTCTCCCTGCAGAGCAGAGCAGAGAAATGGAGTGTGACATCGGCAATGGCGTCACCATTCACAGAGTGCTTCAAAGTTTGCAAAGCATTTTATACGTGCTACTTCATCCCAAGCCTCACAGCCCTGACAGGTGGGTGCCATTATTATCCCCATTTTACAGATGAAGGAACGTGGGTCAAACAGAGGTAAAATGCCTTGCCATGAATGTCTAAGACAGCATTTGAACTCAGGTCTTCCTAATTCTAGGCCCACTGCACTGTGAGGGATGACACAGGAAAAAGAAGAAAGCCCCAACCCAAGGAACTGGTGTCTCCCCAAGCTGGAGACAGGGAATTAAGGCAAGGATGAACACCCATCACCAGCCTGCCATTACCTGCAGCAAGACCACAAGCATCTTCTTGAAGTGGCCAGAGGTGTCAGCAATGATATCTTCCTCCAGATTTCGTTCATATGCTGGAAGGAGCAAAAGCTTGAGTTTCTCCAGCCTCTATGAAATTCCCCTAAGAAAGCCCACATGGGACTCACTTCTCCCCACCAGCAAGCAGGCGCCTCTGAGTATACTTTGTTCTTGTCCTTCTTATCCACCCCTTCCTCAAGGTACACCCTCTACCCCACCTGGACTGGTCTTCTTAGTGTCCCCCAGAATGGATTTAGCTCATTCCAACCTCTGGCCCTTCACTCACATTATTCCTCTACCTGTCCCTTTCTGGAGTCCAACTCAACCCCACCCATACTGCATCAAAACCAAACTCAAGGCCCCCATTCTCCCTCCCCCCACTCCACATGAAGTCCACACTGTTCTCCCCCTTCTGAATGAACCGCTATGGCTCTTACTCTCTGTGGTCATAGTAACAGCTCATATTTATGTAGGAAAATAACTGCCTTCACAAAAGACCTTTGAGGGAGCAGTGTGAGTAAGAGTAACACTATGCCTATTTTTACAGAGCAGGCATCTGAGATCAGAAAATCTGCCCAAGATCACTGGATAGTCAATAGGAGGGCCAAGACTGAACCCATGTCTTTGGACTCCCAATCCTTTCACTATACTATATTACCATTGTTAGGCTCAATCATCTACCATTTAATAGGCATGTGTCTTACTAACTGTAAGATCTGAGAGAAGACATCATTTGTTTATCATTATATTTTCTATTGAGGACCAATAAATCAATTTATCCCACAGGGCAATTAAACCATATATAGACATATGTGTGTGTGTGTGTATATGTATGTATGTATGTGTGTATGTGTAATACATAAAATACCTTAATATGACAAATTTTTTTCAGAGTAGGAAATATTAATTATCTTTTAAAATAAAAAGAGATACTATTAAGTTCTAATATTCCTATTTTAACACTTTGAAAATATGTAATTTCTTTTGATTACTTAAATCTCATTCACCCTCCAATGTACTAGCAGATCTAACTATACCTTAGTTGATGGTCTCATTGCCATGCTTCCTTTCAGTGCCATATAAAAAAAAAGTCACCCACACATACACACATAGACACCTACCTCTCCTCCCCTTCTTCCCATTTAGCTAGATCAACAGACCAATCAGTCTATGAGGTGCAGAACAGTGCTAGTCACCAGGAATATGACGATAAAAGTGAAGCAATCTTGCATTTCTGGGGTTTATATTCTCTTAGGGATACAACTCACATGTAGACAAATATATACAAATAGACACACACATACATATACATACATATATATATATGACGGTAATTTGTGGGGAGGTCACAGAAGGTGGCATTCTAGGTAAGTCTGGAAGGAAGGAAGGGATTCAAAAAGTGGGGAGGAGAGAGAGCATTCCAGGTAGGGGTGGGGGCAGTCAGTACAAAAGCATGGAGACAAGGGATGCAGTATCACGTGACTGCAAGAAGGCTAGTTTGACTGGACCACAGAGTAAGTGAAGGCTAGAAAGGCCAGTTGGGGCCAAGTAATAAAGGGGCTTTAAAGGCTAAAGAGGAGTTTATACTTGATCCTAACAATACAGAACCAGTGGAGTTTATGGGCTGGGGAAAGTGACAGTGTCAGACCTGTACTTTAGGAAAATCATTTTGGCAGCTGTGTGAATGACGGATTGGAGAAGGGAGGAACTAGAGGCTAGGGGATCAAGTAAGAGGCTATAGCAACAGTCCAGAAAAGAGGTGATGAGGGCCTGAACCAGGGTGGTAGCCACAGGAGTAAGGTCTTCAAACACACGGTTGGTCACCAGATTCTAAGCCTTTACAGCTAGATCTGACCTGTTAGTATTTGACCTCTGCTGCCATAGGCTTTAGGAGCTAAAGGTCGTCCTGTGTGGTACCCCTTGATGCATCAAAAAAGGAATTTTTTTTCAGAGAATATTTAATACAACAGACAATAAATATAAGTGATAGTGTTGCCTAATGAGTTAAAGTCATGCGAGCTGTGTGACCTGGACAGGTCCCTAAGCCTTTCAGGGCTCTGGGAAACTCTTATAAGGAAGGAAAAGTGCTGACCTGTACCAGAAGAGGGATTTTCCAGAGGTTCCCTAAATCAGTGAAATCACAGGTCCAAACCCTGTCTCCTCCATAATAAATGCGCTTCAATTGGTTGTTACAGGAAGTGAGAGAGACAGGCAGAAAGGGGAGGGAGATGAGGGACCCCTGAAGAGTGGGAAGGGAGGGAAATACATGGAACATCTACATGCATAGGTGAACTTGCACTATGGGTGCATGGACTCGTGGTCAATGCCCCCTAGAGTAGGTCCTCTAAAAGGTCTTGCTGAATCCCAACAGCCCTTCTTACCATCCTTGTAGGCTTCAGCTAGCTGGTGGATCTGCTGGTTGGTTCGGGAGGCCAGGATCTCAATCAGGCACTTCTCATCTGTCCCAACGCCCTAGATGAAAGGACAGACCCAGTGAGAGGCAGAGGTTGGGGAGGGGACTGTCACCAGGGTATGCCATCTTCCAACTGAAGGGAACCTTAGCAACTAGCCAGAGCCGGTCCCAGTTCAGTGGTGGGAAAGGGCCACACACTGGCCACAGACTTCCCTGGCTCTCCCTACCTCCAGACTTAGGGATCCCATGCCACTTCAACCCCTCTTTCCATTCAACAAATTCCAGTGGTTCCCTATTACTTTTGGGATCAAGTGCAGAATCCTCTGGCTTTTAAAGTCCTTCATAACCTGGTCCTTCTGGCATCTCCAGTCTTCTTTCATCTCCCCTCACATTATTCTCCAATCTGGTGATGCTGGCCTCCTGCATGATTCTCTCACAAAACACTCCATCTTCTAACTCCATGAGTCTTCCAACTCCATAGGTTGCCCCCCATGGCTGGAATTCTCTTTCTCCTCATCTCCTAGTCTCCCTGGCTTCTTTCAAACCCCTACTAAAATGCTACCTTCTACAGGAAGCCTCTCCCAGGCCCCCTCTGAGGTTGCCAAATCATTCTTTATATCTTGTTTACATAAAGTTGTTTACATGTTATCTCCCCCATTAGATTATGAGTTCCTTAAAGGCTGGCTCTGTCTTTGCCTTTTTTTGTATCCTTAGAGTTTAGCACAATGCCTGTGCTAAAGGCATATAGTTGGTACTTAATAAATGCTTGTTGACTTTTTTTTTTAGTAGAATTTGATAACAGTATCTTCCACTATTCTGCTCCACCAGATTGGTCTCCTCACCATCATGTAATGAAGAATGGAGAAA
The DNA here is from genome assembly GCF_028583685.1 of Petaurus breviceps papuanus. Taxonomy (NCBI): domain Eukaryota; kingdom Metazoa; phylum Chordata; class Mammalia; order Diprotodontia; family Petauridae; genus Petaurus; species Petaurus breviceps. The sequence goes on along the minus strand of NW_027186372.1, from coordinate 33,255,103 downwards.
GGACTTCAGAAATTGGCTAATACAAGTCCTTTAACTTATAAGTGGGGAAACTTAGGTCCAGAGAAGAGATGTAAATTGTTCAAGCGCAGACAACTAAATAGTAGAAAGAAGACAGTAGAATACAGGTCTCCTAACTCCAAAATTCTATCTACTTTTCTACACTGCTTCCCATCTGACAGATGAGAAAACTGAGGCTCGGAGACACTCAGGCATTCTTGCCTCTGGACCTTTTCTTCTCCTGCTTCCTCTGCCTAGAATGCACATTAGCTTTCTCACCTTTCCCCGCCAAAGGCCTCTGTCAACTTTTACTTCCTCCCTTCATATACCATTCTTTTACAATCTCCTTATTTGGTGATTTCTCTTTCCTGAAGTCTATACCATTCCCTTGCTACTTTGCATATCCTGCCTCAAATACCTTTTTTTCTCTAGATTTCAACATCTTATTTTCTCAAGCTATCCTGTGAGTCCTCAAGGACCAGGTTTCAGTGCCCTGTGCAGAATGCTTGGCAAATGTCCATTCACTAATTGCATAGTCACCCTATCCCCCCAACCACAACCTCTTACCGAAATGGCATCTTTAATTTCCTTGGCATCAAAGTAGGCGAGAGGCCTCATCAGGCCCACAATCAGCCGCTCAAACTTTCCTGTCAGCTCATACTTCAGGTCACCAATGAGGTCCTGTGAGCAGAGCAGGGAGACAAAGACACAGGCCAGGTGTGGGGGTGAGGGTGGGGCTGGGGAGGGAAGGACAGGTTCCCTGGGGGGAGGTGTTTGGGGACAGAGGCAGCAGAGGATCTCCCAGGCCCCTCACCCCCACCCCTAGAGCCCTGGTGGGGTGGGGTACCTTGCCATAGAGGGATTTGTAGCTCTGACAGATCTCTTGTCTCTGCTTGTTGCTCCGAGAGGTGATCAACTCCAATATGGCTTCTTTGTCACTGCCTGCAGGGGTGATCGCCTGTCATTTTGGCCCTGACCCTACACATATTCCTTCCTCCAAATATCTGCTGAAGATCACACCTCAGCTACTCCCCCCACTTCCCTTCAAGATCCCAAACCTTAAAAGTGGAGAAGGCAGACTAAACAGATATGCAGTCTGCCACAGAAAGATACACAGACAGACATAGATCATCATATCATAGAACAACAGAACTAGATAAAAGCTTGGAGAGCCTCTGGTTTAATCTTTTCTTATTTACAGGATAGAGTAAAGCCCAAAGAGATGTGACTTGTCCACAGTCACATAGCAAATCAGTGGCAGAAACAAGATGGGAACCCAAGTACCCAGAATCCTGGGTCTACTTTTACTACATCAAATGGAAACCTCTTTTCACACCCCAAGAACACTTTGGCCTAAACCCAGGTCTGAGGTTTCCCCTTCAATTCTCTTTGCCACTTAACAACTTCCCCTCCCTTTGGCCCAACACCGACCGAAGCCCTTCATGGCTGTGTACAGGGCCTCCGCATCCCGGTTGGAATCAAAGTCAGCATAGTCTGTGATGGAGCCTCGGTATCTATTGCCCTGTTGAGAGAAGAACAAAGAGGGTCAATTAAAAAGGAAAGAACTTCGTAGGGGCTTCTGTGCCTCTAAGATCCAGCAAACTCTCCCCAGTCACAGCAAACCAAGGGCATCCCAGGAGGAGATCCTCCTGTCACTGCACAGTGAGGAGGTGGGCATCCTGGCTGTGAGGGCCTTAACCATCAGCTGTTGTAACCTCACAGAAGAGAAAGGGAGTGTCTGAACACAACCAGACATCAGCTGATGATTAGCTCAGGTAATTTACCTCAGTGTTAATGAAGCCTAAGTCAGAATTCACACAATTACACTGCCACATGCTGACCACTCCACTAGTCAACTGTGGCCACACCCACCCCCTCCAACTTCTCTGGAAAACAAGTGAAGTTGTTTACACAGTGGACTAAGCCAGAGCACATGGATGACTTGGGGCACATCCATTTCCCCTGCTAATGACCCAACTTCAAGAGCAGATGAGTGATGCCTGGGACAAATCAGAAATGCTATCCCCGCAGAGGTTTATGTCCTTCAAGCAGGGTACACATGAACCAAGGAAAGGGTAAGGAGAAGAGTGCTGAGAAAGGATGGAGGTGCCTTTTATTATCTGCCCAAAGAATGACCCCATGGATGCTGAAGCCAAGGTCTCACCATGGCCTGTATGGGATCTGTGGCCATGTGATTCTGTCCCCTAAATCTCTTCATTGGGGAGCCTATCAATTGGGGAATGAATGGCTGAACAAGTTGTGGCATATGATTATGATGGAACACTCCTGTGCTATAAGAAATGATGAGCAGGATGCCCTCAGAAAAACCTGGACAAACTTACATGAACTGATACAAAGTGAAATGAGCAGAGCCAGGAGAATATTGTACACGGTAATAGCAACAATGTGTAATGATCAACTATGATAGACTTAGCTATTCTCAGCAACACAATGATCCAAGACAATTCCAAAAGATAAAGAATGCTATCCATTTCCAGAGAAATAACTGTTGGAGTTTGAATACAAATCAAAGCATACTTTTTTTAAACAATTTTTCTCGCTTTTTTGTTTGCTGTCTTTCACAACATGACAAACAAATGTTTTATATGACTGCACACATATAATCTACATCAAATTGCTTGCTTCTCAAGGAGGCAGGGGAAGAAGGGAGGGTTAGAATTTGGAATTCAAAATTTTAAAGTCAAAATGTCAAAAATTGTTCTTACATGTAATTGGGGAAAAAATTAAATTTTTAATTAAATTTTTGAGAAGATGTCTCATAGCCTGGACTCAGGAAGAGCAACCTCTACCCTTCCAGAGGACGACAGGCAAGGATGCTAGGTTCCCCCTCCCCATTTCAGAGGGAGAACATTGCTCAGACTCCACTCTAGGCCATGAAACCTCATGGATCTGCTGTAAAGAAAACATGGTAATATGAATTATCACCTAGCCTCCTCTCCCCATTTTACAGAGAAGGAAACTAAGGTCCAGATGTTTCCCATAGCAGGGAATCTTAACCTGGGGTTAATGAACTTCTTTAAAAGATACTGTATAGGGTGGCTAGGTGGCGCAGTGAACAGAGCACATGGGCCCTGAAGTCAGCAGGACCTGAGGCCAAATCCAGCCTCAGACACTTAACACAAAAACTAGCCGTGTGACCTTGGGCAAGTCACTTAACCCCAACTGCCCTCCAAAAAGCAAAAAAAAAAAAAAAAAGATATTGTATCAACTGTACTTCATAATAATTTGTTTCCTTTGCAATTGGATGTATTTTATGAATTGAAAAACATGATTCTGAGAAAGAGTCCATTGATTTCACCAGACTACCAGAGGGGTCCAATTTATACACCCACACAAAGGTTAAGAACTCCTGCTGTAGAGTCTCAGCCTGAGCTAAGGGCTAACTCTTGTAGGTTTCGGATACTACTCACCTTTGATTCCTCATCTATGGAAAAGGAATAGGAATTGCCTTACCTACCTGGCAGGTGCTGTTTAATTCAAAATATTAAGCAACCACCTTATGCTGCTTAAGGTCAGTCAGTAAACATTTATTAAGCACCTACTACATGCAAGGCACTGTGCTAAGTGCTGGGATACAAAGACAGGCAAAGAGCGTGCAGCTGGCTTCCTGGTTTTCTCTCACAGCTGAGGCCTGAACAGAGAGAAGTGAGTTTCATTCAACAGGACACCTTAGGGGCTGATCCCAAGGAGCTCACAGTCTAATGCGGGAGACAACATGCAAACAACTATGCACTGACAATATAAATGCAGGATGAATAGGAAGTCATCAACAAGGGAAGGTGCCATAACTAAGGCTGATTGAGACAGGCTACTTGTGGGAGGCAGGATTTTAGCTGGGACTGAAAGGAAGCCAGGGAAGGCCGGAAGGGGAGATGAGGGGGTAGAGCATTCCAGGCATGGGGGACAACCCGAGAAAATACCTGGAGCTGGGAGCTGGGAGTGTTTTGTTCAAGGAACAGTACAGAGGCCAGCATCACTGGCCTTGAAGAGTATGTGGGGGGATTGAGGTAGATGTTAGAAGGTGTAAAAGGACTGGATAAGCGTGGGGGGGAGGGGAAGAAGGTACAAAGGGTTTTGAATTCTATCCAAATGGAGGATTTTGTGTGATTCAGGATGTGATAGGGAGCTTTAAGAGGCCTAAGTCCAGAATGAGGGAACTCACAGTCCTGGTCATGCCTACATGGAAGCCAGTGTTTCATTCCTGTCCCCATATTAGAAAGGGCACTGACTAGCATGATAAAGGGCAGGCCTCAGAGCCAGGAAGATCTGGGTTCAAATTCTGCCTCTGACACATACCAGGTGCATCACCCTAGGCAAGTTATTTAACCTGGTGCTTTAGTCGATTTTCTAAGAATGTAAGTTAGAAGGTGCTACCTTGTATTGGTGGAGGGAGTTTTCTAATCTGAGAACTGCCATGGTATGAGTGTCAGCTGCAGGAACGAGGGATGTTTAGTCTAGAGAAGGTCAGGCTTGGGGGAGTCATGATTGCTGTCTTCTAGCATTTGAAGGGGCCTCACATGGAAGAGGAAGTAGACTTATTCTGTATACGCCTAGAGGACAGAACAAGGAGCAGTGGGTAGATAGTGCAGAAAGGCAGATTTTGGCACAACAGAAAGAAAAACTTCCTACTAAGTAAAGCCGTCTAAAAGTAAGATAAGCTGCCTTGCTGGGAAGCAAATCTCCACTCACTAGAGGTTTCCAGAGACTGGATAACCGATCGTTTGGAATGTTTACAAGAGACTCCTATTCGAGTACTGGTTGAACGAGATATCCTGCAAGGCCTCTTCTTGCTCTAACAGTCTGTGACCCTCTGGGTCACTGGTGTTAGGTTGTCACTTGGAACCCTTGCAGCTCACATTCTCTACGCCCACAGAATGGCCTGAGGAAGCACAAAGAATGACTGGTAACTGTCTCAGTCTGACTGCCTAGCAAAGGTGTGCTGCCCACTTTAGGACATTTGAGGACAAGTTGGCTAGTTCCACAGGGGGAGGGAAGGCAAAGAAACCTAGCTACTCTGAGATGGGCCAGGTCTGAAAGCACAATGGGTCTGGTTCAGTAAGGATTGGATGTGGACCAGCTTGACACCCCTGATAAGGATCACAGCCTAGGAGGGTAACGGGCAGCAGGAGACGCCAAGGGAACAAATAGGAGTCTGGGAGTGGGGCAAGGAAGGCCAAAGGTACCACATCTTAGCTTGAAGCAGAGGATCTTCAGGGGCCTCTAGGGAATGGAGAAAGCTAACCTGGGCCATCCTGGACTGATCCCAACAGAGTCCCGAGAGCAGGGTCTCTTTTCCTCTCTCTGCATGGCCCCTTGAGTGACAAAGAGGGCAAGGAAGGAAATTGGATGGGTGAGTGGTTGTGAGGTAAGGGAGGGAAAAACAAATCGAGAAAGAAAGGGTTGAAGAAGGTAGGGAAAAAACTCCTTGATGTAGTAGAGCTCAGAGTCCATGCCACAGGAAGGTTGTACAGGGGCAGCAATGGGGAAAGGGGGAAGAGGAGAAAATTAGTACTATGACATTTATATAGCACTTTCAAATTTTATAATTGATTTCATTTGACCCTCACAACAAGCCTGAGTTCTATTATTATCCCCAATTTACAGAGGAAGAAACTAAGGCCAAGAAAGGTTAAGTGACTTATCCAGGGTTACACAATTAAAGTCTGAAGAAGAGTTTGAACACATTTTCCACAATTTCCTAAGAGTGCCTCATACCGTCCTTTCTCATTATCCTCCTCCTCAAAACACTCACTCTCCATGTTTCTTTCCCTAGTCAAAGTCCATTTCATCCTTTAAGGGTACCTCCTCCAGGAAGACCTTCCCCTGACTGATTCCTAGCCCATAAGGTGTCCTGCTGAAAGAAGCTCACTTCTCTCTGTTCAGGCCTCAATGGACAAAGAAATCCTTTCAGTTGTGAGAGGTCAGGAGACCAACTGCATGCTGAAAGAAAATTACCAGGACGGTTTCTGCATAGGGTGCAGAAGCCTTACAAGCTTTCTCCTCCTACTCTTTCCCATTTGATATCAGCATTTTCACAAGAAGCAAATACCAGGGGTGAGGTTTTTCTTTCTTGTTGGCTTTTTTTTTTAAGTTTTATTACTACCTTTTGTATATATAACACGGTGATTTCCCTTTAATCCATTTTCCTACTGGCTCCATCCCAGTAGCACTCAAAGTCAATGCACACAAGCACTAGCTGACAGTTTATGCAGCACTCTACATATACATAGAGCTCCCACCTCTTTATGGAGAGGAAAGTATTTCCTTCTTGGTCTTCTAGAACTGAGATTATTCATTATAATTCATCAGTGTTCTACTACCTTTAGTGATGCTATCCTTAATATGGTGGTATGCAATGTTCTTTTAAAAAAATTTAAATTCAATTTTATTTTCACTAAGATCCCCATTCTCTTGTTCCCACTTCTCCCCATAAACACACACACACACCACACTCCCCCCCCCCACACACACCCCTCAGTCTGTACTCTAAATCTATCACCTCTATCTGAAGGCAGGTAGCATGCTTCACAATAAATCCTCTGAAGTTGTGGCTGGTCATTGTGCTGATCAGAGTTCTCTAGTCTTTCAGATACTGTTCTTATTGTATAAAATATTTTCCTGGTTTCGCTTGTTTCACACTTCATTAGTTCACAGAAGTCTCCCTATGATTTTCTGAAACCATCATATATGGTTTCAGCACAATAGTATAACATAGGGGGCAGCTAGGTGGCACAGTGAATAGAGCACTGGTCCTGGAGTCAGGAGGACCTGAGTTCAAATCTGCCTTCTGACACTTAACCGTTACTAGCTGTGTTACCTTGGGCAAGTCACTTAACCCCAACTGCCCTGCCTTCCCCCTTCCAAAAAAAAAAAAGACAATAATATATCATACATTTTTTCTCAATCACACATAAAATTTTAATGTTTTTAAAAATGAGTTCAATAATTCTCTCCCTCCCTCCCCTCCTCCATCCTTGAGAAAGCAAGTAATTTGATATAGATTATACATGTACAGTCATGCAAAACATATTCCCATATTAACCATGTTACAAAAGAAAACACAGACCAAAAGTAAGAAAAATAAAGAAAGTTAAAAAAAAGTTTGCTTCAATCTGCATTCATTTCTCTGGAGGTGGACAGAATTTTTCATCATTAAGTCCTTTGCAACTGTCTTGCACGTGTGTATTGTTGAGAATAGCTAAGTCACAGCTGGTACTCATTACAATATTGCTGTTACTGTTTACAATGATCACCTGGTTCTGCTCACTTCACTTTGGATCAGTTCACATGTCTTACTGAAAGCATCCTGCTCATAATTTCTTAGAGCACAATAGTATCCAATTACAATCATATACCACAAGGTGTTCAGTCACTCCTCAATTGATGGGCATCCCCTCAATTTCTAATTCTTTGCTACCAAAAAAGAGCTGCTATAAATATTTTTGTACATATATGTCCTTTTCCTTTCCCCTTGATCTCTGAGATACAGACCTAGTACTGGCATTGTTGGATCAAAGGATAGTTTCCTTGCTTATCTCTTTTAATTCAGTCTAATTGTGCTTTTGCCTTATCTGAGATCACAATTGCTACTCCTGCTATTTTCACCTCCAAGGCCTGCAGCTAGCAATGCTGGGTCACGTCCTGCACTGCACTTCAGGGTTGATCACCCCAGTGTGACAGAGTTTTCTTACTGACCTCCTATGTTGTCTTGGGCTAGGAAATTGTTTCACTCTGACCTTCTGTTGGTTCCAGAAATTGATTTGAGTTATCATGTTAAAGTTGTTTGGAGGACAAATTAGGATTGTCGAGGTGAACTTTTGCCTCTACTCTGCCATACTGGCTCTGCCTGTTATATACCATATATTCTTACAATATAATTTTATACCATGACATTCATATACCATAACTTGTTCAACCATTTGTGATGAGGATTCTCCCCTCCCCCGCCCCCATCACTGCTGGTGGAAGCTGTGGTTGAAGGCTGGTACATTTAAAAATCTATTTTGTATGTATGACCCTAATTCCACAGTCATACCGAAAACTTGAGCACAGTAATTGCCAGTTCCTTATCCAACCCCGGTCTCTATAATCTGGCCGCTTCTCTGATACAGTGTCCTGTGAAAGCCAATTCACAGCCAGCATGTTTGGAGAAGAAATGTTTCAGAGAAAATGATGATGATGATGATGATAAATAATAGGTGGCACAGGGGTGGGTAGGTGGTGCAATGAATAGAGCACTGGCCCTGGAGTCAGGAGAACCTGAGTTCAAATCCAGCCTCAGACACTTAACACAAAACTAGCCATGTGACCTTGGGCAAATCACTTAACCCCAATTGCCCTGCCCTCCCCCCTCCAAAAGGAAAAGAAAAAGAAAAAAATAATAGGTGGCACAACGGAGAAAGTTTTAGGTCTGTATTTAGGAACACCAAAGTTCAAATCCTGCCTCAGACACCAGTTGTATGACTCTGGGCAATTCCCTTAACTTTGATATGCCTCAATTGCCTCAACTATAAAATGGGAATAGTAAGAGTATCTACCTTCCAGGGTTGTAGTAAGGATCAAATGGGGTAACATTTGTAAAGTGTTACAGAAATGCCAGATACTATTCGTATTATTATTGTAATGATAAATTCATATTTATAAAACATTTTTAAAGGGCTTTTTTCTTCACACCAACTCCGTATTATCTCTAGGGTCAAATACAAACTCTGGCCTTTTAAAGCCCTTCAAACCCTGGATCCAATCTTTTCCAGCCTCATTATACACTCCCCTCCTTCACACATCCTAAGGTCCAGCCAAAACAGCCTTCCTGCTATGCCTCACACATGACACTCCATCCCCCATCTCTTCCTCCTTAACATCTGTCTCTTAGAGGCAGGTGGTATACAGTGAATAAAGCTCAGAGCCTTGAATCAGGAAGATCTAAATAAAAATTTGGCCTCACACACTTACTAGCTGTGCAATCCTGGGCAAACCACTTAACCTCCTGTCTGTCTTAGTTGCCTTAACTGTAAAACGGGGATAATGATAGCACTTACCTCCCAAGATTGTAGTAAGAAGTTCTCTATAAACATTTATCAAGTGCCAACTATGTGTCAGGCACTGCGCTAAGCACTAGAGATACAAAAAGAGGCAAAAGACAGTCCCTGCCCTCAAGGAATTTACAATTTAGTGTTATAGCATTTGTAAGGTGTTTAGCAAAGTGCCTGGCACTTAATTCTTTTCCTTCCTTCCTAGCTTAGTGGGACTATGAGCCCTAATAACCCTATAAGGAATCTCTAAGCCAGGGGTGGGGAACCTGTGGCCCTCTAGGTCCTCAAGTATGGCCCTTTGATTGAATCCAAACTTCACAGAACAAATCCCTTTAGTAAAAGGATTTGTTCTGTAAAACCTAGACTGAGTCAAAAGGCTGCACCCAAGGACCTAGAAGACCACATGTGGCCTCAAGGCTACAGGTTCTCCACCCCTGCTCTAAGCAGAAGGTTCTAGGCAGTAAAATTCTATTGGTGGCATGGTCAGTAAGAAGCTTCCACGTCTAACACAGTGCAAGGCAGAGCAGAATGAGCAGGGGGAAGTGCGCAGTTGTTGGCAGGACAGTGCCAAGAGAAAAGATGCCTTCTGAGCACCTTGAAAAGTAGCTTTCTCATCCATCTGTGCTCAG